>NW_023336197.1:155079-251293 GCF_012550715.1 Geosmithia morbida
CCCCCCCGGCACCTTTGCGAAGATAGATGTCGATCTCACCCATGGTTGAGTTCTCGCAGCTCGGACGCTGTGCCTCCTTCGTAAACCCCAAGTTCGGACTGCCTCGGCATTCTAATCGCGTACACGCATATATGCCGGTACCCTTGATATAGAGTGCCACGACTTACAGGCCCGGGACAGTTTCTAGCTCCTATGCCAAATTATCCCGTCACACATCACCTCTCACAGAAGCTCTCCTTGACTCATTCAACTATGGCGCTACCAAGTGTCCAAGCTTACCTGTATGGCGTTGATGGGCGAGTGTCCGAATCTCTCCTCGGCGCCTTATTGCTGAGCCTGGTATGCTCCGTACTGGCAAAGTATCTCCTACAAGGGGTGTCACTCGGTGCAATCTGGACCAAGGAAAGCCACAGAGAGAAGGTCCGACAAGATACGTCGCCGGGGAATGCTCCCAGATACGACAACATATTCGAGACCATGGGCGATATACAGCCCTTGACCAATCTGGATTGGGAATCGCAAGAACCCGAGAGGATATACAGATTTGCAGACAAATACAACCTCACTATGGGTAGGCAAACTCGCACATAGTTGGACCCGTCTCAATGACTTTCACTCAGTATCAAGCTAACACCGGCACTTGCAGGTCTGAGGAAGACAACGGTTAACACAATCACCCACATGGACGAGCAATACATCAGTCGTATAAATGAGCGGAAGAAGATCCTAGAGCAGTACCCGGGAGCACTCGGCTGTGTCGGCGCAGGCCCCGACATGGTTCGCGAACTCTACACCTACCTCGTGACATGGTACCTCCCCAAGAGGTACCCGACCATGTTCAGGGTGGACGAGCCGTCGTCATACCTGCGCAACCTGGTCCTCGAGGAAGACATACCCCTGTTCCCGCCCGAGGACCCGATCTCCATGCTGCGCACCATCGCCCTAAGCGTGGACGAGGACTTCCTCATGCTCCTCCCCTCGCCCGACGGCGACGGATACTCCCTGCAAGCCTTCGTGTGGCTGTACCCGGTGGGCTTTGATCCGGCCGACAAGCTGGGGATGAAGTTGCGCGACGTCCACGGCCCGGTCCCCAGCTACAAGAAGCACCTGGAGATGTCAATGGACAAGTATTTCGCACGTCTCACTCCCGGCCGCGTCGTTGAGCGCGTCAACTGGGCCGTTGCCACCAACTCCTCCCTGTGCGAGCGAGGTGAGTACCACTTGTACTCGGATGACCAGGTAAGCAGCCAATCCGACGTGGATCTGGATGACACGTGGGTGAGATGCGAGCTGCAGACGCTGTTTGCGCTGCCGGGGAGCGGAGGCAGGATCCTTAGTGTACATCTTTACTTGTATCCCATTCAGGAGATTAAAGACGTCGGCCTTGCAGAAGAAATGTGCCGCGCTATCGATGGATATGGAAGGGGGAACGCGGCTGAGTTTTCGAGATATAAGAGGGTGCCTGTTTGGGGAGAGAAGGTCAAGGAGTTTCTGCGTAGTTAAGGTAGGGACAGGGGGGGGGAGTTCGAGGGGGTGTATGATGGTGTTTCTCTTCCACAGTGAAATCCAGTAGTTGCTGTTGATGTGATGGATATAGAGCGATGAGCTGATCAATAGCATCATGATTGCATATCCTTGTCATGATACTCATGTGCTGAACCTTCTGGCCCTACATTCAGACAATGACGGCGGCACCATGTGCTTCACCCACAATTCGGGTATTTCTAGAAAGGTCTATTCGCATGACTTCAAAGTTCAACTGAGCAACCTGTTAGTATATGAACGAATCATACTCCTTGTCGGGGTTATCAAAGTGCCACGACAAGTCACGCCCATCCTCCTCCGTGACACTGAACCCATTCCCGAGATATTGCCACCTATTCGGCCCCATTGTATCCCAGTCCCAGTCCTCGTATCTCGGCTCCTTCAAGGCATGAAACCAGTGGAGCCTGCTCCCAGGGTAGATCCCAGTTATAGGGCCGGAGTCGTTGCCATTTCTGAACCAGCTACGACACTTGCCCGCCCACGCTGTCCGCGGGAAAAGGGCATCTGCATGCTCCACAAACTCGTCAATGGCCTCTCTCTTGGGACAGAAGGCCTTGTACCTCTCCACCTGGGCCTTGTAGATCATCTTGAGCATGTACCTGGTCGCATTCTCGAGGATCGGGATGGCCGAGCCGTGGGCAACGGGCGCATTGGGCCCCATGAACATGAAGTAGTTTGGCATGTCAGCCGGAGTCATGGACAGGTATGCCGCGGGCCTCTTCCCCGTCCAGACATCCTGGAGGTTGGCCCCGTTGCGCCCCACGATGGGGAAACGCGGCACAAATGACAAGTCGAACCCCGTCGCGCAGACTATGGCATCGCAAGCAACCTCCTCCCCGTCATCCAGGATCAGGCCGCCGGGCTCGATGCGCACAATCTCCCTCCCACAGATGGTCTGCACATTGTCCTCGCCCAGGGCCTCCAGGTATCCCGTCCCCGGTGTGGGACGGCGGCATCCGACAGGGAAGTCGGGGATGATGAAATCGGCGACACTCTTGTTGGACCCCAGACGCTGAAGCATGTCCTCCTTCGAGAATTCTGCAGCGGTCGCCTGTTCCGGCGTGGAGGCGTGTTGCATCTTGAAGCGACTGCATAACTCATGCTCTATGCCTTTTCTGTACATCAGGTATTCTGACGGGTCGTTGGCAAACCTGGCTTTTTCATCCTCGGTGAAGTCGAAGTTGACGCCCCCCGGGGCTGCGTATTTGCTCCCGAAACCGGCTGTGATCCACTGCACACGAGTTATGAGAGTCAGTTTTTGGTTTTCCCTCTCCACGCATCATGGGGTTGTATGGTCAATCATACCGTAGGGCTGCGCAGGAAGGAGGTGAGCTTCTTGACCTCGGGCTGGATTGCCGTAACAATCTGAATGCCGCTGGAGCCGTTCCCAATCACGGCGACATGCTTCCCCTTCAGGTCAACCTCGGGACTCCAAGCGGCACTGTGGACAAGCTGACCGTTGAAGGAGTCGAGTCCGGGAATACTCGGCCACTTCCAGTTATTCAAGAACCCCGAGGCATTGATAAAGAAGTGCCCCCAATCCTCCACCGTCTCCCCGGTCTGCAGATCCTCCACCTTGAACCTCCAGATGCCTCCCGACTCGTCCCATCGGGCCTCGGAGACTCTGTGGTCAAAGCTGACATGACTGTCCAGCCCGTGCTTCCTCGCCGTGGTCTGGAAATACTCGAGGATTTCGGGCTGCGGCGAGTAGTACTTGCTCCAACGGTGGTTAGGCTCCCAAGAATACTGGTAGTTGTGGCTAGGAATGTCGCAGCGGCATCCTGGGTACTGGTTCTCCAACCAGGTGCCGCCGACCGCACTGTTCTTCTCGTAGATTCGCAGCGTCACGTTCTTCATGTGCTCCTTAATGTTGCGAGCGATGCTGATGCCGCTCGCTCCGGCGCCGATGGCGATGATGCGGATGGGACGGGCTGTGCCGAATGGCTTCTCTAGGATTCGGTAGGTGCTGGGTTGTTCCTTTTCATCTTCGATGATAGCTGTCGGTGCCATTCTGTTTGTTTTGTATCTATGGAAACACCAAATAAAGACTGGTAAAGTGGTCTGTTCTGTATCACTAGGCAGCACTCAGAACGACTGTTCAAGCCTCTGCACTTGAAGGAAGAAGAGTGCAGATACAGACAATAGAAAGATGATAAAGGGTGTAATAAACGAGAACCGTCCGTTATACAGAATGATTGCTCGTCGTATCAGCGTGACTTGGCCGTCTTCCTGACAACTTACACGCGACGGGGTCTTTTATTGGCCCAGAATGCCGAACCATCGGCGGCGAAAGACTGTGGGAACCGGAGGGTGTAAAGCAACGATAAGGGACTCGTCGGCGTTGTTTGTTTTTTTACCGGTAAATTATTTCGGCCTTGCGGAGCTCCATCGAGAACACATAAAGAGTGCTTCACGCTCATGGTTCCATGGAACCATTGTGGTAGACTGCGTCGCACGGTGCTACAATTAGATCGCCATCGCTGTCGTTGCTTGTCGATTCCTCGTCGAGGGTCTTCCCTTACCTGGCACATTATCGCGGAGAAGTGACCTACGACGAATATTGGAAGATGGGGGGGGAGATGGAGAGAAGTCCTTTTGAGCATATCAACGCCTCGCCCTTAACGGTGGAATACCATGACTCTAGCATGAGCATATTGGCACCGCCCAAATCGGACATATACGTAACCCCAGGACCCCCCGCAAGCTACGTCTACAGTTCACCCATCGTGCAGAAGCGTATCAGCACATCGACATTCGCACTCGCCCAGGTGACCGTCTCTGCGGCATGGACTCTGCAGTTCGACCAAGGAGGTCTGGTGGTGACTATACCGAGGGCAGACAACCCCAACCCCGACAGGTACAATGCCACCAGCCCATCGTCACACCCTGCATGGATCAAGATCGGCATCGAAGTCAACCAAGGCGCTCCATACATGAGCGTCGTGGCCAGATCCGAGGAAGGGTGGTGTGACTGGAGCTTGGTGCCGGTAGAGAGACGCTTGGGACAGTGTACTCCTGCGACATTTGAGTTGACAAGATTCAAGAACGCCCTCATGATGAAAAGTGTCATGTGCGACGGGAGGAGAGTGCTGATTCGAAAAGTGCCCTGGGTCTTCCTCGACGACGAATACAAAGACGGAGACCTCTTGGTGGGTATGTACGCTGCTCGGCCTGACCCAGATGACGAGTCTGCTGGCGAAGAATTGAAGGTGACATTTTCGGACTTTACATTAAGATAGGGCACATGAAGATTTTGAGGTTTGATAGAAAATAGACGTTAAAGGATGCATGGTACCTGTATCATATGCACGTTGATTCTCCAGAAAGAAAAATGGAAGATGAAGATGGCCAGGTAGCACATGCATGTATCATCTCGGCTTTCTCATTAGACAAACTTGTAGTACAGGCCACACATTGTACGAAAGATTGAAGATGTGGATATACAGAAAGTGATCACCTGTGTCAACAAGAAAATAAAACTTCAGCTCATATTAAATCCCATGTTTGGCCATTGAATTATTAAACCTGTAGGGTAGCGTTCGGTCTGTGAGAATCACCACGAGTCATGTGATAGCGACATCAGATGCTACGGCGACATCGAAAGTGGCGAGATTATTTTGTCAATCCTAGCCCCTCGGAAACGCACTGGCGTAGAAGGGAGTTTTCCTTGCGCATTGACGACAAAAAAACAAGCACATAAACGCACAGCTAAAGAGGGGGAGGATCAGTCTCCTCTTGATGTCACCTCTAGGGGGCTCACCACGACATCAGTCGCGGAGCTACAGCAAGACTGGCAAATCTATCCCGATACGAGAGACGATGCAACGAAAGAATACGAGTGATATGAACATAAAAGAAAGACAACAATAGTCATGGCATCCAATACGTACGTCATTACCAGAAAGATGGCAAAGAAACACCAACACACACACACACACACACACACAGAGAGAGAGAGAGAGATTCGCCGCTAATAGACAGGCCCACCAAATGAGCTGCGCACAGGTCATCCAAAGAATTGTCCAAGGCCATTGCGGCCTTCATGGCCGAGCCCATCATCCCCATCCCCGACGACCTAGCCAAGCTCATCGAGGCGTACCTGAGCCGGCATGTCAAATACGACGAGACGGCCGCCGACCGGCTGCAGGAGGAGCTGTTGGCCCTCTTTGACAAATACGTGAGGGGAGACTATGGCGCCTTTGGCCCCTGGGTCGCCATCCTCAGGCGGCTGCGACCCATGATCCGGACCCCCGAACGCATCGTCATGTGGCTCGACTGCCTCAAGGGCTACCTCTCCCAGCACGCCGACACGGGCATCATCACCGAGACCATCGCCGCCATGATGGACCTGGTCGCCCTGGCTGACGAGTACCAGGATGCCCACCCGGACGGCCAGGATGGCGTCATATCCAACCCCATCGTCGACCGACTGTTCCAGACCTGGATGGAACGCCTCTACCCAGCCTTTGTCGAGGGCCTCCCGGGTATGGAGTATAATGAACGCATGTTCCGCGAGGCCCTGGTAGATTTTGGGAAACGGAAACCACTAGTGGGTTGCTTCCCATGACCACGTCCATGCCTTTGACAGAGAAGGAGGGGATAAGGAACAGACATTCTGACGGTGAGGATATAGCAATTCTTTGCCACTCTAGACAGCTTCTTCGTCCAGAGCAAATACCGGAAGGCCGTCCTCCGATTTGTATGCGACTTCCTCCAGAACCGACCCCCGCACGTCCACCGCATCATCGAGAGCGACCTGTTCGAAAACCTCCTCACCTGTCTGCAGGAGGACACATCCACGACGGTGCTTTCCTCAGCGCTGACAGCCCTGGTCATGCTCCTACCTTACATGCCAAGTTCGCTGGTACCGCACCTGCCGGTCCTCTTTAACATTTACGCTCGCTTGCTCTTCTGGAACGGCGCTGATCGACCCGGCGCCTCGGGGTCGTCACCGCCACCACCGACCCGCGGGCTAGGCTCCGAGGGGAGTAGAGGGTGGCACGTCAGCGCCAACGAGCCCGGGGTCGACGACGACGCCGCCATCCCCCACCTAGCAAACTACTTCACCATACTGTATGGGCTATACCCGCTCAACTTCATGGACTACATCCGCAAGCCTCAGCGGTACCTACGGCACGCCAACGTGCCCAACTCGGACGAGTTTGAGATTCAGCCGACCGAACTCCGCTGCCAGTCAGAGAGATTCCGCCGGCAGCATATGCTGCACCCCAACTTCTACACCTTGACTATCGAGACGGAAAAGACGGACTTTGGGCGCTGGATCAAGAGCGAAGCATCCGAGGTTGTAGCCGACTGCATGGCCCTCTGCCTGGCGACTGATGCGGTAACCATCAACCCACAGTGGGAAAAGGCAGCGGCGACGACGGAGGCCGGGGTCACGGCTCCCGTCACGGCAGAGCCGCTAAAGGAAGGGCCTGACCCTGCACTTCTGAGCAGTTCGGCTGTCGTTGCAGATACTCCACTAGGCAGGGCGCTGTCGTCGTCGAGCCTGCAGACTATGACGAGGCATGCGTCGCACTCTAGCGTCAACACGAACAGGGAGTCTGGCAGCGAACTGAGGGGACGCGAGCAGTCTTTGACTAACCTTGTGGGCCTGGTGCAGTCACCGTCAAACTCGCAGCTGCAAGATCTAATAAAGTCGAACAAGGCTATCAAGTCGGGCCGCAAGCAGTCATCGGCGGCAGCAAACGAGAGTGAAGCATCGCCTTCGCCAGGACCTCACCAGGATGGCCCGACGCCCAGCCCACGCGAGGATGCTCCTGGTGGAGGGGCTACTGGGGCCGTGGTGGGGACAGGAGGGGGTTCTACAGCAACAGGAGCAGCCTTCGTCACATCGCCCATGGCCCTGACAGGCTCGGACTCGTCGCAGGCGGCACACCTTCAGCGGCAGAACTTGATGCTGCAAAACGACCTGAGCTTCGAGCGATACCAGAAGCAGCAGCACATAGCGCACATTGGCGAGCTCCGGCGCAAGCAGGTGGCGGAGGCGGCGACCGAGGCCGAGACGCAGAACCTACTCATCATGACACGCAACCTCAAGAGCCGGTTCGAGGAGGCCAAGGAGGCCGAGATGCGTGTGCGGCGCGAGTCGGAGAAGAGCCGGGCCATGGCCAAGAAATGGGAGGCCGACCTGTCGGCCAGGCTCAAAACGCTGCGTGACCAGTCCAAGGAGACCAAGGGCGAATTAGACAGGGTACGGCGCGAGCTACGCGACGCGCTCGACGAGCGAGACAAGCTCCGAAGGCTGGTATGCGCCCGCGAAGTCGAGGAGCTAGGCCGGGAGCAGGACAAGCAGTCGGCCGAGCTGAGGGCTGCAGAGGTGGACCGACTCCAGGCCGAGATCTCGAGGCTCACGGAGCTAGACCGCCTGCACCAGGCCGCTGAGAAGGAGCGTGTACTGGCCACCGAGGCTGCGGCCGAGGCGGAAGGTCAGATGCAGCATCTGCGTGCTAGGCTCGCGTCGCACGAGATGGAGCTGCAGAGGGCGCGGAAGCTGTTTGAGGCGCAGATGCGGCGGCAGCAGCAGCAGCAGCAGCAGCAGCAGAGGCAGGACCAGCAGAGGAGGCATAGCACGGCCGCCGCGCCATCACAGGCCGAGTCGCTGGAGAAGGTCATGGCGGGTAGCAGGGCGAGGCAGGCGGAGATGCAGCAGCAGTACGATATGCTCATGCGCAAGTACACGATGCTGCAGTCATCCCTGCTAGACATGCAGTCCGGTGCCACGCCCGAGCAGATCAAGCTAGAGTCGCCCAGTCTTCCGCTCACGACCACCACTTCTACGCCTTCTGTTCAACCTCATCCCTCTTCGGCTTCTACCTCGAGACTACCCAACAAGACGGTCTCCGGTGGCAATATCAGGCCGCTGCCACCGCGTTGGCGCGATCTTGCCGAGAGCGGAGGAGGGACGGCCACATCGTACAATGTCACGCCGCCGCTGACGGAGCAGCAGCAGCAGCAGTTGCAGCAGCAGGGGCTTATGACTAGGCCGTCTACGTCAGGGGGGTATGAGGGGTTGATGGATACGCAGAGGTATCATGGGCGAGGTAATCTTTCCCCCTTGTTCTTCCATTTCTTCTTTCTTTGTCTTTGCCCTGCACGTCCTATTGAACATCAGATGGCTGACACTCTAATTCTTCTCTGCAGGCGGCGTACAGAATCGATCGCGCAAAGAAATCGCTGCAAGCGGCAATAGCGGCAATAGCAGTGGCGTTGGCGTGACCGGAAGCGGGAGTGGAAGCGGCAGCGGCACAGTCAAGAAGGAGAAGAAGTCTACGGGATTAAGGGGGATACGAACGGGGGTAGAAGAGTTTGTGCGGGGGAAGACGGAATGATTTGTTCTCGTTAAAAGTGACTCCTTCTCTTTTGTTTTCTATCCTCGTATTCTGTAAACAAACGAAGGAAATGATGTTTATGAAGCACGTCTAACACGAAAGAGGTCTAAAGGGAACAATGCCTAAATGAAGTGAAGGAAGCATCGTAATTCACACCCCTGCAAAAGCCAAGGTGGACATTATGCATCTCGTACTGTTCATAAAGCGGCTGAACAGATACACGGGATATCAATTATCACCCTTTGGTAGAGACAACCGTAATAGACTATGGCCTACCAGAACATGCATTGTACGATGAACGAAGAAATGCCATGACTGACCGGAATGCCTACAAGTAATAATATACATATATGTAATCTGTATAGAATGATCTGTTTCCAGTTGATGACTGCCCCAAGTGACGACATTCGGCTGACCCGGAAGGGGGGATGGAGGGAACAGTCAGATCGGATCCCCCGGGTCAACTTGTCCCGAGTTGGGACTTTTTTTTCTTTCTTTTGGCGGGGCGGATTGTTGAACGAGACCGAGACATTGGCTGGTTGCCGGATGGTAGTAGCTGCTAGCAGCAGGCTCTCCTTCCCTTGGGACTAGCAAGCAATGCTACGTATATTATCCGTACTCGTCCCGATAATACTAGCTCTGCTACTCCGTACTCTACTCCTATTTCATTCTGCATGTTTAGTGTCTACCGCTGCCCAGTGATCCAGTCTGTCGGGGAATCTTTGGTGCTGACTGAGCACGGGCAGCTTTGCACATGAGTAATACACGTGAGTAATATGACGACATCTCGCGCGCTACTAATGAATGAATGAATGATTGAATCAATCAATCAGTCAAAAAAAAAACAAGAAGGAAGAGAAATAAGAGGAACAAATAATAACAAATACGATCTTAAGATGAATGGAAAAGAAAATTGAAAAGAAAAAGAAAGAAGAAAAAAAACAGGCAGGAAAAAAAGGGTATCCTCGTTCATTTTGTCCGTCATATTACGACGCGATATGCTTTAATTATGGCGATTGAGCCCAGACCTTGGCGAGCAAGATTACTCGTAGAATCCATATATACGAGTATGTGACAATCCACTACGCCGTGTACGGAGTACGTGGTCGTATATTATCGTACTCGTAGAACGCCTAGGCCCTACGGAACTAGTTGGATATTAGGGAATGATAGATTGGCATGGACTACGGGGACATTTCGTCCCTGTGCACGGCAGTAGTAGCGCTGTAATGCGGGTGATAATACTACTAGTATTATCCGCATTCACATCAGCGTCAACCTACTCGTACAAGAGTATACCTGTATTACTCGTACACGAGTATTGCATATTACAACCCACCGACCAGGCGCCAAGAACTACACACGTCGCAATGCTTGCACCCTGATTATCACATCTACCTGTGCAAGTGCCAGGTGAGTCCAGCTCGAATACGTAAATGAATATGGCCCTTTCAATAATACCCCGTAACAGAGTCCAGGAGAAATGAGGTTTGCCCCCCACCCCACTCCACCCCACCTCCTCTCTAGGAATCATAACCCTGTCCCGACATGCACTAGCCTATGCCCGGTACCGCCCAGCAGCAGCAGCCCAGTGGCAGCGACCACATTGGGCAGACTGAGAGCCCTGCTGACACGGATTCCTGACCCTCGACCCACAAGGCCAAGAGCCCAAGAGCCTTGGGGGCCTTTTTTTTTTTTTTTGTCCCGTCTTTTCGATGACCCTTACATGTAGACCTTTGGTGACCCTTGGGCCTTGGTATTGCTAGGCCAAGTGATGACTCCCCCACTTGCTCCTCTCGTCGCCCTCTGTTTGGTGCTTCTCGCCTGCGCTACGCCGCTCTGTCCATGCTTCGTTTCTTGGCAGAGTCATGGACTGTGCTGGGTAATACCGAGTTATTCGTATGCTGATACGAGCGACACGATCTCGATGCTGGGCATATCATCACCCCGTACTCGTACGCCTCTGTAAGGAAGGCCTGCAGTCCTGAATAGGCTCTAGCAGTGCTTACGAGAGCCTCTGTAAACACTCGACTGAACAGCGCTGTTGCTACCTGTATCGCCAGTGGCCCATAGCCCATAACAGTCACGGCGTACCGACCTCATGTATTATCGTCGCACTTTCCCAGGCCTCATTTTGTAATCTATCAGGCAGGTCCTTCCCTTCTCATATTTCCCACCCCCTCTTCCTTCCCCTCCATCCATCCCCATTCGTTTCTTCCCTTTCATCCACTTCCTGCTTTCTTTTTTTTTTTTATCTTCTCCCATCTTCTTTTCTCTCTCGCTCTCTCACTCTCTCCGCAAACAACAACTCCCGCATTCAATCGTCCAACTCTCCGCGATCCACCCGTTCAGACCATACTCGCTGCTATTGGCACTACTACTGATAGTATTGCTTCTGCATTACCAGTACTAGTCCTAGACCGTCCGGACAATACCATCAGGGAGAGGGCACAAGCCCAACAGCCACACAATCTTACCGCCCATATTACTTCTTACCCAAAGAAGAAGGGTCTGCTGACAAAGGGAGGTCCCCTATCACCGACCGACGCTCCGCCTCCCGACACCCCGGTATCCTCTTACTATCCATCCCCCCCACTACCTCTACTCATCTTGTCTCGCATTGCCTTCGCTTCGCCACGCTCTCTTTCTTTTCCCTCACACCGCGTCTGCAACAACGAAACTTTTCTTCCTGTTTCTTTTTTTTTTTGAATTATTCCCTGTCCGGGTGTGAGGCGACCGAATATTCTTAGTCTTCTTTCCAACGACAAGTAGACAGACACCAAAGGACAATTGAAAGAAAAAGAGTGTTTGGCGCGGAGGGGAAAAAAAAAAACCGATTCCGGACGCCACACACCTAAGTTTCCGAACACGAGACAACGGCTGTCTGCCATATAGGGGCTCGCGACAAGAGACGAGGAAAACTCTATCCCAAAATTTTCCGCCCATCATGTCTCGTCGCAACTCAGACGAGGCTGAGGCTACGCTCCTCAAGCCCGACGACAACCCCGACGACATCAAGCCTGAGCCCATGGACATTGAGTCCGAAGCCGGTCGTCCCGAGAACTCGTCCAGCGGCAAGAACCTCGATCACGAATACTCGGTCCCAAGCACCATCAAGTTTGCCTGGCTCGGCACCTACTTCTTCTTCTCACTCGCCCTGACACTCTACAACAAAGCTGTCCTCGGCATGGTAAGTTTTTATTCCTATCATATTCACTTCCTCCCTCTGTCCATTTGTTTCAACTGCTCTTGCGCGCGTCTTTCCTTTGTCCATCCCACGACAGCTGTGTGCGACTGTCGGTGCTAGTCTTTTGGGATGGATAGTTGGATAGTAAAAATTCCCACGAGATGGATTATGCGACTAGTAACAAGGGACCGAGGGCATGACACTGACCCATTCACAGTTCCACTTCCCATGGCTCCTCACCTTCCTCCATACCTCATTTGCCAGCATGGGCACCTTCGCCATGATGCAGCTAGGCTACTTCAAGCTCTCCCACCTCGGCCGCCGCGAAAATATCGCCCTCGTCGCCTTTAGCGTCCTCTTCACCGCCAACATTGCCATCTCCAACAAGTCGCTTGAGATGGTCTCCGTCCCCTTCTACCAGACCATGCGCATGCTCTGCCCTCTCTTCACCATCTTCATCTTCCGCTTCTGGTACGACCGTACCTATAGTACCATGACCTACATGTCCCTCGTGCCCCTCGTCATCGGTGCTGCCATGACCACCATTGGCGATGGCGACCTCAGCTTCACCGACGCTGGCTTCATCCTCACCATCCTCGGTGTCATTCTCGCCGCCCTCAAGGTATGCTCTCTCCCCCCCTGATTTGCGGTAGCAGAAACTAGGCCTGTAGGACAAGCACAAATTGTCTGTCCCCGTGGTAGCAAAGGGAGAAACGACACTGACGCATCGTACAGACCGTCGTCACTAACCGATTTATGACGGGCTCCCTGTCCCTCCCTCCCCTCGAGTTCCTCATGCGCATGTCTCCCCTCGCCGCCCTCCAGGCCCTCGCCTGCGGCATTGCCACTGGGGAGCTCTCCGATTTCTGGACACTGATGAATTCGGGCGATGTTGCCGTCCTGCCCGCTGTCGGCTCCCTCTTCGGCAATGGCTTTCTCGCCTTCCTCCTCAACATCTCGTCCTTCAACACCAACAAGCTGGCCGGTGCCCTCACCATGACGGTGTGCGGTAACCTGAAGCAGTGTCTCACCGTCGCCCTCGGCATATTCCTCTTTGACGTCACTGTCCGCATGCTCAACGGCGCTGGAATGGCTGTTACCATGCTTGGCGCAGCCATCTACTCCAAAGCTGAGCTCGACAACAAGAAGAAGAAGTCTCAGGTCGCTTACACACCCGTCGACCAAAACGTGCGGTAACCTTTATTCCTTCCCGAGCTATCTTGTGCATTGTAGACAAGTTCAGCAAAAAAACACCACCTAAAAAAGGGGAGAGGGAAGTCACGATTAGGACGGTTTTCTTATTCAACCGGCGTTTATTTATTTATTCCATCTTGCCAATCGCCGCAGGGGTTAAGCGAGGCATGTGCTTGCTATGAGAGCACCTGTGTTTTTTTTTTTTGCATACAACATATAATATCTAAACCATGGGCGTGGATTTCCCCCTATCTGGTCGACACGAGCATTGGACGCCATGTGTATAATATTTTCTCCGACTGAGCTTTAGAGGTCATTTTCTTACGGCGATGCTTTTTCTTTGTTTCCGTTTACCCTCAAAACCCTACATCTTTAATCACAAATCTTCCCCATTCTAGATCAATGTTATTTTCTACCATATATCGAAAACAAAAGAAGACAGTTGTTTTTTTAGAGTATCCTATAAAACGCCTCGCTATGATTGATGCAAAAGAGTGGTAGATACGTACTAACTGGCCAATGCAATTCAAGAAAACAAGAGAAAGAGGTAGAGACGAGGCCAGTCTATGTTTAGCAAAGGCCGAAAAATTATGCTTCATTTGTAGTGTCGTCAAGATACGCGGAAGAGCCCTTGGCCTGCGTCTTGAGCTGCCATATGCCCGAGACGATATCGTCCATTGTAGAGTTGGACGGGATACCCAGCACCCTGGTGAGGGCGTCCAGATCGGACTCGTCGACGACGGCATTGTCGCGTTGAGGGGCAGCAGCAGCAGAGGAAGGAACGAGACTCTTGTTGTCGACGAGAATAGGAGGAGCGGCAGACTGAAGGGGTGATGCAACAATGAGGTCGTTGACGGGGTTGCTGTCGTTGTTGGGGCCACTACTGCGCTGGAGCATGGCGAATCGCAGGACGACCTCTGTGACGGTGACGAGGATGGAGACGACGATGAGGATGATGACGATCCAGGTGATGGCGCTCATCTTGGAGTCGGCGATGGAGTCGGACAGGATCTCGGCGAGGTCGAGGAAGACGCGGCAGCGCTCGTTGAGGACCTTTATGCGCGGGTCGATCTCGAGGTAGTCCCTTATGGCGGCGTAGAGGGGGTGGAGGGTCGGCTCCGAGTCCCAGAAGAAGTTGGGGACGTCGAGGACGTTGGAGGACAGGTTGATGTCGACGCGGCTCTTGAAGAGGCGGCCGAGGATGCGGACGATCTCGGTGCGTGTCATGTTGAGCTCGCCCGTCAGCGCCAGGTTCTTGGGCACGTGCTGGGCATCCAGCATGGTCTCGCTCATGCGCTCCTCGAAGAAGCAGAGGCGCGTGCTCTGGGCAATGGCGTGGCTGATGGTCAGCTTGATCATGTGGTCCGACCGAGGCATCAGAGTGAACATGTCGTTGAATACGCGCGGGCGCTGCACGTCGGAGCTGTACTCGAAATGGAATTCCTCCGTCTCGTAGTCGTCCTGCTCCAGGGGCCGCGTCAGGAGGCTGGCCCCGTCCTTCTCAGCGTCCGCGAACGTCAGGTCCGCCAGTATGTCCTTCTCCTGGTTCTCCGAGAAGTTCCAGAACACCACCACGCCGTACGAGAAGACGAAAATCTCGCCTAGGTTCTTGGTGTCTGGCGCTAGACGGTTCAGGTGCGCTGCTTCGGTATCGCGATAGTGCTGCTGTTGTTCTTTGTTGTGCCGTCGCTGCTGATGCTGATGCTGGTGCTGCTGCTGCTGCTGCTGGGATTGGTCTTGCTGCTGATGTTGACCATGCTGATGCCGTTCCGGGTGGGAAGATGACATGTCCTCTTCTTCTTCAAAGGGGGAGTGGTTTGCGGCGGCGGTATCCTTGGTGTACGCGTCATCCTCAAAGTACCCTTCATGATGGTCGCGCCACTCGCTGCGCTCAATCTCCAAGTCGAGCACCGTCTTGCCTGTCCCGGGCGTCTTGAGGATGGGCCTGCTGCGCACACGACATCCGTCCATGCCGTTGAGCAAGGGCAGCGAGTAGATGACGTACAGGCAGTCGTCATACAGCTTCGTCTTGGCCCCGTGGTGGTCCCGTAGGAAGGCGGCCGTCGCCTTCATCTTGAAGGCCTGCGCCATGCAGTAGGCCGTGAGCCGGCTGACCTTGTCGGCCCTCTGGCGCTTCGGCAGCCTCTCGGCGTAGCTCTTGCCCCTGACGCCACCGCGCATCCGGAGCACCTCGAGCTCCTCGTCCTTCAGGGGACCTCCAGCGTTGTCGTCCAGCAGACCGCGGCGCGCCAACTCCTCGCATCGGCTCTCCTCGTCCGCCAGCACCTCGTCGTCGTCGTCGTCCTTGTCAGCCGTGTCCGGTAGGAGCACGAGCTTCTCGCTTATCTTGGATGTGCGCGACGGCATGGGCCTGCCCGTGCGAGACTGCGTGTTGGCGATGCCGCCGCCGCCGCCGCCGCCGGACGACATGACGCGACGCACGGGCGCGGGTCGACTGCTTCCGCTGCCGGATGACGCCGGCTGTCGTGCTGCCGGCAGGGGAGGCATGCGCGGCTGGCCAGATGGGATCTGCGTGTTGAATTGAAGAACGTTGTCGACCGTCATGAAACGCATGGGCGAACGGGGTTGGCCCTGGGAGGAACCCGGGCGGGATGATGGCCTTCGTGCATCCTGGCGTTCTCGCGCGTCGGTCACCTAAGAAGGGTGAAGGCGGGTATGCATCGGTCAGCCAAGTCAAGACAGGACACGGTTTGGCTGGGATGGATCATGAGCTTGTACGGCCGGACGTACCAGAACCGAGGGACCCCGTTTACTCGGTGTCATTGTGGCAGTGACTGGCTGGTTTCGGGTATCGTGATGGTTGGTAGACCGATTTGCCAGGTCCAGCAGCGAGGGGATGACCGAGCGAGTCAATGTAGCAATTGGCAAAGGGTTCTGTCCGTATGTGTGAGGGGAGAATGGAGGATGGAGGGATGAAGTATTATTCTCTATTGCTGACGGCAGTACGCAGAGGGTTGGAAGTTAAAACAAAGAAAAGACTCTGTCTAAACCTTTTTGTCTTTAACGGGAAACAATGAATGACCTCATTTTTCTGGCTGGCAGCTCCCACTATCATTCCTCTTCTGGGTATTCTTCGGTTGATCGCGTCGGGAGACGGACGAGAGAGGGGACGGACGGGATGGCCAAGTGTCTGGAATTGGAGGCTACTAAAATTAAGTTGAGAACGTGTGTGGTCTATTGTTTTCTGATATTTGATATATAATATAAGATATACATATATATAAAAGAAGACTGAGTATGGGAATAATCCATTGTAGGAATACTTGTTTTACCATTCAAACCTTTGTCTCTTGTTGATGCGAAGGGACGTGATGGAAGAGACGGTGTATGATTGTTACTCAGCATGTTTTGTTTACTTGGTGATGTTTGGAGTTGTAGGAGTATGCCACCAATACCACCGAACATACAATGAAATACCGGTTGTCATGCTGAGGATAGCATCACACGGCCAGCAGCATAATCAGGAACCTTGCAAGTTGTACACGTCGCAAATGATCATCAGAGGCATTAAACAACGAAGAAAGGGAGTGGATAAAAGAAAGCATCGACAGTCTGACAGCCTGTAGGGTAGATTCAATTGATGGGTACGTACCCAAGTAGCTGAAGCTGCCCTACCAGAAGAAAAAAGGTAAATAGTGGACCCAATCGTGCCTTCTACCCAATCGGCAATAGTGCAAGAGCGCGTTGCTAGGCAGTTGCCCTGTGCTCGAGCGGGCAATTTGTTTATGTATACAACAGCATTGTGGCCCTTGCTTGCCTTGTTTGGCCCCCCCGGTCCACGACCCCCACAGATTGCGAGGCCCAGAGACACACTCAAGACCATCATCATCCATGCATGACCAGTCCCAAAGGCCCAAACCCAGAAAGGCAACCACTTCTCTCACATTCCTACATTCCCGCCATCTTCTCTACCTTCTCCATCTTCTTTCTTGGCTGCCGGCAGAAAAAAAAAACATCCCCCTTCGTTCTAAACCCTTTCGTCCGCGACGATAATAACTTCTTTTGTTTTCTTCCTCGGGGAGGGCACCCACGACAAAACAAGCAAAAAAGTGCGTGCGTGTGTGTGTATATGTCTTTCTTACATTCTGTCTCAGGCCTTTGTTTCCGCCCTTGATATAGCCCACCATCACTGCCTCGTTTTCTTCCCCAAATTAGCGGCTTGTTAACATTCCTCAGCTGCTCCTAGATTGTCGCCCATCTGCTCTTTTCCCGTCTTTCTCTCTACTTTCTTTCTCTTCCCTTTTCGGTTGGGAACAATGCGTTGAAATCGGCTTTCTCGTGACCGCATAGACGACGACGACGACGACGACGACAAGGACCACAATCCCGATCGGCCCTAAAGAAAACAAACGCATTCCCACAACGCCTGCTGGTCCAGGGCTAAACCTCTACGAGCAGTAGTAATCGTCCGTTACTACTGTCTATGCCAGCATGTCGTCGTACCGCCCTTTGCCTCCCAGACCTTCTCAGATAGCATCAGCTGAGCACTCCTCGAATATCAACGGTAGCAACAACAACAACATCAGCAACAAGAGAAGCAGTTTCGTTTACCCCTCGAGCACTGTGGCTGCTGCCATCAACCGCTTCCCCTCGACCACATCTTCCTCCGCATCCTCAGGCTACTCCGATCAGAGCCAACTGAGCGGAGCCACCTCATCCGTCTCCAGCACGCCTTCTCAATACCACTCGTACAAGCACAAGCGCGGCCAGAGTGATGTCCTAGCACGCGCTCGCACCTTTGAACTCGGGGAGACGATGCGGTCCCCAACCAAGGACCACGATGGCCTCTACGCATCAGCCCGCCAGTCACTCCGTCCCCTTCCACAGGCGCCCGTCGCCGCCTCGCCCACCCCGCCGGCGCCTTCGACACCGCCCCACCGCAAGCAGAGCAATGGTCCTAGCCCGGGCCTACGTCGTGAGCGCGGCCAGAGTGTTGATCTCTCAAAGCTCTCCCTCGCCAGCCCTAGCATCTCTTCGCCCGAGTCCTCTCCCGAGCGCCCGCTTTCGATGCGGCCAAACTCGATGCTCATGACGCGCTCCGACTCTATCCGCATTGGGGGTAGCCCCGGCTCTCCCTCCAGTCGCCATCACCACTCCCACAGCGCCACGCAGATTGGCCGACCCGAGCTCGAGAGGCTGAGCCGGTCGGCCACAAGCCAGCTCCGCACTCTGTCGCGCCTCACCGAGACCGAGGCCGCCAACGGCTTCAACATCGCCTCCCCCGCCCAGCAGGTCGCCGGCCTCCGCGGCCGGCGCCGCCTGCAGCGCACAGACAAGCCTACTGAGATGCGTGGCCCCGGCACCGGTAGCGGTTACGGATGGGAGGGCCGCAACTGGATGGACAAGCAGCGGCAGTTCCTCCAGGCCTACGAGTATCTCTGTCACATCGGTGAGGCCAAGGAGTGGATCGAGGACATCATACACAAGACGCTGCCGCCCATCGTGGAGCTCGAGGAGGCCCTGCGTGACGGCGTCACGCTTGCCGAGGTTGTTCAGGCCTTGAACCCGGACAGGTACTTTCGTATATTCTACCATAAGCGACTGCAGTACAGGCACTCGGACAACATCGACATCTTCTTCCGCTACCTCAACGAGGTCAACCTCCCCGATCTTTTCCGATTCGAGACCATCGACCTCTATGAGAAAAAGAACATCCCCAAGGTCATCTACTGCATCCACGCCCTCAGCTGGCTGCTCTTCCGCCTCGGCATTGTCGACTTCTGCATAGGTAACCTTGTCGGCCAGCTCGAGTTTGAGCACCACGAGCTTGAGGAGATGCAAAAGGGCCTGGACAAGCTCGGGGTGGGCATGCCCAGCTTCGGCAATATGGGCGCCGACTTTGGAGTCGCCGAGCCTGAACCGGAACCGGAACCTCAGGAGACGGAGCAAGAGAGGGTGGATCGGGAACTGGGCGAGAACGAGGCGTCTATTGTCGACTTCCAGGCTCAGATCCGTGGCGCCATGGTGCGCCTGAGACTTGGCGATACCATGCAGGTCCTATGGGACGAGGAGCCGTGGCTGCTGGACCTTCAAGCCCGGATACGTGGTGACTTTACCCGCCAGGTCATGGGCTACCGGATTGAGATGCGACGCTTCGCCACCAACCTCCAGAAGGCCGCCCGTGGCTTCCTCCTGAGGAAGAGGCTGCAGAAGAGCGACCGCCTCTGGAAGGCCCTGGAACCCAACGTACTGGAGCTCCAGAGCATGATCCGGGCAAGCAAGGCCAGGAATGAGGTGCGCCACCTCAAGTCCAGCTTGAAGCAGTGCAGCGGCCCCGTTCGGGACATCCAGGCCTTGTCCAGGGGCTTCCTGGCCCGCAAGAGCCATGTTGCGCAGCACCGCGCCGCCGAGAAGATGTCCTCCAACGTCCAGCAGCTCCAAGCCGTCGTCCGTGGTATGCTGGCCAGGAACGCCGTCAGCCGAGACCTCCACTCCCTCGAGAAGCAGGCTCCCAATGTGGCCCGTCTCCAGGCTGTGGTCAGGGCCCAGATGACCCGGGACCGAATTGCCCTCCAGAAGGAGCATCTCGAAGCAGCCGCACCCGCCTTCACGACCCTCCAGGCCTTTATCCGAGGACAGGCTGCCCGCGCCGAGACACAGGCAACACGGGCTGAGCTTCAACGACACACACCCGAAGCCACCCAGCTCCAGTCTGCGGTCCGAGCCGGCGCCGTCCGCCGCGAGATCGCCGAGAAGAAGGCCGCCCTCAAGAAGGAGGAGCCCTTCATCCAGGAGCTGCAGGGCGCTATCAGGGGTATGCTGAGCCGGGAAAGCATGCTCGCTGACATGAAGGAGATGGAGAAGCACACGCCATTCCTCATCGACCTGCAGGGCCGCATCCGCGGATACCTGTACCGCAGGCGCCACGAGGCCTTGATGGAGGAGCTGCAGTCGCACTACGACAAGTTCGCCTCGTTCCAGGCCATCCTGCGCGGCATCATGGAACGTGGACGGGTGGGCGACCTGCTCGCCGATCTGGAGGAGGAGGAGCCGTCCATCGTTGAGCTCCAGTCGGCGGTCAGGGGCTTCCTTGTGCGCGCTAAGTTTGAGGAGAAGAGGCGGTTCTTCAACGAGAACATGCAAAAGGTCATCAAGATCCAGAGCTTCGTGCGTGCCAAGGTTCAGGGCGAGGCGTACAAGAGCCTGACGACGGGCAAAAACCCGCCCGTCAACGCGGTCAAGAGCTTCGTGCACCTGCTCAACGACAGCGACTTCGACTTCAACGAGGAGGTCGAGTTTGAGCGCATGCGCAAGACGGTGGTGCAGCAGGTGCGGCAGAACGAGATGCTGGAGCAGTACATTGACCAGCTCGACATCAAGATCGCACTGCTGGTGAAGAACAAGATCACGCTCGACGAGGTCGTCCGCCACCAGCACAACTTTGGCGGGCACTCGATGGGCCTGCTGGCCAACTCGACCATCTCGTCGACCAACCAGTTCGATCTCAAGGCACTCAACAAGAGCTCGAGGCGCAAGCTCGAGCTCTACCAGCAACTCTTCTTCAACCTCCAGACGCAGCCGCAGTACTTGGGCCGCCTCTTCAGGCGCATTCGCGAGCAGGCCATGCCCGAGAAGGACAGCCGCCGCATCGAGCTCCTCATCATGAGCCTGTTCGGCTACGCCCAGAAGCGCCGCGAGGAGTACTACCTCCTCAAGCTCGTGGCCCGATCCATCTGGGAGGAGGTCGAGGGCTTCCAGAGCCTACAGGACTATCAGCGCTGCAGCTTCTTCTGGGCCAAGCTGTTGGGCAACTACACGCGCTCACCCCGGGACCGCAAGTACCTGCGCGACCTTCTGGGCCCGCTCATCCGGGACAACATTGTCGAGGACCCGGCGCTCGACCTGGAGAGCGACCCGATGCAGATCTACAGGTCGGCCATCAACAACGAGGAGCTCAGGACCGGAAGGCCCGACCCCAGGCCACTCGACGTGCCCCGAGAGGTGGCGATCCGTGACCCCGAGACGCGTCGCCTCTTCATCGACCATCTCCGCGATCTGCGCGAGATCTGCGACCAGTTCCTGCTGGCGCTCGAGGACCTCCTACACAAGATGCCATACGGCCTGCGATTCCTGGGCGGGCAGATGTTCCAGGCTCTGTCGGCGCACTTCAAGAGGGAAGCCCCCGAGCTTCTCCTCCAGACGGTATCCAACTGGATCTGGCGTTTCTACCTGCAGCCCGCGCTGATGATGCCCGAGAACGTGGGGGTCATCGAGAAAGGTCTGAGCCCGCTGCAGAAGCGTAATCTAGGCGAGGTGGCCAAGGTGGTGGGGCAGATAGCGTCCGGGCGGGTGTTTGGCGGCGACAACATCTACCTGCAGCCGCTCAACGCCTTCATCTCGGAGTCGATCGAGCGCCTGACGCTCCTGACGCGCGATCTCATCTCGGTGGCGGACGCGGAGAGCACGTTTGACATTGACGAGTTCAACGACCTGTACGCCAAGAACAAGCCGACGCTGTACATCAAGCTGACGGACGTGTTTGCCATCCACAACTTGGTGGCGGCGGAGCTCAGCTCCATGTGCCCGAACCGCGACGACGTCCTGCGCGAGATCATGCACGACCTCGGCAGCGCCAAGAGCAATGAGAACGAGATGATGAGCGCGGCCGGGACCTCCGAGATCAACATGTTCCTGACGCCCAAGCTGCACGACATCGAGGATCCGGAGGCGGAAGTCAAGGCCCTCTTCATGGAGACCAAGCGCTGCGTGCTGTACATCATCCGTGTGCAGACGGGCGACAACCTGCTCGACATCCTCGTCAAGCCCATCCTGGACGAGGACGAGGCCAAGTGGCGCGCGCTCCTGCACGACGACTTCGCGGACAGCGGCCACACCAGGGGCGCCTACTCGGAGACCAACATGGTGGACGTGACGCGCATGTCGTACTACGAGCTCAAGCGGACGGCCCTGGAGAATGTCATGCGTCTCGAGCAGATGGGCCGCATCTCCAAGAAGAATTTCTACCAGGACGTGCTCAACGCCATCGCCGTGGACATCCGCTCCAAGTCGCGCCGTCGTGTGCAGAGGCAGCGTGAGCTGGAGGGCGTGCGCATGACGCTCAGCAACCTTCATGACAAGGCCAAGTATCTCGAGCAGCAGCGAAAGAGCTACGACAACTATATTGAGTCTGCCATGGCGACGTTGCAGAGCAAGAAGGGGTATGCTTCCCTCTCCCCCTCTCTCTTCATCCTGTTCTTGCCACCTTCAATTTCTTTCTTGAAAGAAAAAGATGATGCACCCACCCCCCCTTGGAATAATGATGCTAACACAATCGATCAGGAAAAAACGCTTCCTCCTTCCCTTTACAAAACAATACAATCACCAGCGCGAGCTTGAGCGAAGCGGCCGGGTCCCCAAGTTTGGAAGCTACAAGTACTCTGCCCGGGCCCTGTCGGACAAGGGTGTCCTCGTCTCGTGGGAGGGTGTGACAGACCGCGACTGGGAGAAGATCAACCTGACCATCTCGTGCGACGAGGTCGGACTGTTCTCCCTGGAGGGCTCGAGGGGTTCGATTCAGATGCCCGGCGCCATCGCGCTCGTGCCCATCGAGGATCTCTTGCAGGCCCAGTTCGAGGCTCACCAGTTCATGAACCTCTTTGAGGGGAACTTGAGACTCAATGTCAACCTGTTGCTGCATCTTCTTTATAAGAAGTTCTACAGGACGCAGTAACGTGTTTCTTGACATGAACATTCTCATTTCTCTTTCTTTTTTTCCCCCCTCTCATCTCTTTTTCACACACACCTTTCTCTGTAGATTCTTTTTTTTCTCGTTCATCAGGCCCTTTGAGACGATTTCTCTATTCCACATGTTAGTCCTTTCTTTGAAAGGACATGTTTTTCCTTGCTCTTTCTTTCTTTCTTTTTTTTTTTTGGTTGGAAAGATACGAAGTCGCGGAAACTCATGGTTCACACACACACACACATACACACACACACACACACACACACACAAGAGAGAGATGGGGGGTGCAATGCAAGGGATCTGTTGACAACACACACTTGGTAAAGGGAGGGAAGAAGGAGGGGGATAGGGGGGGGGGGGGCATATCGGGATGGTGTTGGGTTTGTCTTGTCTTTTTCTCTCTCTTTTCATTTTACTTGTCCATGAATTCTCTTTTTTTTTATGCAGAAGAACAAAAAGGAGTGTGAACGGATTGATGGAAATGGTCAAATATTTTCTGCCTCCGCGTTTTCTTTTCTTTTTTATAACGTCTTTTTTTGTTTATATTGAATCTGAGATATCATGAGTTCCCGAGCAGTACATTTACGTTTTCTCGTCCTATTCATTCCATCCACATGTTGCATTTCTTGTGCGTACGTCTTTGCATTGTGTCTTAGTATTGATATGCGATGGAGCAAGTCTGAATCGAGTTGTAACAAGATGAAATATCCCAGCTGATGACATGTTGTACCATTTCATACTAAGCCAGAAAGACCGGTATAAGAGAAAAGAAGAAGAAAAAAGACGGACAGGGAGAAAAAAAAGGGGGTAAAAAAAAATGAAGAAGGGAAAAAAAAAAACCGGATTGACTCGCAAAGCCCGATTATTGACATTAATAACTGTCCATGACATGACTCGTGTTATCTGATCTTTACGTGATTGACTAGTAGATTCCATAGCTTGTCAAGAAAGAGAAAGAAGAAAAAAAAAACAAGGCAAAATATGAGGTTAAACGTAAAGTGTAAGGCGGTGGTGGGGTGGGACAACTGAGTAATGTCACATAATAATATTCACCAAACCCAACCCCCCTCCCTTCCCTTATTCCATCCCCTAAACCCCCCCCCCTCCCTTGGGGACTGTTATGCCCCCTCCCCTCATCCTGTCTGTGTCGTGAGAAGGGGGGGGGGAACAAAGAGCAAAGGAGGAAACAGGGTCAAGGGCATCTAGAAACTGCGCCGATAATACGACAGTCACATTACGCGTTTACATACGTGTAGGTAAATTCTCTCTCTCCTCACACCCACTCCCAAACTCTCTCACATGCGCTTCCCTCCCCTCCCTCGCGCCCCGGATACCAACGGCTCGTTAATTCCGTAGGATAGGCTCGACCGAGCAACAGGAAACGGACTGTCGCTCGTCGCGTCTGGCCTCTCAATGCCAAGAGAAGAGGAGAGGATGGCGAAGAGAGAGAGAGGCGAGCGATGGCCCGAGCAGGAAAAAAAAAAAAAAAGAGAGAGCAAGCGATAGCGAGGAGCCAACATGCATGTTGCGGCCGCCACTTTGTTGTGGAAGAGAGTCTTTCGGCCAGAGTGAAGAGAGAATGGGGAGGAAAGACAAAGAGAGATGGGTCGTCGGAAGCGGGCACGGAACGGCCGTCGGCGATGAGGGGCACCGTGGCGGGGCTCTATATCTGGCTTTTTTGTCACTCTGCGCTGCCGGCCCCCCCCTCCTTGTTGACGCTACTGTGAATGTGTCCCTTGAGAGGGATCAGCCCGGGCCAGCTGACAAGTCAAGAGGATTGTTCAGAGCATCCTTCCTATGGTCCACCCACATGTGATTGGGCGATATGCGTGGGTTGTCCGTAGTCATCCGTCGTCCCCTTTCTCTCTCTCTCTCTCTCTTCTCATGTGCGACGTTCCTCCGTTCGACGCACTTGGTGGCCAGGCAATGCCCGTATCGTGGCTGGGCGAGACCGTTGCCGGCAACATCGGCAGGATGCGAGGCATTATGCGAGGAGAGGGCCCAGAACCGTGAAGGGGGGTCCGCAGCGACTGATGGATGATGTGGTGATTTGTCGTTCCTTCCGGGCTCTTGCCATCCGTGGGACCGTCGATTGTTTCCCGACGCTACCTGCTGCCCTCGGAAAAAGGACCAGGGGTGATTTTTTCTCTCTCTTCTTTTCTGGTAGCGTATGTGGGCACCGGGGCAGACAACCCAAGACCGAACTGTAGACTGAGACGAGGACGGACGACTCAATGAGTCAGTAAGTCACGCGGACGAACAGCGACACCAGAGATGGCTGTGTCATCATCCCTCTCCATCCCTGCCCTGACTATCAACCGGCTCTTTGTTCTCGGGCATTTGTTTTCATGGTTCCTGGTCGTCATGTATCCGGTAGGTGAGTTTGAATGAGATCGTCACGGCCATGCTGGGTTGGACGGAGGACAGGCACAAAGATGGTGAGTGTGAGTAGTCCATGGCGCGCACCGTATAGATCAAACTCGAATTGCTAGCGGCGCGAGAGCGTGGCATTGCCGGGTCCTGGGACTGTATGTACTTATGTGCGGTGGGAAGGCGTCCCTTGGTTTATCTGAGGATCCCATGACAAAATTAGCCAATCGACCCCATGACCCATCTGACCTATTGAGTAGCTGTACTCGGTAAGAGGAAGAAGACGACGAAGGGGAAAAAAGTGGGAAAATTGTGCATGGAGCTAATGCGAGGATACTTGTAACCCTGTCCTCTGTAATCTGAAATCTGTACAGATTACGGAGTAATATATTAGTCTGTACTCGTAGTCTGTAATCTGTAGAGCTCGCCGGCTCGTAGGTTGGGCAATTACCCCCCCCCCCCCCTCCCCCTCCCCTCTCTCTTCGACCCCTCCTAGCAAGTTTTTTTTTTTTTTTTTTTTTTGGGCTGGTCTAAGCCGGAACAGACTTGTATGTCGCGTGTCACATCCATATACTTTGTTATCTGATGGATGCAGCGGGAACGACGGAGCTGGGATTGAAGAGACGTTGAGGAAACAAGCAGTCGCATGACAATGTACGATGATGTCGGGTCGCACAAGTCGGTGTCAGTGCAAAACAGTCTTCATTGTCGCCGGTCGTCATTCAGTCATCCACCCCCCATCAAGTGCTGCGGAGGTATCATTACGCATCCCCCCAGTATGGGGACGAGACACGAAACGATTGCGCAATTTGGCCTTCTCGTGACGAAATCTAACTGGTCTCTGACCGCATCTGTCCGGAACATATGCCAGACCACCCGGCAGATGCGAGGATAGTCGTCGAAACGGTGCTGAAATTCTCCGTGGGAAAGCCATGAAACCAATGCTGGTATTCGGGTCTTACGACTAACGGAGGTCTCGATCATGTAGGCTGCCTCTTTCAAGGGTGTTTTTCCTCTCCTATCAGTCACGGTGGTGGAGTAGGTAAACCCCTCGGTATGTATACTTTGCTGTCCTCCACATGAAATGTATTACTGATGGGCCAATAAGGCGAGCGCCATTCGAGATGGGAGAGGGGTAGAATAAAAAGAAAAAAAAACGGCAGAATGCTGATGGCCCAGGAGATAATCCAGTTCCCTCGTAGTTTTAGGTGGGTATGTGCTCCGTACTGGTTGCAAGTTGTATTGATGATAAATTGATTGAAGGAATATCGGACCATCTTGACATGACCAGGGTTGCTGCTTGGTGGCGGGGTATCGACATTGGCATTGGCTGTGTTCGGACTCGTCATCCTGAACTCCTACTCGAAACTCGACCTCTCCTGGGTTCGCTTGCTACCTGTATCTGTACTCATTCTCGCGGCCTGTATCCGCAGTTTGTGCTCGCAGCTTGTCCTCGTAGTCTCATGATGATTGGTCTGTGACACGTCCAAGACGTCGTACGTTGTCACATTGTCGTGCTTTAGCCTTCGACACCACATCGCCGGCAAGACGCCAAATGGGCAATCATTGTGAGCCACCGAGAGGCACACCCGAGGGCCACATCGCACAGGACCACCGGCGTACTTGTACACGTCGAAAAGAGGAAAGGAGCCCACCCACACTCAACCACAGGGCCGGTTTGCGCACGCCCACCGTCCTCCCTGGCGCAACCCCCGGGGTGCAGTGGCGGTGGGGGTGAGCGCGGGGGGGGGGGGGGGGGGGGGGGGGGGGGGGGGGAGCGAGTGTTGGGGTGAGTTGAAAGTTGAGACGTCAGGCTGCGCGGCTCTGTTCGATGCAGGGCCCAGGGGTTAGCAGCAAGTCCGGGAGTGTGGGAGGGGGGGCTCGCGCGTGCGAATTAAACTGTCCTCGGTAGTAAGCGGTATGGTGGTGGTGGTCTGGGGTGTGTCTGTCTGGGGGAGAGAAGAGGAGATTCAGTGGAATTGTTGACCCGTAAGCTACAGCTGTGGTAGTCGAAGGTGGAATGGCCAATGTTGGTACTAATAATCCTCCGCTCCGCAATCTGTACTTGGAGATGCAATACTCGTGGTATTAACACTAGACGGATCACGTCCATGACGAGCACAGGCCAGCACGCCATTATCCAGCACGCCATCACCCAGCACGTCATTCCTGTGCCGCCCAAGAGTCGACGTATTTCCGTGGCAATCAAGAATGGAAGGGAGGGGAGGGGAGCTCGGAGTTGGCAGGTCATGTCTCCGACTTGAGCCGGTCGGAGAGAGAGAGGTGAGAGGAGAGGAACGAGGGATAATGGTGCGTATGTGCCCACATGATGAAGCTGCTTTTCGTCCTCCGAATGGAATAAGCAAAATAATAAAATAGTAAAATAAAAATAAAAACGAAGGACGAGGTGCATATGCTATACGGTGTTCATCGAATATCAAGATGCACTGTATAGATTTCCGGCTGCGACTCCTCGGGGGAAGGAGCACGCGTGTGACGCCTGCCATTTAAGCCCGCAAAGCGGTGTGGGAGGGCAGGAGCAGACCAAGAACAGGAAGGAAGGCACTGGGGCAACAGCGACCGACTACTCGATTGGGCGAAACGGAAGCTGCGGTTGGCTAGCTCATCTTTGCAGCTACTGCACTAGGCCGCGCTCTGCCAACTACTCTTCTGACTCCCTTCCTGCGGCCTGCTCCGTGTAATAGGCAGTAATGATATACTATTTTCTTTACTCCGTACAGAGAGAGTAAAAACTTTTTTTTCAACCCCAAAACTCCCATACTGTACCACACTGTATAGACGAAGCACGACCACAAAGCAGGCATCCATACCGATTTTTTTTTTCTTTCTTCCTCTCTCACTCTATCGCACGTTTCCCTCACTTTCCCTCATCAATGAACCCACCATCAGAAGCGTATAACTCGTATTGAATCGTAGAGTCGGGGAAGAAGAGAGTGGGAGAAAGAGGGAGCGATATGCACCTGTGTGTTGGCCTCTCCCCGTCTCCTCACTCCATCCACCCTGCCATCCCGTCTACTCCGTTTACTATTACCATACCATCATGCCTCGGACAGATACGGAGTATTGAATCCCCAGACCACAGGATGAGGTGCTGGCCGTGTCAGAACTTTTTCCGGCAGGCTCACCTTTTTTCTTTTCTCTCTCTCTCTCTCTCTCTCTCTCTCTTTTCATAACTCGAAATTCAATATATTGGATACAGATGGATGATGGGATCGATGCCGATTCATCGAAACTCGTTACTTCTCTTGATCGACGCAGTGACCCCATCAACGGTGTAGAACGTGCTCATGCTGGTCAATCACGCCAGACCGACCATCTCATTTACATCTACACCCCGGATAATTCTACGGGGGAGTACTCGATACAGGAAAGGAGGATATCGGTGGTGGGCATATCGCAGCCTCGCAAAACGTACGTCAGCTCTCGGCATATACGGCCTATCTTCTATTTTCTCTCATTTTTCTTTCCCTTTTCTTTTCTTTTCTCTCGTCTCACCCGGACACGCTAATGCACGAGTATCAGAATGGTAGGGATCCCTCGAATTATTTACGATGAATATTATTACTGTAAAGCAATACCGTACACATGGCATCATCCCCTAGACTTGCATCCTCCCCTCCACCCCCCTGGTCCCCCTCCGGCTATGACTCCGACCCCCCGTTTCGTCCTTGTCGAAGCCCACTATTTCTGTCCTCACTTTTTACTAGTAATGGTAATATACTAGGCTCTAGTTGGTAATAATACTGCATATATATGTAGTGGCATCGTAATAATACCTGTCTCTGTATTACGACCATCTCTCTCCATCTCTTTCCCACTCTAGACCCGTACGTCGTATCCCTTTCCCCCAGTGTCTCGATCGCTTTCCGCATCTGGAGTACCTCCTTGTTTTTTCTTTTATTTTTTTTTCTTCCCATCTTTCATAGCACTACCCCGTATATGTACTCCGTATACTGTATCTTATTCTGCAAATACTACCAGTATTACCATCTACTACTACTACTACTACTATTAATACTACTACTACTATTGATGCTACTACTGCTACTACTACTCCTGCTACTGCTACTGCTACTTGCTAATAATAATACTAGTACTGCTCAAGTATGATTAGCCCATCGCCGAGTACCGAAGTATTCCTCATATTGCTTGGCCACGAATACTCCAAAATCACACACCTCCCAACTGACTCTCCGTCTTCCCGTACCTTCTATCCTTCTGCTGCTGGTAGTACAGCCCGTCGCCACCTCTGTTCCGCTTACCTACTAATAGACCATCTTCCTCCCACGTCTTGGACCTCCTCCTCTCCCTTCTCTTCTCTCCTCGTTCTATAGCTACTCTCTATTCTCGTCGCCCTCATCGGCCTCCACTACCTGACCTCTTCTCTCTCCCTCCCTCCCACCTCCCTTGACTTAGAGGTCCCCTATCTACATACACCTCTCAAGAGGCCACTCTCAAGAGGCCACTCTCAAGAGGCCACACACCACATCCCGCCTCCTCCCTCTCGCACATCTCCACATCAGACAATGGCCCCCGACCTCAACTCCATGCCCACCTCGGCCGCCCCCTCAGCCGGTCCGGGCCCGGGTGACGGCTCTCAGCCCAACATCCTGTACATAATGGCCGATCAGCTTGCAGCTCCCCAGCTCAAGATGTACAACCCCGACTCCCAGATCAAGACCCCCCACCTTGACCACCTGGCCGCCCAGGCCGTGCAGTTCGACTCGGCCTACTGCCCTTCGCCGCTCTGCGCTCCTTCGCGCATGAGCATGATCTCGGGCCTGCTGCCCATGAAGATTGGCGCCTACGACAACGCCTCGCAGATCGGCTCCGACGTGCCCACCTACGCCCACTACCTGCGCAGCAAGGGGTACCACACGGCCCTGGCCGGCAAGATGCACTTTGTCGGCGACCAGCTGCACGGCTATGAGCAGCGTCTGACCAGCGACATCTACCCCGGAGACTTTGGCTGGGCCGTCAACTGGGACGAGCCGGACACCCGCCTGGAGTGGTACCACAACGCCAGCTCCATCCTCCAGGCCGGCCCTTGCGCGCGCAGCAACCAGCTCGACTACGACGAGGAGGTCATGTTCAAGAGCACCCAGTACCTGTGGGACCACGTGCGCGAGGGCCCCGACAAGCGCCCCTTCTGCCTGACCGTCTCGCTCACCCACCCGCACGACCCCTACACCATCACGCGCGAGTACTGGGACCGCTACGAGGACACGGACATCGCCCTGCCCAAGGTGCGCATCCCCAAGGAAGAGCAAGACTCGCACTCCAAGCGCCTGATGCACGTCTCGGACCTGTGGAGCCAGGACTTCAGCGACGACCAGATCAAGCGCGCCAAGCGCGCCTACTACGGCTCCGTCAGCTACGTCGACGACAACGTCGGCAAGCTGCTCCGCACCCTCGAGGACGCCGACCTGGCCGATAACACCATCGTCATCTTCTCCGGGGACCACGGCGACATGCTGGGCGAGCGCGGCCTCTGGTACAAGATGAGCTACTTTGAGCCGTCCGTCCGCGTCCCCATGCTCATCAGCTTCCCCAAGTGGTTCCAGCCTCACCGCGTGTCCCAGAACGTCTCCACCCTCGACATCCTCCCCACCCTCTGCGACCTCATCGGCACCAAGCCCGCCGCAAACCTGCCGATGGATGGCATCAGCATGCTGCCCCACCTCAGGGGCGACGAGGACGGCCACGACACCGTCTTCGCAGAGTACACCGGCGAGGGCACCGTCCGCCCCCTCTTCATGATCCGCCGCGGCCCCTGGAAGTACATCACCTGCCCGGCCGACGAGCCTCAGCTCTTCAACCTCAAGCGCGACCCCCTCGAGCTCGACAACCTTGCCCGCTTCCGCAAGATCGAGCCGACCACTCCCGAGGAGCAGGAGGCCCGTGAGGTCTTTGCCAAGTTTGACGCCGAGGCTTCCGCCAAGTGGGACTACGACGCCATCACTGCCCAAGTCTTCCACTCCCAGCGCACCCGCCGTGTTGTCTGGGACGCTCTCAGGGTTGGAGAGTTTGACAGCTGGGACTTCAACCCCAACGATGATGGTCGCAAGAAGTGAGTCACCTTTCACACTCTTCCTGTATATCTGCACCTTGAGAGGGAAACATGACGCTGACAATCGAACCAGGTACATCCGGTCCACCATTCCCCTCGATGACCTTGAGCGTCGTGCTCGCTACCCCTTTGTCGATGCTTACGGTGGCCACAAGGCTATCTCGAGCCTTCGCGGAGCCTAATCTCAGCAAGCCTTTTTTTCGCATTTTTTGCCCTTTCTTCTTTGCTTCTATCATTGCCTCATCTTTTTTTTTTCTCTTTTTTTTCTTCCGTTTTCATGTCAAAAAAAGGAAAAAGAAGACTCGTGTAGATTTAGCGAGTTTTGCTTCGTTGCGTTATGATGACTCCGCATCTGTGATTTATACCAAAAAAAGAGACTCTGTACTGCTTGAAAAACAAATGGCATTCCATCTTATCTGTTTCCCTGACTTCCTTGCGCTGGTGTCGGGATGCCTTTTGTCTCGTCTCTCGTCTCTTCTTCTATACCACTTGCACCCTCGCAGTTGCTTCATATATCTTGCTTTTTCGCTTCCCGCATCAGATAGCATTACGAAATAGAGGGAGGGGTATGACGAACATCTGATATCTAGAATATTGACTACTGCAGGTGACAGAACTGAGAAAGTTGACTCGTGCTGTGGTGAGTGCAAGCAATACTGTGTCGTATCCCCGGCGTCGCATGTAGAGGTGGCTTGAAAGAGGTTCAGATTGAAATCAAACTCGGGAAATAGCGACGCCAATCCAAGACGACTGGCATCGCTGCCACATCAAATGACAAGCTCAACGAGAGGCAGTCGGATAAACTTCCCGGAAGCCCCGTTACAAACCTGTCCAAGACTTCAACGTAAGCGGAAAGCAAGTAGGGACTAGAGAGTATCAGATGCAATGCACGCAACGTGTCTGGCACAAGATGAGGAAGCTGGGATAGATTCCTGTAGGATCGATAAGGACGCCTATTTCCCCGTAGAGCCTGTCTTCTCCCCTTGATGCTAGGAAGACTGGCAGCAAACCTTCTCGGCTGGTCACTCCGCCTCATAGATTGTCGGCCTCCCAATAAGATGACTTTATCGTGGACTGGTATCGGAGCTTTGACTGCAGCCCTCGGCACCGACATCTACCAGCTCAACAATCAGCACACATGTAGGCAATGGCACGACTACTGCCAGCACCCCGAATGTACCTGATGCTAGCACACCATGGCCCTAACGTATCGGGTTGCGGGTGGGGCCGGTGAGAGCTCATCTCCGACACACGGTCACCGGCGCCCGGTTATGTCCGGAGAGCATGGCTCCCGTGCGCGTCCGACTCGGTGAGTGACCCCCACACATCGCATCTGGTTCCAGTCATCGGTGCGAGAGCAATGACCTGCTTACGAAGTCACGGACATGTACGTTTAGAGGGAGGATGGTGAGCGGTAGACGTTTCGCAAAATCCGTTTGTCTGATACGATGCCGCAGCGCGCTCGCGGTTTGCGGCTTTCGACAGCGCCGATCGAGGAACTCCGTAGTCGCCTGCAAGACTTGCAGCGATCTACTACAGGCCTGGTTGGTTCACGTCGAGCCGACCGAAGTACTAGAGGCCGTCTTGCTGATGGATTGTCGATCCAGCGGTGCGAAGCTATCAAGGGTGGGTGGATACAGAACGGACCGAGTCTGACATCCGAGCCTGCTACAGAAGCGACCTGGGACCAGACACGGCTGGGAGAAGATGTTTAAAGGGAAAAGCGTGTACCTGAATGACGTGGAAAGTACGGGAACATACAAGACGCATCATCATGTTCATTCGAAGTTGCTTGCTGTCTGATCCCTTTCTCTGGCGTGGAGCTCTTGAAAGGGAAGAGGGGGTGGGGTATAATACCGATAAGATGTCGCCGATAAGGTCACGCTGGGAAAGTCCTGAAAGAAAGACGGAGAGCTCCACAAAGCTCTGCCGTCTTTCCCATCATCATCATCAGTAACATCACGCCAAAAACAGGGATTGCGCCCCAAAAACTAGGCCAAATCGCCATCTGAATAGGCCTACCGGATCCCCACACTCCGCATACTCTGCAGAGGAATATACGCGCTCCTACCCGCTATGGCGACGCTGATGCTGGATGACGAGGAGTTCAAGTCACTGGAGCAGATCCTCAGCCGTCTGGCCCAAGTAACTAGCAGCATACAGAGTCTGCGAACTGACATACTCAAGAGCAATCCCCTACCAACGACGTACGTGCAGAGCCGCCTCCCTCATCCTCCACAGACCAGCCCCCTCCCCGACCCAGGGAAAAAAAGGCCGCGGCAATCGTCGTCGACTAACTCGTGTCGCTCCACCAACAGATCGTCCCTCCAAGCCTCGGCGCAAATCATCCAACGAAATCTCCAGGGCCTCCTCGACAGCCTCAACGACAATGCCATCCTCCTAAACCGCATGGTCATCCACCCGTCCCCCAGCTTCCCCGGTCGCACGCAAGAAGGTGTTCTAGGCCAACTCCTACGAAAGAAGCTCGAGCCAGACGTGGAGGAGCTCGTTGCCCGAGGGAGGGAGATGGGGCGGGAGGCCATGGCTACGCCCGAGGGGCTGGCGCGCATGAGCGACGTGTGGGGCGACGTGCGTGACTGGGTTCAGCGCCGTATAGCCCAGTACGTGGGTGAGGAGGCCGAGGATGTGTATACCAAGGAGGAGAGGGAGATGGGTGTGGAGAATGTACGGACGGGGCTGAAGCGGAATCTTGAAGACGACGAGGATGACGACGATGACGATGACGACGACGAAGACGGTGATAGCGGTGCTGGGGGAGGAAATAAGCAGCAGCAGCAGCAGCAGCAGCAGCAGCAAGCGATACGGGGTCCCGAACCGGAAACCCTCTTGTGGTTCGCGACGAGGGGTGATTTCGGAGTATTGCCGAATATCAAGTTTGAGCGCAAGGAGAACGTCTACAGAGGTCTGCAGGGTATCAATGTCCCCGCGCAGGACGAGGCTATGCACAGTGTGTCGCAGCAGCAGCAGCAGCAGCAGCAGCAGCAGCCGTAGCGCGGCGACGGCGAGAACAGTGAGAGAGACCAAGACACGGACGCGACTCTGACGGACCGTGAGAGGGAGCGACTGAGAGATGTCAGCCCTGCCGACGTTTAGTCCTTAACCTGTTGTCCCTACCAAGGAACCAAGATGTCTGCCGAGATCCGGGATACCTGGTCTTGGACGCAAGGCGCATCATGCTGCACTACACGGTCATGACTCTTGCCCCGAATACAACGAACAGGAAGAGAGAGAGAGAGAGAGAGAGAGAGAGAGAAGAGAACAAAAGGGATTACACGGTATCGGATACAACCCACCGGGCGTTTGTTTATATGTCTTCTATTATACCACGGAGGCGTTGCTTCGGATTGAATATGGATGGGCCTTGAAAGAAACTAGTTGGGAAGAGGGAGGTGGAATCAAACCAAATAGGGAAAATAGGGAAAATAGGAAAGAAATACACACGGAATCATCAGCCAATCATTCCTAGCTATAGACGAGAGAGGTATCAGCACACCGTGGCTAAATTGCAACGCTTCATCTTCAACTCTTGTCAGAGGATGAGCAGATGAGCCATTACTAATAAATTCCGACACCGTTTCACGCATCGATTAACTTCTCCCTCTCATCCCCGCAGAACAAGCAAGAGCCCGTCATCTACATCAGAGCTACGAGCGTGAATTCTTCATTCAGCGGGTTTCTTCTTCTTCCTGTTCATGTTCCACCCTTTTATATATCAGTTCCTCTAGTTGGTCTAGCGTGTGTGCTGTTGGGCGTCGGTTCAACACAGTTCGCGATACGCTCAGCGCGACTTCGAAGAGAACGAGGCAGAGAGACGAGCATCGACGTGTTGCGACAAGAAAGAACCCGACAGAGAGAGAGCGAGCTGATACGGCGGAAACTGCACAGCTAAACCACACCGGTACATATACCGCACGACGGCCAACATGGATGCACGATGCCAGTGCGGCTCTGTCGAGTTTAAGACGCCTCTGGACAAACCTCTTGCCCTGTACATCTGTCACTGTCTAGACTGTCGTCGTCAGACAAGCTCGGCATTCGGGGCATCGGCCATTTTCCCTGTCTTTGAGCTGCCCAGGTCAGAGCTGTTGAGCTGCTACTCGTATGTTGTCAACCGTCAACGTCCTCCCCCCCTTTTCCTTTCCTGTTCACGCCGGAATGCGTGCTGACCCCTCCGCACCAGACGACCCGTTGACTCGGGCCAGACTCTGTACTGGTAAGTTGGGGGGATGCTGGGCTTATGCAAGATACTCCCCCCCCCCAAGACTGACATGTGCGTGCACAAAGCTACTTTTGTCGCAACTGTGGCACACGCCTCTTCCACACTACACCGGTATGCTTGAATCCGGGGTGAGAGAGAGCGTGAGAGAAGAAGAAGAAGAGGGCAGATAAAGGAGAAATATGTATATGCATATGTATATGTATAACTGACTAGATAATCAGGCACGAAACGTCGTCTCCATCAAGGCTGGGTGCATCGAAGGTCTAGACTGGAACAAGGCAATTCACATCTGGACAAAGAACGCCATGGTACCTATCCCCGAAGGCGCTGAGACTCATGCCCAGGAGGCAGGGTACCTGTCGTATGGATCCAGCATGTCGGATTTAGACCAGCCTGGTCCGCTGGCTGGTAGCGGCCACTGTCACTCTTCCGAGTTCAGCAGCAGCAGTGGTAGTGCTACTGGTTAGTACTCGTAACATCGCACGAGTTCTCGAGAGGCTATCCATTGGGGGGGGGGGGGGTCACGCACACACACACACACACAGAGAGAGAGAGAGAGAGAGAGAGAGGGCCAGTACCTACCCCCCTCGAATCTCCCCCTTCACCACTCCGGCCCTCCCGACCCATCGGTTGCTTCGCTTTCAACGCGGGTATTAGGATGAAAGTACGAAGTAGGGGTGTCAGAAATGGGGGCCATCGACCAGTCAATCAACTGGAGGGCCTGAAAAGTCATGAGCAGAGAAGGGGAGAAGGGGATGATGCCAGGACACACACAAGAGAATTCTTGCTGCTGAGACCCTGTGTTCTCGTACAAGTTCACGCACAAGCACATACATATACATACATTGTGCTTCTGATTGATAGGCTTGGATAGGATGAGCCTTTTCTGAATTTGGCCTGCCAAGTTTCGAGATGTAACGAAGAAGTCAGAGCTGCATCGCCAAGACGCATACTCTCCAATACAGATGCCGGAAAAATAAAACACAGTAATGAGGGAGAGAAACAAATTGAAGACGGTACATCCTCCGTCATACAGATTGAATTCACGTGATTATTGCAAAAGCTTGATTGATGTGTCTACATGTACTCTGTATGGCAGGTGACGATGGAAGCTCGCTCCTTCCGTGGTTTCATCTCATAATAGTACGAGTATATTCCCGCTCCCCTCATTTCTCTGCACACCAATATTTCTCTATCATCGCCGGCATTCAACATCAATCCCTTCTTGCTACTGAGATCGCTTCTCAGTATTACCTGTATTATATGTAATATGTTGTACGAGCAACGCAGGTCTCGTTCTCGTACCTGAAAACTGTGGATTTCAACTCATCCAATTCCATTATGCCGACACACCCGCATGTTCATCCCGAACAGGACGACCCCACCACTGGAACCCTGCAGGCTGCAAGTCGCAACCAGCAACACGCGCGCGCGATCTCTCATGACGTGAACACTACCCAAGGGAAAAGGAGGGAGGATGGGAAAAAAACATTTAGTGGGAATCTTGATACAATCGCCGACATGGGAATCGATTGACGTTTTTTGAGCGTTCTCGGCCCGTCGGAGAGGGGGCTTGCTTTGCTCACAGTCATCTGGCTTACGGGCCATGGCCGTGGCCCCCTCAAAACCCTTACCAAGGCAGGGGTGTCCTCTGTGCGTCTCAAGTCCCTGTCCTGAAGGCAAATATCGCGACAGGCCTCGTTTGGGATTCCCCGTACCACTTACTGAAGAACAGGGGTGCGACAACTCCCCGACCTCGAAGGGGTCAATACTGAGTAATGAAGAATTGTCAGCTGTCTCTCTCTCTCTCTCTCTCTCTCTCAGCGACGGGCCCCCCTTTCCTTTCTGGCTTCACTGACACCAGGACACGTACTTGCACACGTACTTGCACGATTTACGAAACTCGACCGCGCGCCAAGCTGGATTCTTGAGTGTTTTGTCCTCGAGTCCCCAATCTTTTTTTTTCCTCTTCCCCTCCTTCTTTTGCTTTCTCTTCCTCTTCAGGTATCTTACATTCGCTTCATCGGACGCCTGGTACTGCGCCATCTAGACTTTCATTCACTTCTTTTTCCTTCACTTCTTCTTCTACTTCGTTGCTCTTCGATATTTCGCTTCTTTCTTCAATCACCGGCACAGGCTGGGCCTGGCTGTGTATATTGTCATATTCTTTATTATTGAACTTTGCTGGAAATACTCTTTGTCTTTGACAGACCGTTACACATTTCTCGATAATAAGTCCTTAGAGGAGACACACACGACAGAGTCGAGATGCGTTCCGGACTTCTTCTCCTTCCTATCTTGGGTCTTGGCGAGGTAGGCACATGGTTATCCGACATCTCATGGAGGAGGTGGTGGTTATTCCTTTTCTTTCAACTAACCAATATTATAGGCCGCCGCCCTCAAGTCATCGCGGGAAGCTCGCAGACTCGCCATCCAGAACGAGGTCTTCGCCAAACTCCAGGAGAGACAAGATTCCAACAATGGCATCTGCAAGACGGTGACCGAGACTATCCATCACACCGTCACGGTCGGTGCTCCTCTCGACGCCCGGAACTACAACGCGGACGCATTCGAGGGCTTTGTCATCTCCTTCGTCCCCACGACGCTTCAGGACGGCCAGGTGTCGACCATGACTGTCTCCGTGCCGGCTGCTGGCGTCACCAACACCCCTCAGGCTACTACTCCCCAGGCTACTACTCCCCAGGTTGGCGGTGACAGCGGGGCCGTCGTCACCGTGACCCAAACCCAGGCCTGCCCCGCGCAGAACACCCCCGCCCAGGGCACTCCCGTCCAAGATACTCCTGTCCAAGATACTCCCGCACAGGACACTCCCGCGGCCACGCCATTCACTACGATAGGATCGACACTGCCTGTAGTTCCCCCCGTCGTCGTCAGCCCCGGCAGCCAGAAAGACAGCGGTGTCACCACAGTTCCGATCCCAGTGGCTGACTTGCCCACGACAACCTTTTCGCCCACCCCCTCGCCCATCTCCCCAGCCGACAGCAGTGCTAGCGGCGGTAAGCTACCATTACCCCATCGCATGTGACACATGTAGATATTGGATAGTGGCAGCTGCTAACTGCCTCGCAGGACAAGACACCCAGCAAAAACAGTCCCCCGCTCCACCCACTACCGCCTCTGCCCCGGCTGTCACCTCTGCTCCGGCCGCCACTTCTGCCCCGGCCGACACCTCTGCTCCGGCTGACACCTCTGCCCCGGCCGACACCTCTGCCCCGGCCGACACCTCTGCTCCAGCCGACACCTCTGCTCCGGCCGCCACTTCTGCGCCACCTGCCACGACAGCTCCGCCTACGACCACCTCCGAGGCTACCACCAGCCCTCTGAGCGAAACGCAGTCGCAAGAACAGCCAGTAGCCAGCAAGCCCGACCAGGCGGCACCCGCTGACGGCGCCGTCGACACGGACTTGACGACGACCCAGGCGGCAGCCACCACGACGGAGCCTCCCCCCATTGATATCTCCAGCTTCAGCCTGAGGAGTGAGCTCGACCTCGGCAACCTGGCTGCGCGGACGGAGATCCCGGCCCCCCCTAAGTCCACCGACGCTTGAATTTTTAGGGCTGCTGGAGATGGTGCCAGAGGTGCGCGGAGTGGCTTTTTTCCAGTCTCTTTTCTTGGAAGGAAGTGATGTGCCAAGGTTCCTGATTAGCATGGAGGAGGATATTTTAGGATTCTCTCTTGATGCCGAATGTCGTTAATACAAGTAGATGGTCCGTTGGCATAAGAGTAACTGTCATTCAGATACCCGTTTGGGTTGACAGTGGAAAACCCCCATTGTATTATTCTGCAGAATCCTCTGCTGTTTATATATGCAATATATTCTCGTGGGTATCGTCGATGATGATGCAATGTGAAGAAGAAAAAAACAAGATGGCTGTAAGCACATGTACTGTTCAGGTAGCCTCGCGCGGCACGACCCTCATTTTCTTATTATGCGGGCCATTCCCAGACTGGGTCTGATCGCCTTTGCGCTTCTGCTTCTTGGATTTGCTGCTGCTGCTGCTGCTGTTGTTGTTGTTTCCTGTCTGGGCCTGCTCGGAAGACGGGGTCGTCCCGGCGACAGTAGCATCCTTATTCTTGGAGGCGGGTGGCGGCGGGGCGGGAACGGTGTGGACGATGTTGACGACGCCCCTGAATCCTGACCTCTTGATTCCCTCGTTCACGACGACGGACCGGGGCACGGCGCCCAGGGACTCCATGCCCTTCTCGGCGGGGAGCCCCCAAACGCTGAGCAGGTTGGCCACGTCGGCGGGGGCGCGCAGAGTCAGCGGGCCGGTGGCCTCGCTGCTGACGACGATGCCCCTGCCCCTGGTGGCCCTGACGAGGGCGGTCGTGTTGGCGATGAAGGAGGCGCGAGCGCGGTGGTCGGCGGAGGGCGAGAGAGCCTGGGCGTAGCACACCTCGAAGCGGAGCCCGCGAGACACGGCGGCCATGCAGGTCTTGGGCTTGAGGAAGAAGGGCAGCTGCTGCGTCATGTCGAGCGAGATGAGGGGCACGTCGAGCGTCAGGCAGGCGTTTGAGAAGGCGCGCTCGGTCTGGGGCCGCACGGCGAGTATGTCGTACGCCTTGACCAGCGTCTGGAGCCGGTAGTTGGACGATGAAGGGTCCGAGAGCGGCAGAGTCGCGCGCCTCAGGACGTTGGGGAACCTCCTCCCACTGCCGCCGCTGCCGGTGGACGGGTCAGGTATGTCTTTAGGGAAAGGCGCCGTAGGGTTGGACGGCGGCGCCTGGGTGAAGGTGTGGTTCAGGGCGACGGTGCCGTAGCCTAGCGATGAGGCGAGCGTCAGGGTCTGGATGAGCTGGTCGCGTGTCGTCTGGGGAGACCAGGGTATGTTGAGATCGTAGAGCATGATGGGCTCCTGTTTTTTTCCTCTTCTCTTTTTTTTGTTCGTGACACAGCTTTGTGAACTGTTGTTGATGGTTTGCTGAAACTACTAGTAGGCAGTAGTATTGAAATCGACGTGATAATATATCAACAAGAGGAAAAGAAGAAGGAAAGACAAAAAAAAAAAAGAATGATCATAGTGGGTTAAAAAATAAGACCAAGTGTGGGGGCTAAATTATATGATACGCGCTAAATTAGCCCACTACTAACAATAAGGTGCTACCCATATGACGCACTGTAAAGCTGTGCTAAACCATTAGTAACTATTTACGAGTACCGAGTATAAGAACAGGAATTCATATAATAATAATACTCCGCACTGATTAATAACAAAAGAGCTGGTTTCGGCCGCTAACTTGAAGAGAACGAACTAAGCCACACTGTCTGGGGTTGCATTGCCGTCATGCCGTCCAAATCTCTCTCCCTCTTCAAGTCCTACCACCTCTGGGCTCCCTCCCCTTGTTGATTTATTCTTTTTTTTTCTTCTCCCCATCTACGCCTTATATAGATTGGCCACTGCTTATCTTGTTTCTTAATCTTATCTTTCCCCAACCCATCCGAGTACATCCATCTATCCCTATTTCATCTTGTAATCGTCGGATCTGACGCGTATCACGAGTCAAGGACGTCCCCCCATCGCTTCGACCACGCCATAATACACCACGCGCGACCCGGCTATTATATACTCGTACGACTCTATCGCAGGTACAGACGCAACCACATACACACATCCATACCCACGCTCCCGAGCCGAGGACGCATACGTCGAGAGAGAGAGAAAAAAGGAAAGGGAAGGAAAAGAGCGGAAGAAGGAGAAATCGCCCAAAATGTTCTTCTTCTTCGTCTGCGGCGAACATACCTTCCAGAGCGACGTAGAGGGTTACGAAAACATCATCTGCCAGTGTCACAACTGCGGCAACATGTCTGGTCACGTTCTCAAGCGTCGACCTTTTTTTACATTTTGCTGGATCGTAAGTTTTCCTCTCTTTCTTTCTTACTTTTCTTTTCTTTTTTTTCCCCCAAACTTACCATTCTCCTCCGTCCACAACATCCACTCTCTCCCAAAATGCTAACCTTTATTCGCATGCCAGCCCATCATCCCTTTCACCATCTCCGGATACAAGGATATATCATGCCACATCTGCCGATTCAACGAGCCCCTCGAGAGACGTCCAGACGTCCAGTCCATGAAGAACGGTGGTGTTCCACCCCAGGCTCAGCAGGGCCAGCAGTTCCAGCCGCAGGGTTACCAGGGGTATACTCCCCAGCAGCCTCCTGATGGGCAGGCTTGGGGGAACGGTCCCCCAAAAAATCAGCAGCAAGGTGATAGGTATGCCTAGACGCCACTTCGAGTCTGGCTGCTTCTTTCCTCTTCCTGTTTTTCAGAGGAAAAGATGAGGATTTCCTTTCGTCTTGTTTTGTGCTCAGCTGTCGTTGTACTGTTTTTTTCTTCTTATTTCCCCGTTTTGTTATGGTGCTGAGGAGACATGGAAGCGAGCGTGATACCCGGAGTAGTTGTGGTGGTCGTATAAACCAGGGAGGGCGTTGTGAGATTTCGGCCAGAGTTATTCGGATGAGGCGATTCTATCATCATTTCAAGACATGTCATGTTTGAAAATCAGAATGCCATTAGGCATGGTCGGGAACTAGGGTATCCGTCTATACACAGTATACCAGAGACATGACAAAAAAAGAAGACTCAACTATCGCTCCCTGAACCTTCACCTGCCGATTTCCCGCTGACCCTGAGGCTCTCCTCTATTGCCCTCTCGAGATCACCGTCATCATCCTGCGACTTCTTACCCGTCTCCTGCCTCGACTTTCTGATCTCCTCCTCTGCAACGCTCTGCTTCTTGACATAATCCATCACGATCTCCTCTTCTCTCTTCTCTCTATCCGCCTCGCTCCGTGACGCCTCTATGGCCCGCTGCAGCTCTGCCTCGTCGTCATTGCCATCGCCATGCTGCGGAGGTTGCTCCTGGTAAGCTGGCGGTTCAGCTGCCTTCCTGGACTCTTCCATGGCGCGCTTGAAATCGCCGTCGTCGTCATGCCGCCGCGCTGACCCCGCGGCCTCTGAAAGCCCAGACTCCTGAGGGAAGTGCGGCCCGCCATCTACCATACTTTCCCTGATGGCCTTCTCGATGAGATCGCGGTACTCCTCATCCGTGATCTGGTACTCCTTGTCCTCGAAGATGTTTGGATCCTTCTCTGACGACACGGTGTCTCCAGCCGGCATGACGGGGTCCGGCAGCTCACCCCGCTCACGCACAGCATTGACGCTCTGTCGGATGGCGTCTTCGACGGCCGCGTCCTCCTCAGGGTTCCCTCGCGATGTCTCACTTACGGAAGCAAGTATGGCCTGCTCGAACTCGGCGTCCTCGGAGGCTTTCTGATCAGCAGCGGCTGTGGCAGCGGTGACAGGCCTCTTCCCCTCCTTACGCGAGTTGTACTTGGACCTCTCGTCTCTCAACCGCTCGTCCAAGAGCGACAGCTTGCCCATCCATCCCGCACGCGCACTTGCAATGGTAGTTTGCAGATCATGCGGAATGTATGAGGACGATGATGGTTCGGCAGAAGCACTCGGCGACCTAGACCCTTGAGCTGCATAGTCCTTCTTCCGTAGACGATCGAGAGTCTTGCGGTCGATGGCGCCGCTGGACCAGCGGCCTACAATGTCATCTCGCTCTTCGGCGCTGGAGGCAGCCAGATCCCTCTGACTCTGGATGATTCTCGACGTGATGATGTAGTTCTCGTTGCTCTTGGCGAAGAGCTTGGTCACTTGAGCGTGAACACCTTGCATGGTGTAGGCTGGAACGGCCCAGGCTCCTGTCATGATAGTCAGTCGCACGTCGCCCAGGGCGGGGTCAATGACAAGGACTTACCTGCTGCTGGCTTCGTTATCAAACCTCCTATCCCTTTTCCAAATCCTTTGATGAGACCAGAGGCGCCCTCCTTCTCGGCCGCCCTCATCGGCTGCGTGACCAGACCCGAGATACCGTCATACAGTCCAAATCCAAACTCCTTGGTAGCAACCTTGATGCCGCTTCCGAAATCAGTCACCTTTTCCGGTTGTCTCACGGTATCGTCATTGTACAGCCTGGGAATATTTCGGAAACCCTTGGCGAGCCCAAGGCAGAAGTTCATTGGCGTCTTGACTCCCGTTGTCACGATACGGCCGACAGACCGGCCAGCACCAATTGCGGTGTCCATACCGATAGAGGGTGATGGCTCCCTGGATGGCGATGGCCTTTTGTCACGGGGGGACGATTCTCTGGAAGTCTTCAGACGGTCGTTGGAAGTCTTCCCCGTCTGTGCCGTGCCGTCGGAGGGTGCGTCTGCCGAAGAGGACTCTCGGCGCAATGGATTCTGGGAGTCGGTAGGTGTGCTGGCATGATGGGAACCTGGGTTCTTCGCCGCTGATGCTGTACCAGCCTGGGGCGTTTCTGCTGGGGAAGTCGAAGCGCTGTCCTCATCTTCGGTCGTCTTACGTGACCGGCCCTTGAATAGTTCGCGAGGCATGTCTGCTATAGCCAGTCCTATGCCGCTCGCGTCCATGACAAGAGAACAGGTGGCCGCTGAGATGGGATCGGGGGGCTGGTCCTCGGTATTGTACTCGCGAGAGCGGTACAGCTTGAGGTCAGAGTACTGGAGATGGCCGGCCTTGACAAGCACAGCCGCCGCCAACCCGCTGAGCCGCACCTTACTCCTCCTGATGCGCCATATGGCCGTTCGACTGGGCGCAATCGAACAGCGCAGGGCGTCGATGTCCAGGTGATTGTGGAAGCTCTGGCCTCCAACATCGGTCCCCTTCTCCTCCCTAATCTTCTCTCCATAAATCTTGGCCTGCTGGACAGTCTCCGGCTTGAGACAGAACTTGATGGCCTCGGCCAGCTTCTCTGCTGTGAGATTCTTATAGGCGATCGGTTCGGGACCGGCCTTGGCTCGGGAGATCATGGAGCCCCAGAAGGGCTGGTCACCGAAGAAGGGCACCACGGCCGTCGGCTTGCCTGCCTTGATTCCCGCTGCAGTGGTGCCTGCACCGCCATGGTGGACGACGCAAGACACATGTTGGAATAACCAGTCATGGGGAACGTTTCCGAGCATGAAGACACCCTCGGGGACGCCGATATCGTCCGCACCGAGGCCTCCCCATCCCTTGGAGACGAGGGCACGTACACCGCTAGCCTTGACGGCGTCGAATATCATCTGGGTCATGGCATCTGGGTCATCGACGACGATGGAGCCGAATCCAATGTACACGGGTGGTGGTCCAGCCTCAAGGAAGGCGCCGAGTTCGGGGTCCGGCGTAAAGGAGGATGCCAAGTCGAGGAAAAAGAACCCCGAAATGTCAATGTTTGATCCCCAGTCATTGGGCTTGGGGATGAGAGCCGGTGACCTAGTGTCGCAGAGGTTAGCCAGTCCTCGGCAAATACACTCCGGAGTCAACAGATACGTACCAGCAGTAAGTATAAGGGATCCTGAGGCGATTCAGCAGGCCGGGAGCCCACATCAAAGACAGAGGGGAAAGGTCCAGAACCTTTGTTCGAAACCTGTTGATGACATCTCCAAGGCCTTGCCAGGTCATCATCTCGACGAAAGTGTACGATAAGTACTTTGTCATGACATCGTCGGCATTGGTAGACGCGATGTCTGCCAGGGGGTGTTGAAAGGCTCGGGTAGGTGTCCAGGGCATTCTAGTTTTCGTTTCATGTCAGTCGCGGAAAGAAGCCATGGCAGCCGAGATGGGGTCCTTACGTGAACATCATGTGCAACGGAATACCCAGCTTCTCGGCGATGTGAATGTGTGCAAAGCTAGGTGGATTAGCAATGATGGCATCCGCGACAAATGGGTCCCTGCCGTCGTCACGCGGGATGCCGTTGTACAGATCTATGTTCTCGGTGGTGGACAGCGGGGCAGGGCCGGACCCGTCGCCCGACTCGATGCACGACCTCCAGCAACCCAAGATCATGTCCGCTATACCCTTGCGGCGCCTTGTGATCTCGCCGCTCTTGATGGCATCGAACCCGGGCATGAGACCCGGATGTTTCACCATGAAGGCCATAAGCTCGGCCGGGTCGCCGCCTATGCTGAAGAACTCGAGCCCGCTGTCCTCAACAAATGACTTGAAGGTGGGGTGGGTCGCGATGCGCACCCGGTGGCCGTAAGTGTCCTTGAGAACCTTTCCCAGGGCAACAAAGGGCTGAACATCGCCGCGAGACCCCACGATCTGGACGACGACGTTGAGACGCGTGGGCGGCCTCTGTCCCGGCCACCCACCGAGCGAAGGAGGGATGTAGGCCGGGGACGGGGTAGGCCCACTATCTTGGGCAGCCTGGCTCGCAATCGACGGGGCTAGCAGGTCGGCAAGTCTCCGGTTCTTGGTGTTGATGTTGATACTGACTCGACCGGCGTCTACACAGGTGCCGTATCAGCTGAGTATGGGAGCTCTCTCTCCCAAGAGCATGGGCGACGTACCTGTGAGTGAAGCGTCGGCCTCAAAGCCGGGCTGCGAGAATCGCATATGGCTATGGGACTCTCCATATGTCGGGGGCGGATCGTCGTGTTGCTGGGGTTTGGATGCTGGCTGGCCCTCTAGCTCTGAGATCGGTGCCTCGTCCGATATCAAAGCTTCAGCATCTCTGCTCGAAAGCCCGCCCTCGGGTGTCGGGAGCTTGGCATCAGACATGATGCGGACAAGCTAGGAGTGGTCTCGTATGTTGGCGATATTCCTACAGGTTCCTAGTCCTCGAGGTTCCTCCAAATGATGTACCGTGACCTTGTACACGCAATACTTGGTACGTGACGTCTCTCCGAACTACTACTGCCAGTGGGTAACGAAAGAGGCAAAGCCAACAGCTGCTGGGAGAAGAGACACCAGAATGTATGGAAACACGGAATATGCAAATGTTCCCTTTCAGGATAGGAGAGAAGAACGAAAGGTGAGCGAGGGTGATTACAAGAGCTCAAGGTAAGAGCAGGAACGCCGCAGGCTCGTCGATTTATCACATAGCCACAACCAATCTATGTTTAGTACTGCTCGTAATATTAGCAGTGTGGATGGGAGAAGAGACAGGGGAGAGGAGGGGAGGAGGAGGAGGGGCAACAATGACGATTGAGCCCCACATCTGCATTACCAAAGGGGCAAACAGGAGGCGGCTCATAGTACACGTACTCGTACAGTAATGTGTACCGCCCTTTCTAGTAGTAGTAATAGTATTGCCGGTTGGTACTCACTTATTGTGGTAATACGAGTACAACCGAAAACATGCCCTCAGAACAATTAAGATTTGTTCCTCACCAGGATACCGTCTGCTATCGTGTAAGGCCGGGCCAACGGGCTAGGAAGGACTTGGCATACAGTGACCGAAACTCGGCTTGGTCGCTAGCATCCGACTCGCCTTCCAGATGCGAGGCATCGCGAAGCGACTGGATTGGATGCCACAGGGGTCTTTCTCAACACTGCCTCATTCTGTGTGCCTTGTCTCGAAAGAAGGACGCTGGCCATTCAAACCTATCAATGAGTGACATCGGCTTTGTATGCATGCATGCTGCCCCGTCAATCGTCATCCATCATCAGCCTCGCGATCGAGTTTCCAATGGCTCGTCATCCTGCATGTTCATGAATAACTATAAGCCTATCCCTTCATTCGACTCTTGAGCATCCAAAACTACGGGCATGGCCTTTGTGAGTGCCCATCGCAACGGCTGGTGGAATATGGCATGCCTTGGTTTTCCCTCAGGTGGTACAAGTCTTTTCCTGTTTTCGAGATCTATTCGTGTGGACGTTTTCCTGAGATACTCACGTATACTTTTCACGTATACCTCAGATGTCGTTTTTAAGCGCCTACAACACATCACGGCACGACACGACAAACATAAGCCGGCTCTCAAAAGAAAACAGAATGATTCCCCGCATTGAACGATGCCACTAGAAAAAAATAGAGAGAAGATGATGAAAAGGGTTCCCTTGAGAAATGCAAAGAAGAAATTTAGTTGGGGTAGTATGATACAGACGAAACACCCTTTATAAGCCCATCGAAACTCCCACCTCCTCGTCAATTTCTTCTGCAGACAGGGCTCACCAGCCGAGCGAAATCTCGCCGCGAGCTAGTACATGTCCCCTATTGTCAGGAAGAAGAAGAACACGTCGTTTCGTATCGTATTGTATTCCATCGGTTGGTGCTTTAACGACCCGAGTCTTGCCGTTTTCCCTTCCCCATGACACGCACGCCAGACAACATGAGAGAAAGAAATTGAATAGACTTGTTGCGTCTTTCGTTGATATGTTTAGCTTGAGAATTTCCGGGTAAGCTTGGCAATGACTGGGCAGAGAGAGTTAGTGTTAGATGCCACCATGTCAAAACGATCGACAGATTTCCCAACGTACCGTGAAGGGCGACAACGCTGAAAATGAAGACGAGAGAAAGAACAAGGACAACGACAGGATCGACCTTGAGACCGGCAGACTCGTCAGTGTAGAGCTCTGGAGAGGAAGGTCAGCCATGACATGTCATCGGGGGGGGGGTTCGATGTCCACCATTGTAGGTGGCGGGCGGGGAAGAGGACGACGTACTCAGCATGGTGCTGGTAGATCCACCAGCGCCGGCAGCCCTCGTACTTGTCGGGCGAGCATTGGCAATCTTCTCCTTCTGATCGGCGGCAGCGCGGCGGCGGATAGCAGTACGGGGACCGCCGGGGGGCGTGGGGGACGAAGGGCGACCGAGGCTAGAGCCGGTGGCAGCGCCGGCGGGCGAGGAAGGACGAGGGGAAGACTATTGATAACAGGCATGTCAGTTTTCCTTTGTTCCCGTCTCCATCTTTTCACTTCTCGGTCGCCAATCGCTGTGTTTTTTCCTTCTCTTCGTTCCATGATGCGCGCGCGCTTGCGACAACAAAAAACCACGTGGGAGAGGGGAGGATAGGGAGACGAGGAAGGAGAAGCTTACCATTATGAGAATTTGTGAGAGAGGGAGGGGAGGGAGCCGCAGCAGGGTTCCTGTATCAAAGAAGAAGAAAGACGAGAAGCCGAGGATGGATAGAGGTGATGGGATGGGATGGGAAAAAAGAGTGTGTAGTTGATGCGCAACGAAAGCTTTCTAGGAGACAAGGGCCAGTCAGTCAGTCCCTGGAATTGAGGCCACATTCACACTTGTCCGGGGGAGCAAGGTGGGTGTGGGCCGGGCGATAGTTTTTCCGGATCTAGGGGGAACGTTTATATCGCTCTTGATTAGGTACTACTACACCATGTCCTAGTACCACCTCCACGAATGTCAAATCCATTTTTTTCTTATATACAAATCAAGTGTTTGCTTTTAGTCAAAATACCATTATTAGGAGTGGTGACTATTTATTTTCGACGAGGGTGAGGGACATTAATGTACACTACAAGCAACCCAACTCCTAACATCTACCCATCCTTATTCTCTACCTTTTGCTCAACGGCTCTTGTTGTATCGAAAGATCTCCTTGATGCCCTTGATACCAGTGATGATACTTTCGCTCTCTCAATATCACTAACAATATTTCGCTTGCTTTGCAAAACGCTCTCCGAATCACATTTGTCTTTACAGTTATTCAAAAAAGGAAAAGATAAACAAGGACGGGGAAAAGATGACACAAAGAATAATAATAATAATAATAAAAGCATCGCCGAATTCCTGCGCGACGTAATAAAAATGATGAAAGACACAGGTGGTGGATGAGTTAACAAGAAGGAGAAGCAGAGTACACGACAGGTGAATATATAGAAGAAGGAAAAAGAAACACAAGAAAAGAAATTTGTCCAGAGTGAGAGAATAGAAAAAAAGCGGCGGCTTTTTCTCCTCGAGATAAAAGGCTCAGCCTCTTTCCTGCAAAAACATGGCCTCTTTCAACCTCCCCAACAAGTTCCTGGAACCCGGCAGACAATGACACAAGAATCTGCCTCTGCGATTGGATCCGTCCTTCCCTCCCCTTCTCCTCTTCTCGTCGGTTATGTGTGTGTGTATGAAGTTTGAGGGCGGTGGCCTTGCCTCTCGCCCATTTTACCGAGTTCCTTTGGGGGAGGGAGAAGTGCATAGTAGCTGTTCAACATAGGAGGTAGAGTGTATAAACTCTCTCTCTCTCCGTGGAATTGAGAAGAGTACCAATAGGACTCTCGCCATGGAAAGCAGTGAATGAAACCAGGAAGCAGTCTCCAGAGGCGAATCGCCCCGCCGAATATTAGGGCTCATCAAAGCTCAGTATATAGAGAGGTGGACAAAGTTGATGGGGAAAGTATACACCAGATGTTCTTCTAAGACAGAACAAAAAGGGCTTTTAACCAAACGCCGTCCTCTGGAGGAGTTGTGGAGAAATCGTCGCAGGCTTCTTTAAAGGGTCGATATTGCTGTTTTTTTCGAGACGCGTATAGGACTGATGCGGTTGATGTTATGTGTGTTTGACCGTTGACGAAGTATGGAAAAGGGAATAAAAAGCAAAATGACATATAAAAAAAAACAAAGTGGTATCTTTTTTTGTTTAAAGAGTGACATCGAGAACCAAGCTGACGTCTGCGACGGTAGGTCCAGCCAGGTCTTCAAGAACAGGGATGAGGTCTAATAATTCATTGTCGTGAGCGTCCGAGAACCAGCTGCTGATGGGCACGGCGTGCTGCGGGTGGAAGATGTAGGATGTGGGTGAGTTGTCGATGATGATGGTGTCCTTGAGGTCGCGGCCGATCTGGGATAGGTCCTTGACGTAGTTGCCCTGGTGGTTGTAGCAGCTCTCTCGGAAGAGACGGTGGTGAACGACCTTGTGGATATCCAGCTGGTCGAGAAGAGGGTCGCCGTACTGTATCGTCAAAGTCAGCTACGCTCATCTTCACCCCGAAGAAGCGAAAGAAGGGGAAAACACTAACCTTGGAAACCGAGGCCGTGAAGACTACAACTTCGTACAGCTCACCAACTCGCTTCATGAACTCGTCCACGCCTGGCCGCTTGATGACGTAAACATTGTGGTAATTTCCCTCAATTTCCACAGGAATGGTAAAGTCGGCTTGGTGAAGGATCTGGAAGTGACTGCGAGTTAGAGCCGCACATATTTCACCAACATGATCTCACCGATAGCAAGACCAGCACATACCTTAAAGGAGCTGTGGACGAGCGTCTCGTCCAGGTCTAGCACGAGGCACTTCCTACCCCTGTGTTCTGGGAGGATTTCGGGGAGGAGGTATCTCGGGGGCTCATCATCAGGAATAATATCCTCGGGAAGTGCGACCGGTGCTGTCTGCATCGGCACATCTTCGCTGTCGTTGTACTCCTCTGTTGCCGGTACATCGACGGCGCCGTGCCTCTCCTCGGTGATGGCATCCTGCATGGCGTCACCGTCGTGTGCGGTGGTGTTGTTGTGAGAGTGATCATGCTCAATATTTTCCGTCTGAGGCTTGGGAGGCTCCACAGTCACAGATGGCGCCACGGTCTGACCCGAGGACTCGCCGTTGACGGGCGTTATCCGGCCGCCGCCGCCGCCACCACCACCACCCGAAATGGTCTGCTCCTCGTTCTTCTCAGTAGCCGTGGTATCCTTTTCGTTTGTCGCCTTGTTTGAGTCGTCTTGCTCCTGCGGGGTTGCTGTCCTGGACTTGGACTTGGCCGTGGGCGGCCTCTGGGGTATCGATTGCAGTTTGTGGACATTTTCGCCGTCTCCTTCTGTCGTGTTACCATCGTCAGGGCCAGCACAGCACCCCAGAAATGACAGGATTCCCCCACTCTTCTTCTTCTTCCGCTTTTGGATAGGCGAGCTTGGCTGCGAGTCACCTTCGATGTTCGTCGTGCGGTTTCCACCAGCCGTCCGGCTCGAGGCGCTGCCGTTGCGCTGGCGTCCTAGAAAGCTCCCCTTGGAGTCTTTGGACCGTCCACCTATGCTGTCCCGGTGTTCATTGACGGTAGCTCCGCTGAGCCCGGTGGAAGTCGGCGAGGATTGCTGGTTGTTGTTGGTGGTATTGTGGTGCGACGAGGATCGCGAGGGGACCTTGAGCAGGCCGGTATCCTTCTTCGAGGCTCCACCATCCTCCGGTACCAATGTGCCCCTATCTTCGGACATGTTGAGTTTGACTGGCCTGCCTATAGCTGGCCGTGGACCTTGGGGATAAAGCTCCTCAGACACGCTGACCGGACAAGAGACACGTCAGTTTCATCACTCTGCTGCCGCATAGATTGGGCATGCATTCAAGGGGAGAGGCCAGGCCCGTGTTTTTTTTGGGAAGTTGCCATGACAAACCCTTCCCATTCATTCGCAGCAGGTAAAGGGGTTCGCCGTGCCATGCGTAGCAGGCAACAGTAATTGTACGCACCTGGCCGAACGCAGGAAATGGAAGCAACGTACCTTGATACGGGCTAACGGTATCCAGGGGGGGTGTTTGCAAGATGCCCGATCCTGCCCCCGAAAATGAAGTTGGAGCTCAAAGATGCCAACTCGGGTATTTTGCGATGAATGAAGCACGGATCTTCTTATCCAAGTTACTGTATGAGCACCGGTGATAATTTCGTTGCTGAGACCGACAAGAGTAGTCGATTAAGATTGTCGCGCGGTCGGGCCAAGACGAAGCGTGCGCGAGGCGTCTAGGATGTAGCGACGGGGCGTGAGACGGCCGCGAAGGAGAAGGGGAAAAAATACACCACGGATAACGAGGGTCGAGGGCTGAGCAAACGGAGTCGAGAAAAAGAAGAGGCGCGAACGAGATAAAACAAAAACACAGCGGATGAGAGCCGATCGCTTGCCGCTACGACAAAGGAGGGGGGTGGAGCGGGAAACGAGGGTCCTCAGACGGCTTGCTGCTGCTGCTGCTGTTGCTGTCGCTGCTCTCTTCGCGCTCGAGCGGTGACTAAGGCAGAGAGACAGGCAAAAAAAGGGTCGGGGGCTGGTTGATTAGTTTGGTTGGTGGCGTACCCGTGCTCTCTGTCAGGTGTGTGCACACGCCAGGAGTCAAGTCTCAAGGAGCCTTGAGGAGGAAAGATGCAAAGGAAGCAGAAAGACGCGGATCAAGGCCCGACAGGGACAGACAGGGACAAAAACTAGGACTGGTAATGCGTGCGGCCGAAAGCTAGAGGCAAAGGGTAATAAACGGGTGATGTTTCTCTCTGGGTCTCTTTGGGACGTCCTGTCTCTCTCTCACTTGCTCTTGTCCACGGTCCACAGCACAATCCTGGATGTCGGGGATGGACTGCTGCAGGCGCAAAGACTCTTGAGCTTCCGGGGGGGTAAGAGGATGGACGAGTGGGGATGGACGTGAGATTAGCCAAGACTTGGGGGTGAAGGTCTGCAGTATATGGATAACTAATATTGTATGAATGGTGAATTTTACACTGTATTCCGTTCAGGGTTTTTTAGCTACACAGTTTTTTACAGGAAACTTTTCGTACTGTCTTCTGGTACCTCGCCCATCTTCTTTCCCTTACCCCCATGTCAATGAATCTCCCAACGCCAAGGCTCACTAGCTAAAGATTGACAATGAAGACAACCGCCCGTCGCCTTCTGGCCCCTTGCTCCCGCTTTTGTATAGGAAAGCCCGTAAGTGCCGTCAGCCGCAGGCAACGTCTGGTTCCATGGACGAGTAGTAGGCTACAGCAGCAGAGAGTATGCGTGTTGTTGCCTTTGTTTATCCTTTGGAGTGAGTGTTCCGAGAAAAATATGCCTCCCTGGAAGGTGGTTTAGCGGGGATACTGCAGCCATCGTGGGTCCCATTACCTATTACTTGCAAGTACGAATAAATACTCGTAGGCATCCCCCCCCCTCCTCCGAGCTAACATTCGTCGCCCAGAATCATCCGTCCTCGTGGGCAATTTATTGTTATTACGTCGAAAAGAGAAAAAGGAAAGAGGAGGAACGAGTAACCTCGTCAAGGGGGGTGAGGGGATGTTACTCGTACCAACCTGGTCCACCCCAGCCGCCCGTTCTCCCAGCCACACAGAGCTAGTAATAGTACTAGTACTCGTAGTAATAGTACTCGTACGGAGTATTTTACTCGTACAATACATATACGGAGCAATAACAAACTACCATTACTCCGTGCTGTAATTGATAGTTGCGCCAAACTCCGAGAATAAACACTATTTTTTTTGCTTCTCTTGCTTTCCTTGCTCGTGCATATACTGTATATGTACGCATGGAATCGATGCCCATTTAACCACCCATACAAAGTGCTCTAATCCTTCCCGAGCGAAGTAAAAAGGCATGAATCCGGTCAAGAAGCGGAGAGCCGAACCCCGCGACCTGTGAGTGCCAGTGTGATTGGCCATGTTAGCGCCCAGCTTTCCTGCCGCTACCAAGTGCTCTCAACCTAATCACACGTTCCTAATATTAAAATAAATCCGTGTAACTTTTGTCCTGCTCAGGAGAACGTACGACTTATTAGTACGAGTACCTGTGCAGATAGTACGGATACACGGGTACCACTAGTGCATGTACGGAGTAGTACGAGTCCATATCCGTATCCAGGAGTCAGGAGTCAGGACAGTCAGGACTCGCGAAATAACAATACTCTGTAATCTGTACGCTGTACGGATACATGTACCAGTAGTATTACGGCACTCTCTGTCTGGTGAGGGAGCATTGGTGGGTCGGCTTACACAGTTTTACAGAGCCTCTTAATTAGTTTACGAATACAGACAGAGCTGGTTCATGGCCTGAGCGTCTGAGCGCATAGCTCGGTACGAGTACATAATATATTATTACCATACATATATATGTTGGTACTCTTGCTTTTGAATTTGAACTTCCTCAACCATCATGATAGAGACCAGACAGTACTGAATTCCCCAACTTTTAGCTCTCAAATGCTCAACACACCCAATAAGAGTTGGCATCCGTGGAAATACACTATTGTCCGCGTGACCGCAGGCAACATGAACCACGTCAAAACAGCACGTGCACACCTGACCACCTCGAACACCTGTTCAACGCGTAAACTTCCAGATTTCGTATAGTGCAGGGTAAGGGAACAAGGAGGCATTATCCGCAATATATCAATACCGATTAATATCCCCGTGGAATGCTAGGTTATGCCGTAGGAGCTGATGATACCATTCATGGTATAGTTGAAGATGCTTCCTATCTTTCTCTTCGTTGCGCTTTCCCTTGTAGAGACCAAGGTCTACAGATAATGGCAATACGGTTAGCTGTTGAACCTCAATTGGCGTGTGGCTGAAGAATGACATGTGGCGCATATCCCCAAGCATCGCCACCTTTACCCCAGATACCTCGGACATTCACATGCCACCTTCCCCCGGCCATGACGGCATGTTCCCCGTTCCCCATCGTTTCCATCAATCTAATCATCGTCCTACTGGCTGTATTCGTACGGTGCAGCTTCCCTCACGCAACAACAACGACAATCACAACCGAACCTCACCCCACGTTCAATAACCGACAACTGGAGAATCAAACGACAAGCCCCCATCCCCTATGCCCTCTTCCCAGTAACGCTCCCAAGTCTGGGGAAGGTCCCACCCTCCCTCCAACGTTTGTACATTTCAACAACAAAACGAATATCCGCAGGAAATCATGGCGACGCAATCAACCCTCCGTCAGCCTGCGGCTCAAGACGCACTTGCCGCTTTCATACAGGAATGGTCCGCCAAGCTGCGTACACGGCTCCGGTCCACATCGAGGCTCACACGGGTTCTTGCGACGCTATTCCTGGCCACGTCCATTATACTGGGTGCTGAAGGAGGCAGGCGGTTGTGGAAGAACCGCCGGCTTGAGCGCGAGCAAGGCCGCAAACTGGTGCGCACAAACTCGTGGCTCCACAACAAGGACGGCTCGCGCACAATCTACGTGCCTTACAAGGACGGCACCACCAAGGTCGTCATTCACAATACAAAGCCTCTTACTTTTGAGGCCCACCGTCGCCTGTTTCTCAACCCCCCGCGAGTGTCTGGGCTGGGTGACGGCACCGTCCCCTCGGCCCAGACGAAGCCGGGTCTCAACCTCGCCTTCCTGCACCAGTTTCTCAGCCTTATGAGTATCATGATCCCACGCTGGTCGAGCAAGGAGGCCGGTCTGCTCCTCAGCCATGGCGTCTTCCTCATGCTCAGGACGTATCTGTCGCTCGTGGTGGCGCGCCTCGACGGTGAGATCGTGCGCGACCTCGTCGCAGGAAATGGCAAGGCATTTATGTGGGGCATCACAAAGGTAAGAAGTGTGGCGTGTGCTTCAATTCTGCCTTCATGGTTTGATACTGACAACAATACAGTGGTGCGGCCTGGGAGGATTCGCCTCCTATACAAACGCCATGATCAAGTTCCTCGAGTCCAAGGTGTCCATCGCATTTCGGACTCGTCTGACACGGTATATCCACGACCTGTACCTCAATGACAACCTCAACTACTATAAGCTGTCCAACTTGGATGGTGGTATAGGCCAGGGCGCCGACCAGTTCATCACCCAGGACCTGACCCTCTTCTGCGCCTCGGCGGCCAATCTGTACTCGTCACTTGGAAAACCGTTTGTCGACCTCTGTGTCTTCAACTTCCAGCTGTACCGGTCTCTCGGCCCACTAGCCCTGACGGGTCTCCTGAGCAACTATTTCCTGACGGCGAGCATCCTCCGGCGGCTGTCCCCTCCCTTTGGCAAGCTCAAAGCCGTGGAGGGTCGTAGGGAGGGGGACTTCCGCAGTCTGCACGCGCGTCTCATTGCTAACGCCGAGGAGGTGGCCTTTTACGGTGGTGCTGACATGGAGAAGACATTCCTCAACAAGGAATTCAAGTCGCTTAAGAGTTGGATGGAAGGCATCTACATGCTTAAGATCCGTTACAACATTCTCGAGGACTTTATCCTGAAGTACAGCTGGAGCGCCTACGGCTACCTGCTCGCTTCGCTGCCAGTATTCCTCCCCGCTTGGGGTGGTGTTGGCGGCGCTGCCGAGATGGCCGGTATCTCGCCCAAGGCCAGCAGCAGCAGCAGCGGCAGCGGCAGCGGCAGCGGTAGGGAACGTAACCGCATGCGCGAGTTCATCACTAACAAGCGTCTCATGCTGTCCCTCGCCGACGCCGGTGGCCGCATGATGTACTCGATCAAGGACCTCTCGGAGCTGGCAGGTCACACGAGCAGGGTGTACACGCTCATCTCGACGCTTCACCGGTCCCACGCCAAAGCCTACTACCGCCGCACTGGGCAGAATGAGCTCTACTCCATGTCTGATATCCAGGGGACTATCCAGAAGGGCTTCGACGGTGTGCGATTTGAGCACGTCCCCGTTGTGGCGCCGGCGCTGTGGCCACAGGGTGGCGACGAAATGCTCGAGTCGCTGTCTATGGTAGTTCGTGGTGGCGAGCATCTCTTGGTGAGCGTCTCTTATCCTCCTCCTTCTTCTTTCTCTAACGTATATAACTAGATTTCCGGACCCAACGGTGTGGGAAAGAGTGCCATTGCTCGCATCCTTGCCGGCCTGTGGCCCGTCTACCGCGGCCTGGTTAGCCTACCCAAGGACATCGGCCAGGACGGCATCATGTTCCTTCCCCAGCGGCCGTACCTCAGCCTCGGGACACTGCGTGATCAGGTCATCTACCCGGATGGGCACGTCGACATGAAGGCCAAGCACAAGTCAGAGGACGACCTGAGGAGGGTGCTCGAAGAGGCCAAGTTGGGCTACCTGCCCGATCGTGAAGGAGGGTGGGACACTCGCAAGGAGTGGAAGGATGTCCTGAGTGGTGGCGAGAAGCAGCGCATGGGTTTCGCACGTCTGCTGTACCATGAGCCCAAGTATGCCATTATTGACGAGGGGACTAGTGCCGTGTCTAGCGACGTCGAGGGCTTGCTGTATGAAACGTGCAAGGAAAAGGGAATAAGTAAGCCCCCCCTAACTTCTCTCAACTCTACTCCTTTTTTTTCTGACACCACGGTGTGAAACACAGCCCTAATCACCGTGTCGACTCGCGCATCATTGAAAAAATACCACCAGTTCAACCTCATCCTGGGCCAGGAAGATAGCCCGGAAGGGTGGGAGTTCGAGCGCATCGGTACAGAGAGGGAGAAACTTCAGACGGAAAAGGAGCTGCAGCTTCTCCGGGAGAGACTATCCAAGGTGAATGAATGGGAGAGGAGGAGGAAGGAGATTGAGGAGGAGCTGGCGTCAGTGTGGACAGAGCGCAGTGGGGCAGAACCGCTCGAGGCACCGGATTATGTGGAGGAGACGGAGAAGGAAACGACTGAGGTGGAAGCGTAGACTCACGTGTATAACTCTCTTTCTCATCTGTTTTACTCACTGTATACTAGGTTTCTGTATACATACAAGCATTAGTACCCACGAGTTCTTTCATAGGTACAATGTCGCGGTATGACTTGGGAGCAGTTGACACTATATTCTTATGGACACGACGTTTGGAAATAATTGAAATGGCTGTCCTCGATGCCAATCACTGATATCAATAATATATTAGTACTACTCGTACTTACTGGCAGATATTGATCCACTAAAGAAGTTCACATGTCCTTGCCCTTGGGCTGTCAAGTCTAATACTTCCCTGTTGGCCGTCTCTGCCCTCGCTTCCTCCCTTGTATCATGGCCTTCCCCCCCCCTCATCCTCCACCATCCCTGGCCACACATCACCCCTTGAAGAAGAAGAGAGAGGAATTCACTAGAATTTATCGTTTTTTTCGTTTTGCGCAATAGCGTAGCAGAGATAGGAAGGGGACCGGGAACATGCGCCCCCCTCCCCTCACCAAAAGGTGAGACAAATGGTCCAAAGTGTCATCCCGATTGGGTCGTAGCGTTTGCAATCTACCGACCGACCGGAATGCTGCATCTACTATATCGGTCTGTCCTCCCTCCAATTTTCACCGTTCTCTTACATCATCACCACAACTATCATGACCATATGCAAAGGGGAGGCGAGGAGGCGTAGACCCTCCCGCGCCATCTTTCCCCTCGGGAAGGGGAAATGGAAAGAAAGAAAAAACTTGGAAATATATAATCCTGAGCATGTAACCCTACTCCCATGACGGGGATCGTCGTTGAGAAGACGGAAAGAGAGAATCATACAGACCCCGAAAAGAGGAAAGCCATAATGGAAGGCCAACAGAACGGCAACGTACTCGACTACTACTTTGACACTTTCCCGTCCGCAACGTCTCTGGATAACAGGAACAGTCTATCGCTGAGTGAGAGCACGCACAGACAGACTATGACTACAGTGACGGCACTGGCAGCCGGCACGGCACGTCGCGATAGCGATGTCCTCCCTCCTGGTCCTGTTCCCGCTCCAACCAGGCCCGGATCGCGAAGCTCCCTCATGTCAGCACCCTGGTTGCCATCCATTGCCGAAGACGAGATCAGCGAGACAGAAGACGAGGACCAAGACCAGCAGCAACAACAACCACAATATGCCTGCCGTCCGAGACCGCCTCAGCACCGTCAAACATGGACCATGGGGCAGCCGCCGCCGCCTCCGCAGCAGTCCATAATATGGCCTCGCACCCCGCTGCGTGTCCCGCAAAAGGCCATCCGACGCGTCCCTGTGGGCGGTGGCGGCCGAGCCAGGGCCTCGACAGCAGCAGCAAGCTATGGCGGCCATAACAGCGCGGAAGCCAACAGCAGCCCTTCCTTCCCCGAGCGACCTCCCTCGGCCTCCACGGTAGCTGCGTCCCTGCCGCCCCCTTACTTTCCCATCACCTTTTCGCCGCCCAAGTACCGCAACGAGAGCGTGAGCACCACAAGAGGCGGCAGCAGCGGCAGCGGCAGCGGCAGCGTGTCGGATTCGGACATGAGCGAGATGAAGAAGCACCAACACCTCCACAACAACCGGCCGCTCCCGCTGTATCTGCCGAAGAAGTACGGCCGGCGGCAGGGGAAGAGTGGGGGAAGCGGGAGAGATGCTGCGTTGTGTGGATGTCTGCCTGCGTGGATGGGCGGTCGACGGTCGACGAGGTGGATCCTGCTCGGTGGATTGGGACTGTTTCTAATCGGTATGGCCGTCGCCCTGGCCGTAGGGTTGACTCTCGGTCTCGAGAGACGGCGAGGGGACAACGGCGACAGCAGTAATGATAACAACATCGGGTGAGTTCTCTTCAGTACCTTCCCTTGCAACGAAGCACAGAAAGAGAGACGGACGAGGGTATGAAGCCATACTAACAGGTGATTGCACAGCGCTACAAATACCACCAAGGTCCATGACGGCCCCTTCTTCCCAGTAGGGTCCTACACCATCCGCACAACTCTCAACCAGACCTCGACGTCGTGCACCTCCAACCCGGCGACGTGGCGGTGTGACAACATCGGCACCGACGAGACCACTGCCTTCCGCTGGATCATCTACGGTAGCGGAGACGACTCGTCGTCGTTGCCCTACACCGTCTCGTCTGACGACAACGCCTTCGCCCCGGCTTTTGCCAACCTCACGGCCGCCGTCATCGACCCGTCCGGCCCGAATGAGCGCCTCGTCTTCGAGTTCGGCATGGACAGGACCGTGAGCGTGCCCACGGGAGACTTGCTGGCCGGCCTCGCGGCCGGTACCGCCAACTCGACGTGCAAGTTCTCGGGCTCCCGGTTCAGGGCCACACTGTGGACTGGGCGGTACGCTGGTAACGGCACCAGCACTGCTTCGGCGGGGAGGGAGGCCGCCGGCACAGACTTTGCGTCCTGGCCCGCCCGTGCGGAGGTCGTGCAGAGCAAGGACGCCGGGACAGGCGAGCCGGAGTGTACTGATCCCCAGGGGGATGCTATCGTGGGTGTTCAGGCTGGTACTGGGCAGTGTTATTGCGATTATACTACTTGAGGTTTTGTTCCTTTTGACTCATCTAAGAAGAGTGTTTTCAATAGTACGAGCGTCTGTGTCTTTTTCTTTTTGTGTTCTTAGTTAGATTAGTAGAATACCTTGATATAAGTGTCGGAACACCAAAACACCAATAATTTAAAGATATATTACGATAACTGGAGATGCATGCTCAGAATAATGGTAGTACTGTGTTTTTTTTTTCTGGCATGGTTCTTCTAGTTCTTTTGGTAGAAAACAGAATATACACCATGCTATTATGTCTGTTCGTCACTTCATCAATATTAAGCGTCGCAGCAGTGGACTAGCCTCATAACCCCAAGCCACATTGAATCCAACTTGTCAAAAGATATAGAGCAAATACGACCAACAGAATAAAAGGAATCACGGCCAGTAGAAAACTTCCGGTATGGCTACACCTTTACAAAAGCTTCGAGGCATGCATGTTAGCATGTGGGCGCAAAAGGGACGATAGGACCTGTGGAGGACAAAGACTTACTGGCATCAATCTGGCTGAGTTGCGGCAATGCCAAACGGACCTTGTTCCTGTAGAGTGCCGGAGCACGCAGCTGCAGGAGGTTACCCTCAAAGTACACGGTGGTCAGGTGCTCCTTATCCTTGAGTTCGCGCTCGACGTCCGCAAAGTCGGCGACAATGTTATAGCTAGCCCAGAGCTCCTGAAGCTCGGTCAGGGGACCCAGCCCACGAAGACTAGAAACCTTGTTGTTGGAGATGTCAATGACTGTCAGTTTGGCGTTGGACTCGATCCCCTCAAGAGACTCGAGCATGTTGTGCGAGATGTACAGCTCCTCGAGGGAGGGAACCTCGGCTAGGGGAGACAGATCAGAGATGCGGTTCGACTGGATACTCAGGAGGCGCAGCTTAGGCAGTCCCGACAGCCCCTTCAGACTGGTGATCTTGTTCTTGGCCACCCATAGCTCCTCGAGGTTGGAGAGGCTGTCTAGGTTCTGCAGATCGCGAATCCGGTTGGACCCGAGCTCTAGGGACTTGAGGTTGACGAGGCCCTCCAGCCCCTCGATGGTGCTGATCTTGTTGGCCACCAGGAACAGGTCGCGCAGCTCGGTGAGGTGGTTGATGTTCTTGATGTGCTTGATCTTGTTGAAGCTCAGGTCCAGGCTGCGCAGGGCCGTCAGGGTGTCGAGACCGCGCACGTGCGATATCAGGTTGTCGTACAGGTCTAGGTCCTTGAGCGTCGTCGGCGAAACCCCCTCTAGCCCGTTCATCTTTTGTATGCTGTTTTGACGGAGACATATGCGTACCACCTTTCGGAAGCGCTCTAGGTGTAGTGAGGCGATGGAGCTAACGCGGGAGTGCGTACACATGATTTCTTCCGTATCGGATTTTTCGTCGCCTAGGAGGTCTGGAGATCATTGTTTGTCCCCCACATCAGCTTCTTCTTCTTCGTACACAAGAAAGTTCATGAGAGATAACGGAGAGGATGATTGTATGGCCTACCCTCATCAGCCGCAATCTTCTCGCCCTCCAAAACATTCTCGTTATCCGAATACTCCTCATCTGTCAGGGCTTCGGGGTTCGCCAGGACGGCCGACTTGGGAACGCGTAGCTTCCCATCCCATCCTTTGCTATTCTTCATCCCAGGACTCGCAGGCTCATCCTCTTCGTTGTGGGTCTGATGATGACCCTGGGGTACTTCGATCTTGGCATGACCGTCGCCTTCTTTGTTCGGAGGGGCCGTCGACATGGTGATCGAAGGAGGGGTTCTTTCGCGCGAGGGGGGAGAAGGGAAGAGTCTTAGGAGATGGCGCGGGATGGCGTACAAAACGTAATATGGTTAAAAGGGGGGTATTTTTTTTTTGTTGATTTGTAAAGCCTAGGATGGAGAGAAGATAACGAACGAAGAAAGTTGGGGAGGGTGGAGAGAACTGCGTTGAACCATGTTGGCTGGATGCGCCACCGAAATCCAAGGCTTTATCTTTGCTGCTGCGGATGACACAACCGTCACCCCACACTTTCTGCTCAAACCGGTAATATATATTACTCTGTACATACACTCTCCTCAATGCACGTAACGGGCGAACGGCAGACCTGCGAAACCTTACCGCCATGAGATTCCATGAAATCGGCATTTAATTGATGGGTCTTGTCCTTTGCAGCAGCGACAGGAATTTAGCCATCTCTACTCCATGCCTCTTGCCTGCCCATGGCGACGCGCGCCCCCCCTCCTACGGCCTTCGAGCTGGGCAGCCAGGCATGGTTTGAGGCCGCAACCATTGACGACGGCCCGTTCCCGTCTGAACGTGGGTAGCATTGGGTCGGGGCTGTCGCCAAGACGCTCCCTGCACCTCTTCCCAGCGGTTGCGCCGCCCCTCATCTTCACGGGCCTGTTCCTGGCCCTGTGGGCGTGGAAGTGTCTCATGATGGTGCTGTTCCAGAACGCCATCATTTACAATCCGTTTATGCCGCCCAATGCGCGCAGCATGCGGATCGCCGACGTGGCGCGCGAGTGTCGTGGTATACGGTGGCGCGAGGAGAGGATCAGGTCGTTAGATGGGACCGAGATTGCTCTCTGCATCAGCGAGGATGAGACCAGCAGGGCTGGTGTCACGCCTGTTTATGTTCTGTACTTTCAGGGTTAGTTGTGCATACGCAACAAGATGGAATAACGGCACAGGCACACATGCTGAGACCGAAGATACTAGGCAATGCTTCCTCCCTCCCTCCCCGTCTACCCGACCTTTCATGGGTTCTTCGTCGATTACGCGATACCGATCCGAAATCGAACTACACCTTCGTAGGCCTCAGCTACCGTGGTTACTGGACGTCGCACGACCGACCATATGAGAAGGGCATCAATAAGGACTCCGAGGCTGCACTACGCTGGATATCCAAGTTCCACCGTACGAAGTCACAACAAGAGGAACAACAGCCTGTCGTCGTACTCTACGGCCAGAGCATAGGATGTGGCCTGGCGACAAACCTAGCTGCCACGACGCGGGCCATGTCAATCGATGCACTGGTCCTCGAAACGCCCTTTGTCTCGACGCGGGCCATGCTCACGGCTCTCTATCCGCAGCGCTGGCTGCCATATCAGTACCTGTGGCCGTTCCTGAGGAATCATATGGACAGTTGGGCCAATTTTGGCGTTATTGCCTCTGCATCCTCATCCGCATCCTCGGCTGAACAAAAACAGCCGGCCGTGTATATGGTCCACGCTGGGAAAGACGAGCTAGTCCCCGCAGAGCAAGGCGAGACGCTTTACCAGAGATGTCAGCACCTCGGGCTGTCGGTGCAGCAGGTCAAGGTGCGCGGGGCGCTGCACAACGAGGCCATCATCCGGATGCAGGGCAAGGAGGCCATTGCGAAATATCTGACGTCGGCTGTTGAGGGGGCACGAGCTCGGGCCCATGTCGCCACTGCTTCCGAGCCAAGACATGGCGAACCATGAGATTGGGATCCGGGTGGTTTCCTCCTCCCCCCTTTCCCTCTCTTCCCTCCCCTCTTTCCTTTTGTCTCATTGGAGAGAGAGCGTGAATAAGCCCATTGTTTGTGGGGTTGACAAGGATGGATGACCTCGGTCGCCGTCCAACGATGGAGGAGCGACGTGTCTTTCTATTGTAGGCAACCGATCCAGATGTTTCGTATGATATCACTGTAGGTCGTAAGTAGACAATAATATTACCTCGTGGAAGTTGTAGGCTCACGAGGTTTCGATTCCCATTTGATTCCCTGAGGACCGTGCAGTTGGTATTTATCTGGAGCATGCAACGTATTTTGCGGAGTCGTACCAGGCTTCATGTACGAGATGCGTACGAGTATGTGCTAATGCATCGCCATCGAGGAACGAATAGATCCCTGTTACTAAGAAGGGGGGGCCTACATTGCGTTATTCACGCTTCTCCGGAGTAATGCAATCGGAACAATGCCTTGCTCGGTTATATATGCACCATACTACAGGTTATTACGACCAAAGTATGACAAGTATCAGTACTTTAAACCCCTGCTTCAGTGTGCTCAGCCTTGCTTCTTTCCACTTCTCTGACTCGACGCTTCAACCCATGTCTCCATGGCTGACTTCTGGCACCGCCAACGTTTCCCTGCTTTCCCGTGAGTAGCATGAGTCACTCGTATCCACGTATAGGAGGTGATTAAGGCGTAATCTTAAAGAAAACGAATACGACCCACGGGGAGTTATTACTAGAAGACCGAGCCATGGGAGAGAAGGGGACGCTCGGGGTGGTAAATTATGCACGTGACACCGCGTCAACCACGCGGGGCCTCCTCCATCCCACCAACACGCGTCCTTTGATAGGTTCGCGTCAGCAAACTTGACTCCATCACCAACTCTGTGTATTCGTACTTTGCGACTTGGTAGTACCGCTACTTTGCCACTAATTAGTACGCACGTAGCCTCGCCGTCTTGCTGAGCCGGTCCGGGGGGTTGATGATGTGTGGACAGGCTACAGCATGTTTCTCTCTCTCCGCCACAGCCGTGCACGTCGTTTTACTTCTCTGGTTGTATAAAAAGATTCATGGACCGCCTCCTCTTTTTCACAGTGGCCCACCACCGTCAACGACATCTCCTTTTCTCTCTTCTCTCCCTGTAATAATCGGAGGCCCTGCAGTTAAGCCTCGGCGATTGATTTTTCTTCCTATTGCATCAAGTTCTGGATCCCTCCCACCCCCCCTTTCCCTTTCTTTTCTTTTCTTTCCTTTCCCGCGCCATTGCTTTTCCTTCTCTAGACGATAATACCACACACACGCACACACACACACACACATATATATACATACACAACAAGAGAAGAAGAACCAAAAGGAAAACAGTATTTGAAGACGAGAAAGAAATCCCTCGACCTCATGTTCTCCTCCAGCAGCCGCGTCTTGCAAGACAAGACGAACAGGAGTTTCTCCTCCAAGAGGGATGGCCACCACAAGTCGGGCAAGTCCACATCGTCATTCAGCAAGGACAGCGGAGTTACCAAAAAGCGTCATGAGCCGTCTCGTCATCACAGGCGGACAGGCACGAGCACGTCGACTAGCATTTCCATGGCTGATGCTCCGACCAGGTACCTTTCTCTCTTTCTCTCTTTCTATCCCTTTTCTCTTATTGCATCTATGCTTACCCTGACTCTACGCTTGCACTGGAGAAGAAAGCTAATGCGTGAAACTTGAATCAGCCCGTCCTCTGCCTCCTCCGTCGTCACCCTCGTTGTCGGATCCGAGCAGCGCCTATTCGCAGCCCACGAGGACGTCCTCCGCGCGAGCCCGTTCTTCGCCAACGCCCTGGGGACAGGCTACATGGACCCGGCGACCCGTCGCATCTCCCTGCCCGACGAGGAACCCGAGATCTTCAGCTCCGTCCTCGAGTTCCTCTACAAAGGGGATTACTTCCCCAGGCTAGTACATAACAAGCGCAGAAACTCGTACGAGCTCGAGGGCCTGTCCAACGGCGGCACCGTACCCAACGCCGCCACGGCCGAGAACATAGTCTACCACAGGGGCGTGGACGGCGACATCCTCAAGGATACGGTCATCTACTGCACTGCTGAGCGATACGGGCTCGAGGAGCTTAAGAGGATTTCTCTCCGGAAGCAGGGACTTCGTAATTTTCCCCTCCTCCTCCCCTCCTTCCCCTCCTTCCTCTTCTTTCTCTGCCAACAATAGATTCTGCATAGTACTGACGAGAAGAATGTGAATGCAGAATCCGGCATACAGTGCAGCACCATTCTCGCTTCAGCCCGATACGCGTACGCCAATACCCCCGATAGCGACTCTAAGCTGCGCGCGCACTACCTTGCCCTCATCATCCGCTCCCGATCAACCTTCAAGCGCAGTGGGACCATGCAGCTCGAGATGTTCAACGGGGGCACACAGCTCTTCTTTGACCTGTTTGTCGCTCTCAGCAACCATGTCGACGACGTCTCTTCTGCCTCGTGAGCTTGTCCCCTCTGTCCTTCACCCAAGCTGCATTATATTCATACAAAGATATATAGGAGCACACCACGATCCAACCGCTTTATCTGAGATGAGAAGCATTGTCTTATAACCAGATATTCCCTTTTTCTCTGTTTTCTTCCCTCATCTGTCCCCCTTTTTCTTCTTTCTATGATACTCCCCTTCTTCTGTCTTTCAGGACCGTAATGACCAGCTTGTAAAGGGACAGGCCATCTTCAGAACAAAGTCACACTGGCCAGTATTTTCCTTTCAGTTTTTTTTTTCTTTTTTTTCTTTTTTGTTTTGTCTTTCTTGGCGTCTTCACTTTTCTTTTCCGACTAGGCTAGAGTAAAGCCACGTGTAAATGCTCCTGTTTTTTTCTGTCTCGTCTTCTTGGTATAACTTTTTTTTCCGTCTTCATCACGGTGTTAACGATATCTTGGGGAAATGACTTTGTTACGGCGTCTACGGTTTCCTTTGTTTATTTGATGGTTCCTTCTTCTTTGCTTACGAAGCAACAAGTTTGTATAATATTTGGATCCTACTACTTTTTCCCAGAAAGTGTGTGTAATAACAAGAGGATCCTCGATAATGTAAAAAAGAGGGGAAAAAAAAGAGGGAAACCGTGTGCAAAATGTGTGACAAGACGCAAGCAATTGAAAAAAAGGGTGTCCTCCCCAAATGTAGATTGTGGCTGTCGTCTTCGATATACATATATGGCTACTCACTTAGCCTAGAGTCTAGCGTGAAACAGCACTGTACCAGGACGGGTTCCCCGTGAATTATAAATGGCTCGATGTTCGTCGCAGTCAGTCCTAGGCTCCTGGTTGTGAGTAGTATGTGACCCGTGAGTCACGGTGTGACTGCGTTGCATGCACTTATACGCGTGAATAGGCCGTGCGGACTAGGGTCGGAATGACAGCTCGGTCGCTTGTTGTGTTGGGTACGACGTGACAAGGTGAATGGGTTTATCCTTCTGGCATATTTTATTTTTGTCTTTATTATATTCTCTTCCTTTGCCGATATTTTGTTCCCCAGCCGGGGGGGTATCAGAGTGATAGTGGTGACAGTTCCAACGGCGCAGGTCAAAGTGTCAAGACCTTTCATAGCACCTATGACTGTTCTCGGCCTTATGTTAGTGACTCCTTACAATGCCACGTCTCATGTGTGGCAGACACTTCGTACTTGAACTTCATAAACCTCGTATTCGTCGTGTACTCTTTAGTTTTTGTTGGGTTGATTCTGGACTGCTACCGCGCTCAGTGTTCATAGACCCGTTCCCGGAAATGCTCCGGTCTTTGATAGCACGACCATGCCGTGCTCTCGTGAAATGTATCCCTTCATTAGACCCTGCAAGAAACACATGTGTGTCAGATATGTGAGTCTAGAGGGGGAAGAATGGCAAGGCTGGAGACCGCCAATGAGAAGATTACCTTGTAGATCATATTGGCCAAGAGGCATTCGACTTCGTCGGAGTCAATGACCTGGCCACCGCTGGCCATGCTAATTGCAGCCTGGAACTCAGCAACGGGGATACGTGTGCGACGTACATCCGGGTCGCTGGGGTTCTTCTTCTCAACAAAGCCTCCGATGGCAAAAACTTTGCGCAAAAGGTTGCGTAGGGCAATGTCACGTCCACGCTCGAGCGTGAGGTAGATGCGCCGCTGCACAAAGACGTCCTCGCCCTTCTGGAGGGCCGAATCAAATGACTTGAGGTCGCCACGGCGGATGCATTCAGTCAGCGGAGAGAAAAGCTCCTTCAGGCGGGGGAAGGGCTCCAGGAGCTTCTCTGACGGCAGCTTGTGGCTTGTCAGCAAGCGACAAGGGATGAGATATGTCAGTATGCGCTCGAGGTTATTCTTGGCATCGTGCGCACACAGCTGCCACGCCTCTGTTAATCGATCCTCGGCCTGGACATAGTCTTCTTCCAGGAAGAAGAGGACGCCCTCGTAGTATCTAAAGGTAACCCTCTGTGATTTGGGGAAGGCCCGCAGATGCGGCAGCGAAGTTTGTTGGCTGAGGCTGGTGAGAATGGTCCGCGACAGGGATGCCGAGTTAAGCTTAAAATAGGTTTTGAATAGCAAGTTCACGAAATAGTAGGTGCCCCATTGCCGCGATATCTCAATTGGGGGGTTTCTATTTTTGTCGAAATAGTCCCACGTTAGTCACGGCAATGCCTAGTAATTGAGGAAACCTTCCTCCGTGAGCGGAGAGGGGGATGCACCAACCGGTCGGTGAAGCAAAGCGTGAAAAGTCGCTTCAGGTGCTGCTCGCAGTCCCGCAGCTGGGCTTGCTGGTCGGCCTCGGGATCAAAATCGTCCTGGATAAGCATCGAGTTGGACGTTGCAGCGACCGAGCTGCGTTTGCGCTCCTCATCCGACTTGATGGCGAACAGCCGGAGATATTTGCCAATCATGTACAAGATGGGTAATGTCCAGACCTCGAAGCCAGCCTTGCCATAGCCTCGGATGGTCTTGGATGTCAACTCTCTCCATGCTTCATACACTTTGGTCCATGAAGACTAACTTCCCAGCTCTCCGTCAGCAAGCTGGACCAAAAAGGGAAGTCGGGGACACACGCAAGCAAAAAGCCAGACAACTAACCTGACCAGTCTCCCCAGCCAAAATCTCCCCAAGAGCCGTCCAGTACGCTGTATAGATCTCAACCCACGCTTCCAACTCATTAACGTCAATGCCATGCTTCCGGGTCGTGTTGATCCTGATAAAGTGCTCTATATCACCCGAAACGCTGTGAGAGTTGGTGCTCTGCCATACTCGCGTCAGTCTGTGCGGTTGACCAGAGATCGGAACCGGCGTCAATGTCTGGGCCAGCAGGTAGCCATTTTTCGAGCTGTAAGCCTTGGCAAAATCGTCAAAGAGCTCATTCATGATGACGTGAGACTGATGATGCGGCTGTTCAACGTTGTTGTCTTTGTTGTTGCCCGTTGACACAAGAAGATGAGCAAAGGGAAAAACTTCGGCAATATACTATGGCGGGAAACCTTTGAGAGAGAAAAAGGCGACCAATGAATTCCTTTGCACAACCATGCGATGCCTGGGTACTATTACGACGAACAAAGCTGAGGAAAGGAATCTCTAAGTGAAGCATTCAAACACAGTAATCATACGACGTGAAAAGCTTCCCTGAGTGAAGGAGTCCTGGCGTTCAACATGCTATGTGGCTGCCCACCGTCTGATTGGCCTTTATCACGATGACCCACAATCTGATTATCGATGGTCGATAAGAAGACCTTGCACGTGACTGTAAGTCAAGTGGGGGCTCCACGTCCAATGACACGGCAGTGCAAAGCCCTGCGTCGTCTTTGTGCCTTTAGCCCTCTCCGTCACCCGCACACAAAAAAAATCGCGGCTACCCATTCCCAACTTCGGCCATCATTAAATTTCGAGGTAGTTGACGACATACGCCAGCCGACAAAGTAAGTCGCCAAAACAGGACGATAGAAGCAATTGGATCTGGTTTACTAACAATACTTACAGATGGGTAAGTTATATCTTCCTCTGCGGCATGTTTTCTTGTTCTCGCCAATCCTTTCTCGCCGTCGATGAGAGAGAGAGCGCGGTCGCTGCCACCACCACCCCCCACCAACTCGACGCCCAAGACGACTTTGCTCTGTGGACGATCATCGCCACATGTTGCTCTGGAGGGGGTCAAAAGAGACCAGTGGAGGAGAACAAGAATGTTATTCTTTTTTTCTCATCACCCATGGCCAAGGAGGGGAACTTTGTTTCTGAACATCGTTCTTGCCCACCGGGAAGACCCTCTACGACACACGCACAAATAGGATGAAAATGGGTCGAACAAACCAGACGAACGCATGCCCCTTGCTCTCTTTCTCTATCGACGACGACTACAGAACACGATGATCTTCTCATACACGACGATATTTACCAGAGACAACGTAACTAACATGATGATTTTTTTTACTCAAAAGGCCGTCTTCAAGAATTCGAGATCATCGGGCGCCACCTGCCCACCGAGGCTAACCCCGAGCCCTCGCTCTACCGCATGACCATCTTCGCTCCCAACGAGACGGTCGCCAAGTCCCGTTTCTGGTACTTCATCCGTGGTCTCAAGAAGGTCAAGAAGGCCACTGGTGAGATTGTCAGCGCCAAGGTGGTGAGTACTTTCTGTTCCTCAGTATACACTTTTTTTTTTGGCTGCAATGAGCACCAGAACTAATGTTCTTTCATCACCGCAGATCCACGAGAAGCACCCCGAGAAGGTCAAGAACTTTGGCATCTGGCTCCGCTACGACTCCCGTTCTGGAACCCACAACATGTACAAGGAGTTCCGTGAGATGTCGCGCACCGACGCCGCCGAGGCTCTGTACTCTGACATGGCTGCCCGTCACCGTGCCCGCTTCAGGTCGATCCACGTATGTCTTCTTTAGCCTTACTAGTTCTCTTTCACTCTACTTCTTGGATAAAGTCTGACAAACAACAGATTCTCCGCATTGTCGAGGTTGAGAAGACCGACGACATCCGCCGCCCCTACATCCGCCAGGTCATCGCCAAGGACCTTAAGTTCCCCCTGCCCCACCGCATCACCAAGCAGAACACCAAGAAGATCTTCAGCGCTAAGCGTCCCTCGACCTTTGCTTAAAAAATGTTTTTCTTTTTTTAAACGCGGTAGAAGAGACAATATTTGGGTTTTGACGGTGTTCAACTTACGGGTCATGGAAAATAAAAATGCATAGGCTCGGTCTAAAAAAGAAAAAAAATCGAGCTATGAAAAAAATGAACCAAAATTTTTGATGAAAAAAAAGGAAGTCAACTGAAAGTTGGCTTCTTCTGACTATTCGTTGATATAATATGCATGCATGCATGGCTCCTTTTCCTCACATCCCATCTCACTTGTACAGTATATGCTAGTATACACAAAGTTTTCCTTGATCCATCCTATATTCACAAATAGGAAAACCCCTAAAAAGTCCCGGCTTCAGATACCATACAATGAGTGGTTTTGAATGAAGTCGTAATACATTGCAGTACATTCTTATAAAAAAAAAGCAACCCGACCCAAACCCCAAAACGCCTTTATTCTGTTTGTCTTATAGTCCTCGTACACATACCAGACTACAGCGAATCATACCCGGCACTCTCCTCAGGCGAAAATTCCATCTGCGCATCATTGATAAATTCATTCCACGACGCCATGTCGAATGGAAGTCCGTGATTTCCCATGCGCTGCTGCTGTCCAGGCTGGCCCGGAAAGCCGTTGGGGACGGTGGCGTCCGTTGTGGTTGGAATTGCATGACCGTCGTAACCGCCCGGGTACTCGAACAAGTGGGAAAGGTCATTGTTGTCCACGTCGAAGGGATCCATAAAGTCTGCAGCGGGCATATAGTCTGGTCCTGGCATCATGTCCGAGGCCATCTGGGTGCTCGTGAGGGGTAGGATGTCCATGTATCCGTGGCCAGCGAGGGGGTGCGTAGGGTGGCCGTAATTCTGGACTGGTGCTATCGCCGTTGCCTGTTGCATCAAAGGGGCATTGTTGGTTGTGTTAGTCGTGTCGGTCGTGTTTTCCGTGGTTGCGGCTGCAGTGGTGATGATGTTGGCACTGGTGTTGGTGTGCAAGCAGAGATGGCCCTTGGCTGCTACCCTGGCCTCCTTGGCCCTCCTGTAAAGTTTCTTTATGGGCCGCCAAAGTGATCCCCGAGCCGAGTCGGCAATAAGCGTCTTCCACCGGGGAAAGACCTGCTCGACCACTCGCCATGCGTGGTCAGATACGCTGCCCTCCGTCTGGACGCACAGCTCCGCCAGAGCGACGGCGAGTGGGTGCCACTGCACGTAGCACCGAGTCAACCAGGCGAAGCGGTCCTCCCACGGAGGGGCCTCCATGCTCTCGGAAAGCTCCATGACGGATACGGCGGTGCGCAGCATGGTCTCGCGCGAAGCGCTCATGGTCACCACGGTGGGCTGCGCGGAGTAAGGGTACTTGGCCATGAGCCAGACCTTGAGGATGACCATGCGGGCCACCTTGGAGGCGTACAGGGCGCTGAGGTTAGACGGGTCCACGTTGCGGATGAAATCCCTCTCTAATCCGCGGACGTTCTCGAGGAGCTCGTGCTCCGTGTGTAGGCTATCCCCCCCCTTGTCCTGTAGCGACGCTGCCGTGTTGACCCCCGGATGGAAGATGGCTCCGAGGGCACTGCAGCGCCGAGAGCAGAGCCCGACAATGTTATCGGCCGGCCCCACCTTGGGCACGAGCGGCCCCTTTGAGTCCGGTCCGAAGTCGTCATCGTCAATGTTGGTGGGCGGTGCCGTGTTGTACGAGGACGATGTGAGGATGGCGTCCGTGCCGCGGTCTTCAGCGGCGCGGATGTCCAGAGTCAGGATTGAGTACCACAGCCGGCGGCGCATTTCAGCGTCAAACGCTGAGAAACGGTGGCCGTCGCCGTCGCGATGAAGGTTCATGGCTTGCGCGATGCGAACGAGCGACGAAGTGAGGACCCACGAAGCGCGGCCCATGGATGATGCACGCAGCACCGCCAGGTAGATGGCAAAGGCCTGCAGGGTCTCGAGGCTGTGGGTGTTGAGATAATCGGCGGCGGCGAGGGCTCGCTCGGTGCCCATGCGAAAGCTCGCAGCCAGGGCGGCCTGAGAACGGCCTAGCCTCTCGCGGGCTGCCCTCTCGCCCAGAGTTGAGATGGCACCAAAGTAGATGGAGAAGAGCAAGGCGTTTGTCGAGGCAGGCAGATAGGTGCCCGGGGGCGCATTCAGGAATTCCTGTATCTTGCCGTTGACAGTTGGGCGGTGGAGAATCTTGAGCAAGGGATCGACGTTGCACAGGTAGGTTGTCCATAGACTGAGCACCAGATCCGGTGGCGGATGATCTAGGCTGTTCTGCTCATGGTAGTCTGGGTTGCCAAATATAAAGGCAGAGGGCTCGTTGTTTTTGCAAGGCACAATGAAGCCGCCATCGTCGTCATCTTCATCTTCGTCGTCGTCTTCGTCTTCGTCGTCGGATGGCTGGTCCAAGACGTGTTTCAAACCGTCCACCTCACCGCAGAGGTTGCTCCAGAACTCGTCGCTGAGATATCGGTTGCTTGTCTGCCCTGCTTCCGGCCTCCTCTTCGCCTTGGGTCTGTGGACGAGGGCAGAGTTGACCAGTTGGCCAGTGCCAGATGGCGATGCTGACGATTGGTTGCTCTTGCCGCTGCCAGCATTCGTAGGTAGGGCAATAGCGGTACTAGTAGCAGGAGTGTTACGAGTAGCAGCAGTAGCAACAGCAGCAGCGTCGGTGGCGTCGAGCTCCCGGAGTCTATCAGGGTCGGCTTGTCCGATGATGCCTTCCAGTCGACGTATACGCTGCAAGAGTTCTCCTTGCCGCTGACGAGGGCGCAAGGCACGTCGCGTGGGCTTTCGCGAGGGGTAGATGCATTCTATTCCCAGCCTGGAGCAGTCGGTGCACACGGGCTGAATCTTGTCGCACTTTGTCTTACGCTGACGACAACTGGCGCAGCTGAGGATCTTGGGGACCTTGGCCTCAGTCATGGTACTATCCCGGGAGTTCGGTACCCGCTCCGATGGGGCGTTTATATTATATCGTAAATGATGTGAACAGACCGAGTAGCGTCGGCAGGGCGGATAGAAACGGTCACATCGTCATTGATCCGCTCAAGTCGGGTTCGAGAAAGTGGCAGCGTTAAACACGGTCGAGAATCGGTAGACTCCACCGGTGGAGCAGGACGAGGAGGGAGAGGAGGGGGTCAGAAAAAGAGTATAAGTACCGGGTACCGTACCACGCAATATTACGTCGCAGAAATACATGTACTGACATGTACATATAATGATATAGAACGGGCAGTTCGGATGTGTGGACCGTGCAGCTGTATCGGCATTACCACCACTACTAGTAGTATCCGTATTACTAGTCGCGTATAGTAGTAATAGCAGTAATCTGTACTGACCTTTAGGAGTTAACGGTAGCCCTATCAACCGTCGAGACATTGTTTACCCACAAATTCCACGTAGTGCTTTCTTAACATCAAGCTTTTAGCCCCAAAAGGTAGGACGATATTACTCGATTGGGCATGAGTCATGATATCAGTCCATCCTGTAAGATAGAAGGAAGACAACCACGTTCTTCCCTCTACCCCTTTGGTTTTTCGCCTCTTTGCCCCCAGACTCCTGCTTGATGATGTGTACTCTGCATCAGCCCTGCCCCAAAATTCACTAGACCAGCCAAGGGTCTTGTACTGAAGTGAAGCAATGGCTCCGGCAAGCGAGCAGGATGCGACACCGAACGCAGCATGGATCACCGTCAAGACAGTCCTACTGGCGTATCGGCCGGTTGCCGACATTAGGACGAGAGGCTCCTGCTGAGGGTTCTCTGCAAAGCCGGCATCGATGCCCTGCACGCCATTAGGAGCCAAGCCCGAGACCATGATGTGGTCAATACAGGCTAGGCCTGATGCTGACGTGGACGAGAGCAAAAAGGTATTGATGAGAGACATGGGTGCCGGAAACCACTCGTACTGAACAGCCGTATGCGTCGCCGAAACAGGACAAGATGGTAGGAGTATCGGGCATCAAGTTTGAGGGAGGCGATCTTGGCTGGCCATCCCTGGGATACATGTTTCGCGGCGAGGCCTGGGGGAAGGGCTATTCGACTGAGCTTGCTTAAAGCTCTCGTTGACGTGTGGTGGACCCTTCCCGTAGACGAAGTCGAAACGAGATGGCCAAGGATGCCATAGTCCAGGGTGATGGCGAAGCTCGCCGGGGCGACGACGAGCTCAAGAACGGCGGATGCCTTACAGCCATCGTGGCCGAGGACAGCAAGCCGAATTTAAGGGTTCTCGCTCATGCAGTTTGAAGTTGGCCATGATGTTTGAAGAGGAGGATTGTCGGGGAGGAGGGATAATAGTAACATTGTGCAGATCTCCCGCGACAAGTAAAACACGGCCTGCAGGATGAGCAAGGCGTAAGAGGGAAGAAATGGTGCATGTGAATATCACCGCCCACGAATAATGGGGGGAGGAGGGATTCGAAAAAGTTGGCAAGGCGGGGGAAGGACCAAAGGGTTCATGAATGCCGGCGTCGTCGGCGACCAACAACGTCGGCGACGACGTAAGTTGCTAGATCGCAAGACCGTTGGATGATTGCACAATGATAATGTAAGAAGGTTGAATTTTTTTCTTTCGCTTTTTCCTGTGTTCATCTATTTATTTTCTTTTTTTTTTTCCCCACAAACATCCATTTTCCGACCCTCGCTCCCTTCGGACTCGGTGTTGCCATGTAATAATAATACGGACAAATGTCAATTATCCGGAGTGCGATATGACGCCAGAGCGGCCAGTTGCCCCACCTTCAACTGATACCGCTTTAGCAATGGCAATGGACTCTTGGGTAGGCTGTAATACAGTGTTGCTGCCCTCGAAGAGCTTATTGGCCGGTAAGAATGCAATGGAAGGGGGGGGGGGGGGTTGAACGCAAGACAAGGGCGCAGCAGTATGAGCCCACCCCCAATCGATTATCTCCGTGATGTTGATGTTGAATTAGTCGTCAGCATTGAGGATAAGTGAAGGTACAGGTACTTCTCCTCTCTTGATGTCACACCCAACGCAACGCAGAGGTTGGACTGACAGAACCAAGAATGTCCAATTAAAACGGCGAGGGGTTGTGGGGATGACAGCGTTGGTCTCCCCGAGCATGGAAGTTTTACGCTGAATGATAATAGTTTTCACAGTTATATATACGGAGTACCCATGTCCGAATCTATCCTCTCTTTTTTTTTTCTTTCCTCCCGATATATTATATATTTCTACTCTGTCACGTACACTCGGTGACTCTGTCTCTTTTACAGCCCATCACGAAATAATAAAGATAACGACGGCAATACCGCCTCTTCCAATCTGCCCACCATGGCTACCACCTTGGGATTCACAACGCCCTCCCTCATTGCCGCCACGACCGGCATTGTCGGATCAGCATGGACATCGGGTGAGTTTCAGACTAAACATATGCGATCTCTCATTTATGCCGAGAACGCATATATCTAACTAACACAGGCGCAATCGCATCCATCTCCCTGATCGGAATCCCCGCCTACCTCAGCAGCCCCGACACCTCAGCCCAGATCTGGGCCACCAGCTATGAGCGCGGGAAGAACACTATGCCCAAGGTTGCCATCGCTGTAGCCCTGGCATACTTCTACGCCGCCTATGATTCCCACGGCCGTGACGCTGCTGGTGCGTGGAAGGGTTTTCTGGGTGCGGCGGGCCTCGTCCTCGTCATCCTCCCCTTCACCCGGGCCGTCATGAAGCCTACCAACGACTCGCTCCATAGCATTGCCAGTGGTTCGTCGGCCACCCCGCAGATACAGTCCGGCGGTCTTCTCAAAAAGTGGTCTGCTCTCAACATCATCCGAAGTCTGTTTCCCCTCGCTGGCGCCGCTCTGGGCTTTGTGACGCTCCTGGCCAATGCCACCGCTTAGATGCTAAATACAGATGGCCATGGATGGTTTTTATCGAACTGACTGTGCATGTGCCTCCACGGCTCGGTACGATGATGATTTATATGATGCTAGTAGTGTTCAATGCAACGAAAAGACGAGGAAACAGACAAGGTCTGCTACCTTGATATGAAGAATACCATGCTTCCAACCTGACGAGCTCACATTTTCTCATTCTGCTCCTCAAACTCGGCAACAGCCTTTCGCAAGTTTCCCATCTCTCGCTTCTCTATCCATGTATTTCGCGTATGGGGACAACCCTTCCATTTCACAAGGTAGAGATGTTGACGCGTCTCGGGCAGAATACGTGATTCAATAATTCTCTCCACCTCCCGCACTCTTCGCCCTACGCGGACCGTCCCGGGTCTTGTGGCAAATTGTCGTTGTATGGTGGTTCGTTGGGCGGGTTTATCACTTTGCGCCGCATCGTTCGTCCTCGCTGTCATGGTGTTCACCAACTTGGCTATGGGTCTAGTCGCCCGACCAGACCGTCTACTATTGCTTGTTGGAGGCGCCTGCGTAGGCGGAGTCTCATCTTTCGCACTAGTACTGGGAGTAGTACTGCTACTTGTGCGAGATGGTATCAGCTTCTATGTTGATTTGGTGACTCGACTATGCCGCCTACCCGGTGTCGACGGACTCTTGTTCTTTGTATCTGTGTGGGGTCAACGCAAGTCGTGACCTCATTTCATCGGTATTGGGAGTTTCTTGCTTCATCTCTGGTGAAAGATGTTCATTGTCTTCGGCGAGCCATTTTCGATTTCTGTAGACGGGGTGTTGTTAGTAGAGGACCGTTCTGGAATCAGGCAAAAGGACGGATCAAATCACTTGACACTTGCAAAGTTACGCATAGCTATGCTCTTAAGATACTCTGCATTGGTTGCCATGACAGGAAGAGATTGGGTAGACGATGGGAGTAACGATGGTTTTGCACATTTTTGTTTTAGGTGAACATGTTTCTCCCTGGTGAGGCACAATAGAGGAGGCATATTGGGAACATGATGATAGTAATTAAGGAAGTCGCGTTTGACTATCAGATGGAAATCAAGAGAGCAGGAAGGCGGAAAAATAGAGAACCAAGACTAACCAACAGGTCAAATTCGTCGTCTCTCGCCCCCTCTTAATATCAAGATAGGCTCATCGTTCACCAACTAATACACCCTTTATTTCGGAGTGTTCGTGAGTGGAATCTGTAAGGAGTGAGGGGGAAGCTGATAGAAGTGCTTTGCATGGAACCTGGAAAATAACAGACCTATGATCACTTTACTCTGTCATAGGTATGCGCCACATTTCAGCCATGAAAGCATGTCCCACAGTACTGTGGCACGCGTGGCTCAGTCTTCAGAAAGCCAACGCGAGAACGCGGAGGCCCGTGCAGGGGAATTTTGACGAGTATAATGGGAGGGCGCCCCGCTGAATCGCGGCTACTCGTATAGCCTACAGCAGGGCTCCTATTGACTCGCTAACACCTTCGCTAGAGTAATAGCATCCCTACGACGGTCGACGACGCGTTAAACCGTGCACCGTGGTCGCGCGTTAAGAGGCTGGACCGAAGAAAGAGGAGTTCATTTTTGCGATATCCCACCCGACTGTGTCTGACGCCCGTCGATTCGACATCTGGTTCAAGGCCAAAACCCAACAGAATTGTTGCATATCCGAGCGTTCCTTTCGTTTTTCCTATTTGGTCTGGGTTCAGACGGAGGGCTATTGTTTTCTCTCCTTCTTTTCGCTTCATTTTTTCCTTCTTTCTTTTGGTACTCTAACCCCCCCCCCCCCCCTTAAATATCTGACAGCTTCTCCAATGGTTACGTCCGTCACCGCGGGCAAGGGCCTACGTAAAGGCATACATGGAGCAGCGTGGTATGTCTCGGTGCTGCCCTTTCTCTTCTCTACCCCCCCCCCCNCTTCTTTTCGCTTCATTTTTTCCTTCTTTCTTTTGGTACTCTAACCCCCCCCCCCCCCCTTAAATATCTGACAGCTTCTCCAATGGTTACGCAAAGCTGCACACCCGTCCTCCCGGCCACTTCTTGAGCTGGCAAGATCGCCGCCGACCTCAGGGAATTCATCCTATGGCTATGGAATCTCCTGCACCAGCCTCGACGCTCCTGGAGAAACTCCCAGCGCGACCGCCGACGCCTCCACGCGACACTACCCTCCAAGAGATTCCCGATCTGTTCAAGAACATCTCCTCCCAAGGCTCTCCCTACAATCCTCGGCTGGACCTCCACACGCCCCCCAACGCCAACGCGCCCGCGGGAAACTCGACAAATCCGGACTCGAGTCGCATAAGGAAGCGCGTGCTGTGGTCTGCTCACACAGAGTACAGGGACCCGCCTGATTACCGACCCGCCGCCGACGGGCTGCACAGGTCCCCGCTGGTGTCTGCACCCTCCTCGGCGTCTGGTAGGCCGCTCAAAGGAATCCTCAAGCCGTCGCCATCTCCGAACCCGCTGGCCGCATCCCTGGGAGACGGCTTGGACGCGGCGGGCGGGGCTCACGTCAACATCACTGAGATGCTCGACTCCACTATCAAGCAGCTGACAGGCTCCGACCGGACCTCGAAGCTGGATGCCTACATGATGCTCTCGCGGGCTCTCAAGGCATCTAATAACCTCCCTGACCGCGTTGCTCTGCAGCACAAGATGAGCCTACTCGTCCAGTTTATCCAGAGGGATGTCACATACAAGAATGAGGATGGCATCGTCGACACCTCCCTCGTCAATCACGCGTTGACCCTGCTGAACACATTTCTATGTTTCCATGCTATTGCTTCGACAATCAACTCCGAATTCGCCATATTCGTCATCGACCACTCCATACGCATCTTCGAGGATCGCTCCGCCTCTAAGGACGTCGTCAGGCATTTCATGCAGGTCGTAGCGATACAGAACTTTTCTGCAAAGGTTATGACGGCTGACCGCGTTGGCCGTTTGATCACGTCACTACACAGAATTGAGGACCACTTGAAGGGGAAGAGCATCATCACCGGCCGCCTGCACATCTACAGGAAGCTCGTGAAGCAGTCCCGCAACCACATGGCTCTTTACACCGACTGGATCAAAGACATGCTTACGGACATGCTCAGCACGGTGAGGGAGATCCAGACCCAGGCTACCCATCTTGGTATGGAGGCTGGTTTCTCCCTACGCCAGGGGAACCTGATGTTGCGCAAGATGACGGAAATCCTTCAGACGTCAAATGAGGATGAGACCTACATTCAATTCTATATGCGAAACCTGAGCGACATGGTCAAGGATAAGCAGCGGTCTGCCGCCGTTCCACCCATCTGGAGCGTCATCACCCTCTTCCTACGATGCCCTCTGGACCGATGGGACAACTACAACCCCTGGTTTTCGCTGATCCAGGTAGCTTTCAACACATCTGACAGCCAAACCAAGCACGAAGCCAACTACGCGTGGAACCGCTACGTCTTCCTATGCCTCATGGACAACAAGCCGACGAGCAAACTCCTGTCTACTCTCTGCCAGCCACTCATCAGTCAGCTGCGCAGGAGGGCAAACACCAAGCAGCTCGAGGAGAGCAAGAACCTGCGGAGGACTGTCATTGGTGGCATCTGCAATCTGTACTACTACGCATTTCGCCCCGGTAGCGAACGGCTCTCGCCTCCCGAAGTCACGTGGGACATTGCCGTGCAACCCGTGATTTCCCAGCTTCTCGGACTCGATGGCCACCGCGATGTTCCGACGGAAGATGTTCTGCAAGCATCAAGGATTCTGGTGGGCCTCTTGGACGTGTCAACACCAACCGTCTGGAAGGAAGATCGCATAGTGGACCTCCCCCCGGTGAAGCCCGATGACCTTCCTTCGATAGAGTCGAAATGGATCAGGAAGAACTCGGAGAGAGTGTTCAAAACTATAGGTCCTGTCCTGGAGAAGAAGTTCTTGGACCTTGCCAACAAGGAGAGCCTTACACATCGGTTATGGCAGGCCGTCGTCGGCTCGGTTGCCGCTGCCTCCGCTAAAGATATCAAGGTCTCCGAGGATACAGCTAGGTTCTTTGCCTGCGCCTTCGACCTCCTGTCGCATATCTGGTCCAAGGGCTGCGCCGATAACGAGGAGCTCCTACGCTCCAAGTTCTACCCCAGCGTGCGAAACTTCATCACCATCCTCCTGGAAGGCCTGGGATTGCTCCCCTTCATGGAGAAGAAGCTGTCCATGACGGTGCCAAACACGTTCGAGCCGGTGGCCACACCATCTCATCGCCCCGACCGCCCGGAGAAGCCACGCGGGATTGTCCGCACTCCGCTACAGCACCTCTTCACCATGTTGTCTTCTGTGCCCCACGGTGGAGCAGACGACGAAGCGTTCTCGGATTTCTTCCAGTCCGTGTTCAAGCCCTTCTTCGTCGGAAAGAGCGACAAGATCCGGGTCGAGCTCACCAGGGAGCTCTTGCGCCTGAGCCCGCAAAACACACCGTCTCCATTTGCCTTGTGGAAACTGGGCGCGCAAGCTGTGAAACTTTCCTTCTCCATGAACGCGCATCGTAGTTCGCAGGTGGACACCAATGTACCTGGGCCCGAGTTCCGTGAGATCGTGTCGCTGCTTGAGCGCGGCCTCACATCACACCCCAATCTATCGTCCACACCCTGGCTTTCGCTCTTTGACGCCTTCTGTCAGCGTGTGACGGCCGACTATGGAGATGCAGGCCGCGCCATTGTTATACTCAAGCCACTGGCCAAGACGCTGGTGGCCGAATTCGGATCCAATCCTGACCAGCCATCGCCTAAGCTTCTTGAGGCTGCCCGTGCCGTATTTGACTCGGCCAAACTCCCTCGTGACCAGCAGGCATTGGACGTTGCGCGACGTCGCATTTGGGGAGACCCCGCCATTGTCACCAAAGCAGGCTCTCCTGACCCCTTCGACTCCCTCTACAAGCTGGGCTCTCTAGTGTCTAGATACTACTACGACCACCTGGATAACAGTGACCCAGTTCCCTTTATCAACGCAATGGGCAAATTTGTTGTCGAGTCAATGGCCATTACGGGATTTGACTCCTTGGCCAAGCTACAGGCTGGGTTGTCACTGTGGTTTCAAGACGAGAAGAATATGCTGAAGATCAATAGTGACTCTCAACTCAGCATTTCGGTATGCTAATCCATCCATCCACCCCTCCCCCTGTACAGAATGCTAACTTAGACGATAGATCCGTGGACTTTGGACCACAATTTGCACCGAGCTGGCACGCAATGGCCCTCTCGATAAAGGCCAATTCGACCGTGTCGAGGTGTTGCTTACGGCCGCTTTCAGGAGCCAGCACCGCTTCATCGTGAACAAAGCAGCAGAGGCTTGGAATGCTGCCGTCAAGGATCAGGAGAGCATTGAGTGCTCAGACAGCTTCAAGTCTGTTGTGTCTTCCCTGCGCCCGCAGGTAGATATTACCTTGCCTGGTGTTGAACAGGCTGACGAGGACTTTGGTGCCCAGCCTGTCAACTTTTTGGATTCTCAGGAAGACGCGGGTCCACCAGCACCAGCAGCTCCCTCTCCTTCACCAGCTCTTACCGGAAGCAACATTTCAGATTTCAAGGGCGTCAAGATTTCCGTATTGAGGAGAACTGCCCGTCCTTCCCCGCCACCCAGACGTCGAGTGGAAACTACACCAGAGTCGAGCAGAATCTCCAAGCGGGTGACACGGTCAGGTAGCAGGGTGACCCCGCGTCTTCGGCACGACAACTCTCAGATTCAGTTTGAGCCAATCGCCTCATCGTCCCCCGTGGCCGACGAGTCCCAGAATCTTACTGAGAGACAGAAGGAAGTCCGGGAGAGGCAGAGGCAGAATGCGGCCATGTATTCTGATGTACAGACTGGCTCTCCTGTTACTGGGCCAGCCACTTCGGCGAAGAAAGCCGAGGCATCGGCCAAGGCAACGGCCGGAAATGCTCCGAAGGCGACGCCGGAGCGTGCCACCTCGTACTCGGAGCTGATCACCTCAACGCCAACTCCACGGAGAGGTCAGCTCCTCCTCATAGAAGGGGAGAACGACCCGGCGTCCTCGCCCCCCGAACCGAGGCCTTACCCTCTCCTGTCAGAGATCCGTTCCAGATCTTCGACTAATCATCTGGAGAGCTGGAACTTCTCTTCACCCCCCAGCTCCCCGGCCGTCACCCGCCAGCAGGCTGCCCTGGAAGCGGAGCAGCCGCAGGTAACCTTGACAGAAGGGTCCAGTCCTACGAAGCCACCCAATAAAGGTCGCAGTACACGTTCTATGGGGAGGTCGTCAATATCTTTCGATGTTATCCCGTCAAGTATCCCGGAGAAGACGACCGAGAGTGGGAGAGTTTCTATTACGCGATCGGGCAAGGTACTCCGCAGCGACCAGCACGACGTCGCCCCGGAGACGCCACCTACAAAGCGTGTGTCTAGGGCATCCAAGGCTGCCGCTGCCGCTGAAGAACAACTCGCCAGGTCGGTGGAAGAGGAGTTCGTGGATGCCAGGGGCAGTGTGGAGAGATCATCGCCTGTTCTTCCAGAAATGCCGCCGCAACAGGCTGCCGCCGCCGCCGACGACGACGACGACGACGATACGTCATCTCTTGAACTGAGCGAAGTCGACGACAGCCAACTTATGAAGTTTGTTGTCGAGCTCGAATCGCGCAGGTGCGACTCGCCTCTGAACAGGCACGCCCCCTCCTCATCGCCGGCGAAGCAGCAGGAGACAGAACATGTTGTGGTGGAATGCATCACCGTGCATACCGACTCTTCCTCGCCCTCGCCCTCGCTGGCACAGAGGAGGAAGCGCAAATCTCAATCCCAGTCTCAAGATTTCATTCCCTCGACGCCCGTCGAGCCTCCCTCAGAGCCTGCTGAGGAGGCACAAGATGAGGTCGGGGAGCAGGTCGGAGAGAGGCTCAGCAGCCCCCAATCCCGTAACAAGCGCAAGAGGAAGAGTGGAGAACTAAGGAGGAGCGAGAGACGCTGCAAGAAGAGACGCTCCATTTCGGCCTCGGAAGCTGCTGTACAGCAGGCCGAGGCGTCCAAGGACAACGCAGAGACAGTTGCCAGCAGCTCACCCGTTAAGTCTCAGGGGGTCAAGACTAGGCGCAGCACAAGGCAATCCCAGAAAGAGCAGGAAGAACACGAACGGCAGCAGCAACGACAGGAGCAGAAACAGCAAAAACAGCAGCAGAAGCAGCAGCGTCGGAGAAGGAACCTTGATCAAGGGAAAGGCCAGGGTGAGGATAGAGACACGGACGAAGAAGTGTTTTCTCAACTCATGACCGAGTCCAACGCGGCATCTCAGTCGCAATCACAGCTGCCAAGCGATGACGCGAATGACGTCGAAGTTGACATGGATATGGGTGAGGAGAATGACGAGATATCACGGCCAAACCTCGGAGGTACCAACCAAGGTGATGGCGGTGTGGATAAGACACCAGCAGTTGTTAAGGTGGAGGAGGAGGGTGAGAGTGGCCCGGGTTCGGGCGATGCGAGCCATATAATTGGACGACTGCAGGGTGAACTAGAAAGACTTCGGGCGGCATCTCTCTCGCGCGACGAGGTCTACAAGATTGAGGATATGCTCATGGATATGAAGAGGGAGCTGTTTGAGGCTGAACGCCGAGGAAGGCAGTCAGTCTAGGGACATTAGGCGAAGCTGGTAAAAGGAAAGGAGGGGAGATGAAAAAAAAAGTCATGGTATCATGAGTTGGATGGGCACATCAGGGGTAGACGGATCTTGTTTTGTTTTTGTTTGTATACAAGCATGCTTGCATGTGTTTTGCATCATCACTGGAGTTTTTTTTTCTGGGCATCAATTGAAGGAGGAGGGCTTGGCGTACTACAGAGTGGTAGACAGGAATTATATCATTGTATACCTTTATCTCACAGGGGCGTCATCTCTGCGTTATGCTTTCCTTTCAGTCTTGCATGCCTGTACTTAGTCCTGCATCACCGTACCCTTGCTATCTGTCGATTGGGACTTGTCCCCGTCAATTTGGAGGAGACGAGAAGCGGAGGAGACAGGTTGGAGGAGGGTAAAAGTACCAGGCAAGTGGAGACAGATTGGAGAATCACGAGATACAGTCGGAGTAGTTTTACGGAGTGCATCTACCCGTATCTCCTAGTAGCAGTTGCAGTTTGCTATGAGGAAAGGACTATCGAACATACACGAGATGAAAGAAACATTGACTTTTTCTTCTTCTTTCCTTCACAGCCTCTGAAGAAAGAGCGTAGAGAAAGTAAATTGTTGCGCGTGACGTTCGTTTAACCTTTTCTTTTCCTTTCCTTTCTATCATTTTTTCAATTCTTCTTATTGGCAAAGCTGTAAATATGAGCCCGCAAGAAGTTCCAAGCCTCGAGGCAAGCCAACGACGGCTATTTTCCATACTCGTCTATTCCCCGTAAAGAGAAAGAGGGAGGGTCGCAGTACTCATGGAGATGGTGATGAAAGCAGGATGATTGAGGAAAGGGAAAGACAGAAGCAAAAAAAAAAAAAACACCTCGTGGGTCGTGGGGCGACCCGTATGTTGGCTCTACCATCGTTGCTTTGCAGTACGGAGTATTACTAGTTAATACTACTAGTACGGATAGTAGTACACGCAGTAATGATAGCAAGAACAACAAAGCAAAATGTGTCTGTCGTATCAATGAATCAAAGAAGTTTTCTCTCGTGAGACGAGACTTCGGAACCGAAATTGGACTAGAGCCGTTTGCTCATGCCCCGGGATTCCCAATTCAGCAAGCCGACGGGGCGTGTCATCGAAGCTAGAGAATAAAGAAAAAAGAGTGTGGCATGAGAAAAGAAAAAGGAGAGAAACAGAAGGAGAGAGGGAGAGTGGAGGGGTGGAAAAAAAAGGGGCGAGAGGGGTGCATGTATAGTGAGGGAGAGAGGGGTGTGTCAAAGGGAAAGGGAGATGTTTACGAGTAGGATATGTGCAACATCTCTTCAATATGGGAATAATGGCGCTACGACATAAAACAGGACCTCGATTGTACGGGAAAAATAAAACTCAGATGACCACGGGACATCTGCTTTCTCTAACCAAGAGAGAAGCAATCGAAGAAGAGAAGAAGAAGGGGGGAATCTGCCCGACGTATTATGTGTGTGCGCCACAGACGCAGCCATGTCATCATTCTTGGTGATGTATAGTGTCATACTCGTCCTTTCTTACTTGTATGAATGAGTACGGAGCGATACAGGTAGTTACCTGGAGCAATGGTAAAGAACGGCAGCATCATGTGGCACGTGAGACGCATTCTACTGCGTATACGGGCACCATAGTACTCACGAGGGACTGTCGTCGTCGTACGAGTATGACTACATGTGCATATTGATCAAGGGCAAGGTCGCCAGATGAAGGACCTGTGTAAGCACTGCATGTATGACTGGTGTACTCTCGTACTGGACAATAAATGCAACGACGTGTTGTCATGTCTCGCTCACGAGTCCCTTGTTTCGTATTACTCCATTCACGAGCTCGGGTATCTTACTCTGTTGGTCAGGCTTTGACTCTCCTGTTGGGGGGGGGGGGGAGTTCTCAATGTTCTGGTATGGGAGGCAGGGTCCAAGAGATGGTTTCCATCGGTCTTGACATACAAAGATAACAGAAACGAAAAAGAAAAAGATGCGAATAGCTGAGACAAGAAAACAGGTGTTGCGAACCCGAGACCCATACTTTAGTCAGTATATTAAAGATTTATGGTCTGGGGACGAACAGGCTTTTTTCTCGGGGAAAAAAAACAAGAAGACCACATGACTGACGAGAAGCATAATAATATGAGTCCGGGGGTAAGCTTAATCAGACGTATTTTTGTTGGAGATGCGGAGGTGGAGGAATGTGGTAACTGGGAAGCGGGTTGTGGAGAGGAAGAAGAGGGGACGGAAGAGGACGACGTGATCATGGCACGAGGCATAATCAGAAGTCTATGCAACATGGGGAAGAGGGCGTGGAGATGCGGCCGAAATGTCGGTGCTCCTTTAATGTACTCAAACAGGTATATTTGTCGTTGTCGTCGTCGTCGTCGTCGTGGCATCATTGCTCGTAACGGCATATGATAAGAGTCGGTTAGTCCGCAGCAGTAATTTGTGAAAAACGACGTTTTTGTGGGACAAATCGGCATGTCGGCACCGGACCTCTGGTAGTCGCGACGATTATGCAAAATGGTTGGTTTGGCGATCAATTAAAGGAGGGTCAAGAGGGTATCTCGAGTCTTGGACGGATAAGACGGATGAGGCTCGGTGGGAAAAGCACCAAAATGACAGGGTTTCGTCGTGCTTTTCTGGCTGCCTAGAGAGTCACGAGTACCTCGATTTCTCGTACAGGATACTTGAATCCAGTATGCCAGCTTCGTCCTTTCTCCAGGTGCTCCCTTGCATACGCTCAAAGTAACCAGTACAGAAGTACCCAGTACACTACCCCTTTTCCACCCACTCACATTTCTTTTCTTTCTCGCCTCTGTTCCCTTGCCCTTTGTGTGTCTCATTCCTTTGGTACTGTCCGAATAGCAAGCTGTTTCCGAACCCGGAGGTCTTTGCACACACACTTGGCACACACACCACACACCTCAGACAGTGTCGGCCGCCTCCGGGAACCCACTTTACCTTGTTTCCAGGAAAGCTTAAACCAGAGGAATAAAGAGGGTAGGAAGAAGCCAGAAGAGACAAAGGACGACACAACAGAGAGAGATAATTGCGGCTGAGAGGGGGATCACAACAAAAGCGTGTGACATGAAGTCCAAACCCCTGGTCGATGCCAAGACGCCAGATCGGTTATTCGGTCTTGTGCCGGTCTAGGCAAAATGGGTTACATAACCAGGAGTTCCACTCTCCAGGCCTAAAGTGGACACACTAATTGGTCACAGGCCAATCCAAGTCCCGAAGCCAAAAGGCAGGAGGGCGGCATGTGTGCGGCGTAGCCTGCAGGAGCTGCAAAGGAAGGAGCCATCCCCTGGAGTTGCTCACTACACTCGCATCTGCCTGCCATTACCGGCCTTATGTCGGGCGTGTGCCAAGCCGGCACCTATTATCTCACTGGCTGCTCTTTCCGTGTTCCTTGTCCGCTGTATTAGCAACTGACGACAACTCGCATTATTATTTACAACCTCTTTTACCCGCATATTACACCGTAGGCACAATCCAGATTACGCTGTTAATCACCACTGGGCACTCATTCTCGTTCTTCCGTGAAGGAGGAAATACCCGAACTCGGTACAACAACACTCGTACCGTTTTGCCATTGACATTCGTACCGTCCGGAAAACGGCACCGTATTGGTGTGAGTTGTTGGTCGCTAAACCGTCTTTCCCTTCCGTAATACCATCCGTCTCCGGCTCCGGCGCACTTTCCTCCCCATATCTCATGATGATTACGCGCACACCCCTCTCTGAGCCCCCCCTTGAGCTCTCCTCGAGCTGAGGGCATTCTATTCATCCCCATTCCCATCACGGCTTCCCTCTTTGGGATGTCCTATATATCTCTCGTGACGACATGGTACCGCGACCAACACGCATCTCTACAAACGCATGACGGTCTACCTCTTCTCCATGTTCCGTGACTGGCCCGCTTCCCCAGCCTTGGCAAACCTTTTTACAACTTACCGGGAAAAATAGGCGACTGTGTCTTGTGCTGCTTGCAGGTGCTTGCAAATCGACAAGCCAACAAGTCAGACGGCCATCATTATCGGGTCAGAGACGACGACGAGGTACGACTACAACAACGTTCAGACGCTACAAGCACCGAAACATGCTTCTTTAGCCGCCATGTACGGTAGTGCTTGTATATATAAGTACGAGGTACAGAGTACAAGATACCCTTGTCCGTCGCATCGTACGGGCAGGGCGTCGAGTGGATTTCTCCAACCCCCGTGTGGCGTGAATGAGCGGCCGTGGGTGTCCTCTTGGTGCGGTGCGGTCTCTGCACTACTACGTCATTTGCGGAGATGACTGGAGGAATAGTCCCCGTGGAGTGAATATGGAAGCCCCAGGAGTTAAAAGACAGCCAGTTGTGTGGGGAGCGGAGGAGGATGGGCCTTGCATGGAGAAGGGCATGGCTTACCTTGACAACCCAACTTGGGGCCAACAAGAATCCCTGCCAGTCTTGGTAAAAGGTACTTTGTTTGTGCTCTTCGGTACCTGTACGGAGTAGACTGTACTTGTAGTATCGTAACACTCCATTTTTCCCCATGGGTCGATAGTATGAGCACACTCTTTTCACCTTTTCGCTCTGTGGTCCACGGTGTCCCGAACAGAGTCGTAGACTAGGAACAGCAATACAAGGACAAGGCGTCTCCCTTCATCTGCGCCTGTAGGGACAAGAGAAAAAAAAGAGGGAAGAAAACAAAGTCACTAGGACCATCAGCTAGCATCACTGAAATCGCCGGTTGCGTAGACGACCTGTACAGGCATGGGAACCGGGAACTTGTACGAGGGCCAGTACGGGGAAAGTGTTATTTGCTTGGCTTGGAATGAACAAGGATCGACCCCTCCTTCTCCAAGTCCTGCACCATGTGCCTCGCCCGCAAGCAACCCCATCTGATTCATCCATTGTTCGCCGTTGCGCCCCCATCCTGGGCCATCTCTATCCCCACACGACCTCTTCGATCCTCGTCGCAAACAGGGGCGGGGAAGGGCGTCGTCGGTTTAGGAGACTACATGTAGTAGTCGTACTCGACCGACACACGTACGTCTCTCTTCTGGTACCTACCAGTACTTGTTTCCAACCGCGTTTAACGCACACATCGGCGGCGTATTGCACCCTGTTCCCGTACTAGAATGGATACTCACACTACTTGTCGTGTCGTGTGCCATGACGGTCCCAAGGCTCAATGGTATAAGAACATTTGACTCCCTCCCTCTCTTTCTGGGATATCCCCCTCCCCTTCCCGTATCGCCAACAGCCTCGTACCCCCTCAATTCTCTTCCTCCACAGAGATCCGTATCCCCGGTCTGGGACACTCACCTAGAACCACAGACTTTGTCTTGCCTGTCTCGCATCTTGGTTGATCGACACGCACGCACACACACACACACACACACAATTGAATATAAAAGGAGAACAACAGGACAGACGGACAATCATCAGCCATGGGGCTGTTTCCCAGGTACTTCGGCCTTCGTGGTCAGGCCCTGAGTTGGGCCATTGGTGCCATTGCTGGTCTCGACTTCTTGCTTTTCGGCTACGGTATGAGAACCCTTTCACAATCGTCAAGCTGCAATGCTTCTAGGGGCTGTTTTCACTGACAGCGACAAACAGATCAAGGTGTCATGGGCGGTATTCTGACTCTCAAGGTCTTCCTTGAAGAGTTCCCCGACATCAACCCTGATAGCGACGACTCTTCGAGCACTGCTGAGCAGCGCTCCACGTACCAGGGTATCGCTGTCGCCTCGTATAACCTGGGATGCTTCATTGGCGCCATCATCACAATCTTTATCGGAAACGCCCTCGGCCGTAGGAGGATGATCTTTCTCGGAACCGCAATCATGGTCGTTGGTGCCGCCCTCCAGGCCTCTGCAACCACTCTGCCGCACTTGGTCATAGGCCGTATCATCACCGGTCTGGGCAACGGTGGTAATACCTCGACTGTTCCCATGTGGCAGTCGGAAACATCCAAGGCCAACCAGCGCGGTAGGCTCGTCATGATTGAGGGTGCCCTCATTACTGGCGGTATCACCATCTCATACTGGGTCGACTACGGCATGTCGTACGCCCCTGGCTCTGTCGCATGGCGCTTCCCCCTGGCTTTCCAGATTGCCTTCTGTGTTCCCATCCTGCTCTGCGTCCTCAACCTTCCCGAGTCTCCGCGCTGGCTCATCCTTCGTGGCCGCGACGCTGAGGCCAGGGATGTCATCGCAACGCTTGCCGATGATGGTTCTGATGAGGGCTTCATCACTAACGAGTTCAGGGCCATCAAGGATACTGTCTTGGTCATGAGCAAGGGACGCTTCAAGGACCTCTGGGACCGTGATGAGCAGAGGACTCTGCACCGCACCATCCTGGCCTACGTCAACCAAATGTTCCAGCAGATCTCGGGTATCAACCTCATTACTTATTACGCCGCCGTCATCTACCGCCGACTAGGCATGAGCGACGACCTGTCCCGTCTCCTGGCTGCCCTCAACGGTACCGAGTACTTCCTCGCTTCGTGGCCCTCTGTTTTCCTCGTTGAAAGGGTTGGTCGCCGCAAGCTCATGCTCTTCGGTGCCATCGGCCAGGCTGGTACCATGGCTATCCTGGCTGGTGTCGGTTCGCGGGAGGACGACAAGGCCTGTCAGATTGCCGGTATCGTCTTCCTCTTTGTCTTCAACAGTTTCTTCGCCGTCGGCTGGTTGGGAATGACGTGGCTCTACCCTGCCGAGATCACTCCCCTGCGCACCCGTGCTCCCGCCAACGCCCTGGCGACCTCGTCCAACTGGATCTTCAACTTTCTTGTTGTCATGATTACTCCGGTCGCCTTCCAAACGATCAAGAACCACACCTACACCGTCTTCGCTGTCATAAACTTCATCATGATCCCCTCAACCTACTTCTTCTTCCCCGAGACGGCTTACCGTTCCCTCGAGGAGATGGACATCATCTTCTCCAAGGCTCGTGGTCTCGGCGGTGCTTTCAGTGTTATTCAGATTGCCCACGACGAACCCCATCACTACGACAAGAACGGAAACCTCCTCATTCCCTTTGACGAGGACATCAACGATAAGCCCGAGGCTACGCACAACAGCGGGTCCGACGAGCCCGGAGGTATCCTGGCTGGGGATGAGGAGAAGGTTGTTGGCAGGTCATGATGTTAGACATGGTCTGGTATTCCGTGTGATGACTGATATACCGTTATATTTTTCATAATTACACCCAGAGCAATAGGAAGGTAGAAAGGACAAATTATTTCAGAGTGAATCTCTATTTGAAGCCCGGCTCGCGCTGCTCCTTTGTTACTAATGCTTTGGGGGTTCTTGACGTGTGCACGTCGTACTATACCCCATTTTTTTATGATTGCATGCATCCGTTTATTCTTCTTCTTTCCTTGTTACGAATATTTTCCTTTTTATTCGGTCTCCGTTCCCCCCCCCCTTTATAGAGGCTAGAGTCTACCATCACTACACTACTACACTGAAGAATGAGAGCTAGTGTGAATACAGAAATAGTTACGATGTGTTATTATTGATCAAGGTGAACATAAATATGAATGAGAGACTGGTCAAGGTTGATGTGTATATATCAGATACCCAATTAGGAGCAGTAATTGATGGTTATATTACTATGTACCGAACCGAAATGTTTATGCAAAAGGAATCAAAGAGTCATCCAGAAATGCTCATTCCTTCCCGTTGTGCGTCTGCGGCTCCTTCTTAACTAGGTCGCCTCGTAACCCACACCTGACGAAGTGAGGCTACTTTCTGACCCGAAAGCAGAAGGATATGCTTGATTGAAAATGTGGCAAGAAGGTGAGGCTTCCTGCTCTATTGTTGGTGGCCTTGGGCCATATTGGTCACGTGGTTCAGCCAGCTGTCAGACGTAAGCGGCGGAATAACGTCGGCAAAAAGCTCGTCTGAGTTACCGGATCCGGATAGGAATAATCGGGTGGAATTGATTATATGATAATAGCAAATATATCGCACTTATCCATGTAGAAATTTCCTTGGTCATTCTGATGATATTGATGATATCTATCTCTAGGGGTAATTGTGACTGTAGAAGTGGCCTTTTATCGTCAGGGTTACTGCCGATCGGGCCGAAACAACCTGTTCCGGCCGATGACCCAGCTGTTTGTTCCAACAAGTAGGACCTCGCTCGTTTGCGCAAAATAGCCAGGCCCCTACAGACAACCAGGGCGGCGGCGGCGGCCCATCCAGCTCGTGTTCTTCGGTGGCAGCGGCGTCGCTGCGGAGGGGGGGGAGGGGGGGTTGTTTGTCGTCCGTCCTGGCACATGACCCTCCAGAGTCTGTCTCTCGAGGCCTACTTGTGGACACGGGGGCCAGTGGTTTCACCGTCCTCGCTGATGAGTGAGAAGGGAGAGGAGTGTCGATGTTCAGGCCGCGAGGGGATTGTGGAGTGTTGTTGTGAGCTGTGCCATGGCTTATCCGTTGTCCTGTGCTTCTTCTTGGAAGATCACCAAAGGCTTCGCACCACCGTACCAGCGAGTACAAGTGCGAGGGATGCCTTGTTATGTGATCTGATAACTTTCTTGTTCTCTTTCTCTATGTGAAGCTATTTCGATTTTGCAGGGTGAGGATAATAAAGCTCGTTCTGTGCGCCCGGCAGATAGTTCTGTCGGATCCGGGATCCACAGTCCCTCTCTATAGGCATCCTGGTGAACACAGAGCCTGTGAATTCACCGTTGCTGGTCGTTGATGAAGGTGAATGGGGAGGGTTGACGGAGCACTAGGCCGTGACGTATGTCGGCATCGACATGTGATTGTCGAGTGTATTGGAAGGAGTGGACTAGTCATTGGGGAATTGGGGTGTAGATCCCGGATCCGACAGAACTATCTGCCGGGAACACACCACACACATTATCCTCATCATCATTTGCTCTAGATGAAGATAGCTTCAGAAAAACGAGCAAGAGATATAGATCACAACAAAAGACACCATCTGCACTCGTGCTAGCCGGTATGGTGGTGCAACGCCTACCTGTGATCTCGCGAGCTGAAAGCACAGGGGTTCAAACACAACCTATATAGGTAGTTTGCAGGATTCCGAGTTCCCTCGGATTTCCTCCATCATCATCATCAGTTCCTCCATCGATTCAGGTTGCACATTCCAACAGAGAGTTGTTGTGGTGATATGAGCCGCCCTTATGAGCAGTCTGGAGCCGGGAACTTTCTTTGTGTAGGGTGACCTGTTGAGGCATGTAGATGGCTCAAGGCTTTCAAGAAATGAAGGTGATGATGATTTAGCTGACTAGCTAGCTACTGCACAATGTGAGATGTGAGAAAGCAAAGGCTGACTTAACCACATGACCATGTGGCCTAAGCTCATCAACACGACCTTCTGCCGGGTAATAGTGAGGTCGAGCCTATTAGTCCCAGTCCTTCAGGATAGTAAGTAGGGGAACCTGGGCGGCGCCCTGCGTATAGGGAGGCAGTTTGCAGGCTCACGTGGCTCTTTACGAACCGGTGAACGATGGGCCAGCGACTGGCAGAAGTAAAGACGGCATTGGCAGTGGGTGGTGGGCCACTCCGGATAGGCGTAGGACCGGCGTCGAGGCTCAGGTCCTGAGGGCATGCGGCCCATTTCCAGGAAGACAGCGCACGGCGCTCGTACCCCGACCGGCTTCCCCAACTCAGGCCATCGCGACGGTCAATCTATCTGGCCTCGGCGCCGGGCCAGCTTCCAGTCGAAATGGAACGAGTTTGTCGGAGCGAGGCCGCAAGCGCCTATCCCACCCTGGTCACATATGGTAACGTTGAATCTTCCCCGGTGAAGCCTGAGTGCCGACAGTCAGGGCGAAGTTTTTTTTTTTTTTTTTGGAGTCCCCGGGGAAATGTGTTGGCTGTAGGGCCCTCGTAGTACCACTTTCTTACAGGGTGGATCGTATATAGTCTTATAAGGAACTCGAGTATACTCAAAGCTGAGAGGGTAGACTGCCTAACATAGCCGGTTGATCTGCCGAGCTCATGGGAGCCTCTGCATACCTCGATTTCTCAATTTCGTGGTGAAGGGGGGACGGCAGCGGCAAAAGATTGAACTGGCCGCTTTTGTATTTCGCTTTTACACACCCCCCCCCAAAACAAAAAAAAAAAAAAAAAGTGACCCCGTGATTGATATGGCCATTGAAAAGCTCTCCTTTGACGAGGTTCACTGGTGAATGATGATTCCGTGTTAAGTTGCCAGATAAGTTGCCTCGGAGGCTTTCCCCTCGCGGGGCTTTTCTAAACAGATTGCCGAACGCCGTACTTTGTTTACCTTGACCATGGAGAGTAACGCGGGGGGGCAGAGCATGTTGAGCCCAGGACCACATCTGTACCAACGTTTGGCTGCACAGTGGTTGGTAGGGAGGAAGAGATTCTCTCTCACGGGATCCACGATCGACGGTGTTTTTTTTTTTGAGGACATGGTGATGTCGATAGGGGTGCAGAGAGGGCAGCACCGATTGAGAAAGTTCTGGGCGTTTTTGGGGGAGCGAGGGTGGGCTTGGGGGTCTTCGTGGTCGGGAATTCGGTGCACCCCCTCGCCCCTAACATGGCAGTGTGCGTCTTGAGAGCGGCAGTGTGACGGGTGAGTCCCTGTGCCACAGTGCTTGGAGATGGAGGTGTGATGGAGAGTACAGTATCCCGTTGACTCGTTTACGGGAACCACTGTTTCCAAGGTGTATATCTTGCATTCCGGCCGAAAGTCGTCCCATTTCGTCCTGGACATCCTCAGGCATTGCTTCTGTCCGGGGAGCCTGCTGGCCGCCGCCATAGTAATATTCATGGACAAACGCCCGTGCTCAAGAGGAAACGAGCGGAAAAACAGAAGCCTTTGATGAGCCCAGAACTATGTTCGACCTGACGTTTGACCTTCGAGAATGCCAGGGTTGTATTCCGCACCTGTGCCTATGACACGTCGTCGCTCGGGGGGTGGGAGGGATGAACTGCCGCAAAGGCCAGGAAAAGGGGGCCTGTTGGTTGCCTTCGAGGGCCCTTTGGATGTCATGGTATTTGAAGGGTGAGAGTCAAAGGGGATATGTGTATAGGCCTGTGCAGGCCTGTGTATGCGCGCATGTGTGTGTATGCCAGGAATGTTGTTGTGAGCTGTAGGATCTAGGCTCTTGTTGCTGTTAGGTTTTGGGGGGCGAGGATTGCCTGTATTTATAGTCAAATCCGAGGCCCTGTTCAGGAGCATTTCCAGTGAATTACCTGCCACTGACGGTTCATGTGATGTGGCTGCTCACATTCAAGTACACCACTGTCACTGTCACTGCTGTATGAAGAGAAGTGGTAGTATGAAGCAGTGTAAGGATGTCCAAGAATGATTTCTTCTCTGCATCATTCCCCGGGAAGTAGAGCCATCTGATACTTCTGAGAATTTCCGGGTTGGCGTGGGATCAGAGCTGAGCCAAACACAGAATGAGTGAATGACTTTCCCTGAGGAGGGAAAGAGAGTGACGAGAGTTACGTGGACTGTGAGCACAGGGCGGATAAGTGCATAGTATCTCGTCGGTGAGTCGATGAGGGTGTCACTACTAGTACCATTATTCATATACGGTGTTCGTGGACGCATTCTAACGTTCAGTTAGTGTTACCACTTGATGGTGAATACTACTGATAATTCTGCTTTATCAGGTCATGGAACAGTACGTAGAAGTAGAAATAAAATGCTAAGTGACGAGTATCCAAGACCTTTGGGTCGGCGCCCGGTTGTCCTCGTATGGTCTTTTTGACATGTAGGGATACATCGCTCAGTGTGTGTCCTCTCGACGACCGATTCGACATGTGAAATGTTCAATAGAGGGCCCTGCCTTTTCCTCCCTTTCTTTTCACACCCCCCTTTCTTTTCACGTCCCCCTTTCTTTTCATAGACTCTGTACTGGTAGAGGATCGAGTATATGTGCCTTCACGTCCTACATGCAGTGA
>NW_023336197.1:251523-528362 GCF_012550715.1 Geosmithia morbida
GCGGGGCCGGACACTCAAGCGGAGACAAAAAACCTATACTAGAATATTGTAAATGTTGCATATTCACCTAAAGTCGGCCAGCGTAATTCACATAATTCACGTATTTCACTCAGCCCAGTGGCGACCTGTCAGACAACGAGTTTGCTTGGGGTAGAGGGTAGCGAGCTAAGTGACAAGATCTGCTGAGTAGTGGAGAGGTAGAAGAACGTAGTGAACATACCAGTGGCAAGTATATGTGTATTACTCGTTGTCCTCGTCCTCAATGGGATCAGGGCCGATGGCTATTTATGTGGCTTTCGCCCTACTTCTGTACAATTCCCCGAATGGGTCCTAACACACAACCCTTCGGAACAACAAGCATAGAGTAATAGAGTGTAACGATAAGCATTCGGTATTGAATCTCTGAGAAGCGTCGAACACTCCGAGCAACAATATTCGTTTCTTGCATAACCTCGGATGCGTTTCTTCGTGGCTCGCTGAGAAAGCCCAGAATTGCTATCCTAGAAAGGGCAAGAACAGAATCATAAGTCATGACGTCGAACGGTGGCACAAGTACATAATGTAATAATACTTGTAAAGCGCTCTTGCCTCCATACAAGAATAGCTGATCTAGGACCATATTATTAGTACCTGTATCATATTACTACAGAGGACACTACAATCAATACACACACACCCGCCATAACGTGGCGGGTAATGCTTCCTTCAAATGTATTCGACTACAACATTGTCCATCATACTCTCAACTGCAATCTCCTCCCAGTCCCTGTTGCAGTAATTTTTATTATTATTATTAACTTTTTTTTTTTTTCTTTTTTTAAAAAAAAGGCTTATAGACTGTACATGCATTGGTAGCAGGGTAAATTGTCGGAGGGAACACTGTTCCGATCCGACAAGAGTCAAGGGCTCGAAATCACGCACCAGTAACGTGACTAGCATGGAATAATCTCTCATAGAACAACAACACATATCAAGCCGCTCAATACTACAATAAAGCTACTATTTTAACGTTTTGTTTTTCTCTTGTCCTCAAGAATTGCTCGGTTCGAAACCGGATAGTCCCACCCGATTCAGACCCATGTTTTACCGAAGTTAATCCTTGCACATATTAACATCAACAAAAATCGCGAGGAGGGGAACTAATTATGATACGGCGATACCCCGCCATCCGTGACGGCCGAGACCCTTGACCCCCCTTGACACCTTGAGTAACAGCTTCACCTAGATCCGTTCGAAATTCTTGAGTTTTAAGGAGCTCCGTTCATTCTAATATAAAACCATATACGCAATTTTCTCTCTCCCACCCGTGACCTTTTCCTTTATCTAAATATTGAGCATATATATATATATATTTATCATATATCCTCTCTCTTCGGAACCCTTACTTTGCTCACTTGGACGTGGCATAACCCCGCAATCAACTTGACATCATTCTACAAAGAGATATTTTTCTCTCTTTCCCTCTTTCTATATCTCTCCTTTACGAAATATTCGTGCTCCCCACGTCGATACTGAAACCTCCGAGCTTCCCTCAATAACATCACGAAACAGACAAAATGGTCGACCGCGCAAACAAGCCTTCCGCCCTGGCCGCCACGCCCGGTCTACCCCCCCAGGCCCAGGTGACCATCTCGGATGGAAACTCTCGTGTCAAGGCGACACTCCCGACCGGCGAGTCGATCGAAGTTCTCCTCCACGGTGCCACGGTTCTCAGCTGGAAGGATGCCGCGGGTGACGAGAAGCTGTGGCTCAGCGAAGCGGCCAAACTTGACGGCTCCGGTGCCGCGCGCGGTGGTATCCCTATTGTCTTTCCGGTAATGCCTTTTAGCCATTTCCCTTCGTACCACCCCCCTCCCTGACAGAGACAGAACCCTGTGTGGCTGACTCTTTTGTTCCGTCTTTACCCCCCAGGTCTTTGGCACAGACGCCGGTCATGCCGTAGGCAGTCTCCCCCAACACGGCTTCGCGCGCAACTCGCGGTGGGAGTTCCTCGGAAAGTCGACGACCGAGGGCACTACAACGGCGGGTGTGAAGCTCGACTTTGGCCTGTCCTCCGAGACACTGGACGAGTCCACGCGCAAGCAGTGGCCCTACTCGTTTGGCCTTGTGTACAGCGTCACTCTCGACCGTGACAACCTCAACACGACCCTCGTTATCACAAACGACGGCGACCAACCCTTCGAGTTCCAGACCCTGCTGCACAATTACTTCCGTGTCGCCGACATCGAGTCTGTCTCCGTCGCGGGCGTTGAGGACTCTCCCTACATCGACAAGGTCGACTCGGCCAAGACCAAGACTCAGTCCTCAGGCCCCGTCACCTTCGCCGGCGAGACCGACAGCGTTTACACCCCCATCAAGGGTGCCTCGAACCCCCTCGTCATCAGCGAAGCCGGAAAGCCCAAGTTCCGCATCATCCGCGACAACCTCGACGACGCGGTCATCTTCAACCCTTGGATCGACAAGTCCAACGGCATGGCTGACTTTGCCCCCAAGGGCGACTGGAAGCGCATGGTCTGCGTCGAGCCCGGAAGTGTCACCAAGTGGCAGACGCTCGAGAAGGGCGACGTCTACCAAGCTGCTCAGACTATTTACCTCATCTAATGTGGTGGAGTAGATAGTGAATACTACTAGTAATACCATGGAAAGAAATGCATGGATTCTTTGAGTCTCTCTTTTTCTCCGTCTTTGCTCTCCCGTTTCTCTATAATTTGTTACAGTATAGAAGCCCTTATATATATCGAGGCGTACTTGGTTCTTGGTGCTGGTTGCATGCCATGGTACATGTGTGCATCGTCGGTGGTGAGGTCATGGGCATGATCATGAATATGAACATGACCGGAGGAGAAATGAAGCGAGGATGTGTGTGTTCAATCGGATGAAGAGGGAGAACTGCTTCACCAAATACACCCTCTAAAAATGTCTACTAAATCATCCTTCTCCTTCTTCTTTTTTATAATGCTCAAGGAACTTCCACGTGGCCACATGATAGCGTCATAGAATACGCCGGGACAAAAAGAAAACGAGCTATAATCTTATTTCCATATCAAGCCATCAACTCTTGTTCTCTTGCGCGAGATGGTCAGCAACCAAAAAGGCTAGCTCGAGGGCCTGCTTTTCGTTGAGACGCGGATCACAGAAGGAAGTGTAGTTTGTCGAGAGGTCGTCCTCGTCGAGCCCCTCGCTGCCACCGAGACACTCAGTGACAGCATCACCGGTGAGTTCGAGGTGGACACCACCGAGGTAGCTACCCTCCTCGTTGTGGATGCGCAGAGTGTCCTGCAGCTCGGAGTAGATGTCGTTGAAGCGGCGGGTCTTGATGCCCGCTGGAGTAGAGAGGGTGTTTCCGTGCATGGGATCACACTGCCAGACGACGCAGCGGCGGTACTCGGAGCCCTCGACGGCACGGATGTGCTGGGGCAGCAACTCGGCAACGCGGTCAGCACCGTAGCGGGTGATGAGCGTGATCTTTCCCGGCTCGCGGTCCGGATTGAGGGTGCGCAGGAGTTCGAGGAGGTCCGAGACCGGCGTAGTGGGTCCCACCTTGACGCCGATGGGGTTGGCGATGCCGCGGAAGAACTCGACGTGGGCGTGGTCAATCTGACGCGTGCGGTCGCCGATCCAGACGAAGTGAGCCGACGTGTCGTAGTACTCGCGCGTCGTTCTCCGGGCGTCCGGCGAGGGCGAAGCCGGCTTGCTGGCGGTGGAGGGGCTGGCAGTCGATGGCTTCTCAAGCAGACGTGTCAGGGCCTGCTCATACTCGAGAAGGAGACCCTCGTGGCTAGTGAAGAGCTCGACAGACTCGAGACCCGTCTGGCGCGAATCGATAACCTGCAGGAAACGCAGCGTCTGCTGGATGCTCGTGGCAATGGCCGAGTACTTGTCCTTGAGGGCTGGGTCGCGCACGTGTCCCAGGCCCCAGTCTAGCGGACGATGAAGATCGGCGATGCCCGAAGAGATGCTGGAACGGATGTAGTTGAGGGTAGCAGCCGAGTAGTGATAAGCTCTTTGTATCACAGAAAAAAGGTCAGCTTCATTATGCGGCTAGCAAGGCGTTTGGCAGGAAAATAAAGGGGTTGGGTTGGGTTGGGTTATAGAACATACTTGATCAGCCTCTGGGGGTCAAGCTCACGCTGGTCCTCGGCAAACCCATTAAGAATGTCACCGCGGAAGCTAGGGACCTCCTTCCCGTTCAGGATCTCATTGGGGCTGGAGCGCGGCTTGGCATACTGGCCTGCCATGCGGCCGATACGGACGATGCGCTTGTTGGACCCCCAGATGAGGACCAGGCTCATCTGCAAGAGCAGCTTGATCTTGGACTCAATGGCATCCTGGCGGCAGTAGTCGAAGAGCTCGGCACAGTCGCCCCCTTGGAGGAGGAAGGCATTGCCCGCGGCCACGTCGGCCAGGTGAGCCTTGAGGCGCTGAATCTCCGTGGGGTGGACAATGGGGGGCATGCGCGAGAGTTCGTCGACGGCACTGGTGAGCTTGTCCGGGTCAGGGTAGGCGGGGGCCTGCTTGATGGGCTTCGTGCGCCATGTTGACGGGTCCCAAGCTGGTTGAGACATTGTCTGATCGTGTTGTGTTGCGTGTAGGAATGTGTAATGAGAGAGGGATGAGAGTATGAAAAGGAGGGCGGTTGGAGGGGCATAGAATGACGTAGCAAATGAGGACCCTATAAGTTGTGGGTATCAGAGGAGGAGGAGGAGGAGGAGGGATTGAAAGGGACGAATACTGATGACTGCACAACTTGTGCGAGATATTTTCCCCCGTACTCCTGAAAGTAGGATGAAGCAGAGGAGAAGTTAGTGTGACTCAAACAGACCTTCTCCTCTTTCTTACAGTAGTAGTACGATGACCCGAACGTGCTCGTACAACGTGGCTCCTCATCAAGTAAAAGTTTTGCGCTTTTCGTACGAGCAAAACCGAGCGTCCTTGGCACTGCTTACTTGTGTGCACGACATTTAAAATCCGTCCACGTGGGATCTATATGGGAAATTTATCAAAAGTATGCATAGACTTGAATCAATGAATACAAAAATCTATCTTATCAGATAATTTTCTCCCGTCCTTGTTCTTCTATCCAGGCTAGTAATTGACTCATCATGCTCTTCTGTTTGTCTTCTGTTCATTTTGCGCGTCTTTTGAACTTTTTTTAATACTGTTGAACCGAATTTGGCAGGTGGGGCCACGTCAGTTATTAAACCAATGATAGGACTGAATTGTGACGTACGAGTCTCTGTTTTTCTGCTGCTCCGTAATTCTGCTCCGCCGTAATAAACGGAAAGAGGAAGAGGGCAATACTAAGGCAATAAAGCGAGATGTATCGCAGGTCGTACGTACTAAGAAAATAGCAAGGCTACCGTACAAATGAAACCCCTAAAGGACGCACCTGTCTGTCCAGAGAATGTAATACATACTGTGATAATGCTTGCAGTGCGGTGCACAGCTACCTGAACAACGTAGCTCACCGTCCATGTCTCCGGCAAATACTGCCCCGCCCTTCGGTCCCGCCAAGCTGAATCCCATCGTCATTGCCTCACCTCAGCTCAACTTTCCCTCACCCCGTCACCGCCGCCACAGCACTCTCCAAGAACCACGAACCTCGAAGAAAACGGATCGAAAATGACTGACAAGCAACCCTCAAAGGTCGAGGAGGGTGCCACAACCGGTGATGTAGAAGACGACGTGCCCCCCACGGCCGCCAAGTCCGCCCAGGAGCGCAAGGCCGCCTCGGCCATGGCCAGCCTCGACGACGACGCCCGACCGACCACCACCGACGCCTCCTCATCCCCGCCTTCCTCGCGAAGCAACGTCGACCAGGAAGCCGTCAGGCAGGCTATGAAGAACCTAGAAAAGGTCACTGGCACCGGCGCCGGCGCTTCCGCTTTCGCCGCGAGCAAGCCCCGGGGGCAAAAGAATGGCCCTGCTCCTGCGGCCCCCCGCAAGAATGTCAAGCTTGACCCCGCCGACGTCACCCTCCTTGTTCAGGAGCTCGAGATGTCGAAGCTGAGGGCTACCGAGTTCCTCAGGGAGTACGACGGCGATGCCGTTGCCGCCCTGAGAGCCTACGTCACCACCGCTGGTTGAGATCCCTTTCTTGTCTCTCTCTCTCTGCTTGAGTTTCTTATTTCGAGCGTCTTGATTCAGTCTTAATTAAATACCACGTTCCCCATAATTAAACAGCATGCTATCCGCCCCCAATACTATCCATGTATACTACCAAGAGCTCAGAATCACATATTTGAGAAGCTCGGGGAAGAAGAAACAATAAATAGAACCCATCATAAAAACGCCTGGTTTATGTTCTGTTCACCCAGTGCTGCTGACTTAAAAAACGAATGAGAGTATGTACCGCAAACAAAACAAACAAGAAAAAAAGGACACATTCGGTGATTGACCGATGACCACATTCAAACTTATGGCTCCTCTTTCCCCAAAAACACAATACGTCTAATTCCAAGTCTTGGACAAGGGACTGGCAATCTTGGGCGCAAACTGCAGACTCTTACGCTTAGCCGCTAGTAGCCTCTTGACAACTTGCTCATCCTGGCTTTCGCGGCCAAACAGACTGCGGGACACACCCATGTCCTGGACAGACAGCATCTTCTTGGGAGGCGGGCACGTCTTGGTGACTAGGGCCTCCATCGTGGGCGACATGCACGTGCCGTCTTCGTCATCGTCTTCATTGCCAGGTGTCTCGGGGAGCTCAGCTGCATACTTGGCAATGGCCTCGGGCGCGGGAGTCTTGGGGACAGGCGTGAGGATGTACTTGGACCAGTCAATGTCATCGTCGTCCTGCTGTTCCTCCGCGTCCTGGTCCGAGGGGGTGTGCATCCATGCCGAGCTCTCCCGGCGGCTACTTCTGGAGCCGCTGTCATACAGCGTTCCGTTCATGTTTCCCAGAACCTTGGGCTCCATGCTCTTCCTCCGACGCCCGCTGTGCGCATGGAGGCTGGAGTCGACGCAGTAGGGAGCCTCGTCGAGCCACTCGTTTTCGCGCTCGCAGTCAAGCACCCAGCTCACTCCGACGCACTGCACGAGGCCGCGAGAGCGGCGCACCTTTTCCAGTGTCTGCGGTCGGCCATCCTTGTACACGACGTGCGTGATGCCAATCTTATCGGACCCGGCATCGCCGGTAGCCGAGTCCCTGGGGTTCCAGTTCCACGTCTTCCTGCACCGAGCACCCATCTGCTTGAGGAGATCTGTAAAGAGCCCGCTGGCGTCGCCGCCGTCGCTCGTGCGCGCCTCCACAAACACAACAGCGCCACGGAGGAGGTTGCGGTCAAGGTCGGGGCGCGTGAATCCGGGGGTGCCGAGAGTCGAAACAGAGTCGTCGTCCGTATTGGGTGTCTTGGGCATAGGCGTAGATGGCGTGGCAGGAGGTGCCGATACCTTCCGAGGGGTCCTAGGCCTTCTTCTCTTTGACGGCGATAGCGAGTTGGCCGTCGCAGCAATGTTGGGGACACCTAGTGATGTGCGACGCGAACTGACACGGGACATGCTAAAGCTCTGCTTCTTGAGGGGGCTTGGGGTGGAGTTGTCGGCTGGCTTCAGCGGCACCTTCGTCGTGGTGTGGGGGAAGAAGGCCGGCACCCTCTGAGGACGTTCGGGAGTTACGGGAACAGGCTCTTCCATCATGGGCGGTGCTTCATTCTCGTCACCGTACTCCTGGCTGGCGTCTGAGAGACTGTCATCGTGGGACTGGTGCTGGAAGCTCCTATCAGCTTGCTGTGGCGTCATACGAGATATGTCTTCTGCCTCCTGAGAAAAAGCAACGTCCTCATCGTTCCAGGACACCTCGTCCGTGGACGAAGACTCATCATGCATTCCCCTGGCAGGCTCCTCCTCCGTTTTGTCGTAGACCCTGGGCTCCGAACGGGATTGCATCTCGTCATCAAAGAAATGACTCTGAGAAGGCTCCTCAACCACCGGCGTAGTAACAGACTGTGCCTGCGGGCCAACACTGGGCTCCTTGGTAGGGCTTGTTGTAGACCACAAGCCAAACTGCTCAGTGAGGGAAGTGAAGCCGATGGTCGACCTGCGACAGTTGCTCTTAGAGAAAGATCGTGTGGGCGTGTCCGAGTGGCTCTTGGCAGGTGACGCCGTCTCGCTTTCCACCTCGGAGTCCATGTCATGGCAAGGGTTGAGGTCCTTCCGGCGGAGCTGGTATCGGGGGTCTTGGTGCTGCTCAACAGCTTCCGCCGACGGCGATCCGTCGCTGGAAGCCAAGTCACCGGTATCTACGCAGATCTCATCTTGAACCTCTGGTTCTGTGTGTACAGGCTCGCCGGCCTCATCTGCGACCTGGACCAGATCCAGTGACTGGGAAGAAGCGTCGGCCTCTCCACAAGCCTCGCCTTCGTCCTCCCTAATCGAGGCTTGGTTGTCGGTAACAACGTCTTCCACTGGCTGCTTAACCTCCTCCATATGCACGTCATCGTCGACCTCTCGAGGCATCACAGCAGAAAGACGTCCGGGAAACTTGATCTTCTCCATGGGCTCCTTGAAGGGCTCGTCATCATCTCCCTCCTCGATGTCATCCTCATCATTATGAAGGTCTCCAGACTGGCCATCCATAAGAAGCCTCTCAGACGGTGTCTTGACCGCTCCCTGACCTGGTGTCGATACGGCAAGGGGTTTCATCTGCGGAGATGCGATGATCTCAGCAGCATGTTCCCTCCGGAGGTTTTCTACCAGGGGCTTCAGACCGGGCATAGCCCGTTTAGCTGGTGAGTGCAGGAATGACCTCTTTACCGATGATGGTGTCTGCTGTGTCTTGGAAGGAGAGGGGAAGGCGAGGGCTTTGATGGGGGAAGGCGGACGTTTGGCAGGAGAGTGAAGGAAAGCGCTCTTTGATGGGGAGGAGATATGGTCTGACGCGCCGCCAGTGATGTTAACAGCCGGCTTGAGCGCAGAGCCTGGTAAGGGGATGGCGCCGATTTTGCGGGCCGGGGACCTCATGGTGTCTTTGGCAGGTAAGGCAGGCGCGCGCCGGGGGGGCGAGCCAAAGGTGATGGCACCTAGGTCAGGCGCGTTGAGGATGGCATTGTTGATCGTTACTGTTGAGTCGTCATCCTGCTCGTTGTGGACGCTTTCGTTGGAGGCACTGCTCGACTTGGCACTGCTCAATGGGGGCCTGATGGGGCTCATCATCAAGGGCTTCGGTTCGTCATCGTTATCGTCGTTGTCGTCACCAGCCAGCTCATCTTCAGACTCATTGGCACGCTGCATGGGAACCTGCGTCACCTTTCTAGGGCTGAGAGGCTTCTTCTTCTCTTTTTTGTCCTCCGACTTGCTTGCGGCCTGAGTGGCGGGCTTCCTTGTGCTCCGGACTGCCGTAGTGCTGCCACCCCGGCGTGCGGGACGTCCACGAATGCCTCCCGTGGTTGTGGCGGTGGCGACAGGCTCCTTCTTAGCTCCAGGAGCAACATTCTCCTTGCCTGTGTCCTGGAACTTTACCGTCTTGCGCACCGGGGGCTTTGCCGCAGCGGCAGAGGAGGCGGTCGCGGCGGTTGCAGAAGACCGGGAACGCGTCGTTGTTCTCCTAGCCGGCTCAGGCTGGGATCTGGCTGCTACTGCTCGAGTGGTCCTGGTCGGCAGGACGGCAGCAGAGGCTTGGGCCTTGGAGGCCTCGGTAGCCTGCTTCTTTGCCGGCCGACCGCGTACTGTTGTCTTGGGAGGCTCCTCAGCAGGAGTGTTGCTGCGGAGGCGTGTCCTGGCTGTCTTCCTGTTGCGTGTACCTTGCGGGACGTCCTGCTCGTCGTCCGAGTCGTCGGCCCTCGCCTTGCGCTTAGCGGCTGTAGACCTCGTGGGAGCAGCGGCAGCAGGGGCAGCAGAAGCCGGTGCTGTTCTAGCCTTGGCGGCGGCCGTGACTATGCGAGTCGTCCTCACCGCGGGCTCGGTAGCCTTAGCTGCAGCCCGGGCACGCGTCACTCGCTTGGGCGACGAATCCATTGTGTGTGAGTCGTGCCGATTCTCTTCGATGATGGGGGAGGGTTTAGTATGAGTATTCAAGAACAAATGGGTATCAAGCTGCCATTTGTATCAAAGCTGGATGTCAAGAGGGAAAGAGTGAGTTCCTTGCGTGGGTCGTGTTTGTTGTGGTCGTGCAGTGTGGGGGCATATGTTGCCGGGCAACTGGACAGGCGAGCTCCATAATGTGACCTGGGGTCGTCCCTCGTCACGTCTGATATGCTGATAGGTTCACTCCCACGCTTTATTTACCAAGAAATCGTCACTAGAATCTCTTTCCTAAATTTCGATCCTGATATTATCATGTATGGCCGCATTGATTCTGCATATTCACACCATGCAAGATGGAAAGAGAGAGGACAACAGGAGTATGGGTCGGGATCTAGAGCTACTATGCAGGCGGTCCTAGATACACGTACCTAGTTCTTGTACTTTACGTCATGAATGTAAGCTCTCTTTGATGTCTCTTACTGGTTTTCAGTATCACGTCCTGCAATATGCTCCGAATGCTTCAAGTTCTTGTCGAATGTGTTCTGACCTGCACAAAATACCACATCCCTGAACCCTTATGCAACCCCCATGCTTCGCTCACTCCCACCCTTCCCTTTTTGAATGCAAGAACGACAAAGGAGAGATAGAGAGAAAAAAAGGAGCCGATCATATAAGTCGTCAAAAAAAAAAAAAAAAACGCAAGCACTAAATGAAAAATCAAAGAGCTGATATGCTAACCCCGAGGATGAATCGCCCCGCTCATATGCCCTGCTGGTGTCTCAGATGTGTGTAGTATGGAGTGGCTGATATTTCAGACCAGGACGTATGAGAAAGGTAATGGCCAGTTACAACTTGCAATACCATCTTGCAGGTTGATATGTAAGAATGATGGAATATGCGGAAATGCGGCTATAAACCAGGGAGGAAGCGATAGGCCAAAGAGGAAAGGCAAAAATATGGTCAGCATGGTGTCAAATCAACACCAGCTCAACTCATCGAAAGGGAGTTCGAAAGGGACCTTCCACCTTGACGTCCTTGACACCCTCAGGCATCAGACGTAACCATTCATTCCAGCTGTCCACGTCGACGTTGTCATCGGCCAGGCGGATGGACATGTGCAGGAGGGGACAGCCGTCGGGCGTGGAGAGACTGCTCCGAAGAGGGCTGTTGACCTGCTGGGAAGCAGACAGCGGTGAGAGGAAGATGGAGGGCAGCCTGGAGTTTCCAGACATTAGAGTGTGAAACGGCGCCGGGAAGCTGGTAATCCTCTCCCTCTCGGGGTTCCGATCCCGGACAATGGTAGAGTAACTAGAGAAGAGAATCGAGTGGACCTCTGCGGCGGACAGTGGGTTGAGCCGGGTGGCACGAGTACGCATGAGCTCCGCGAGGGTTCTCGTGAATGCGTAGGGGCCCAAAGCCTCATGGTGCTCGGCCGAGGTGGCCGCCGTGATGAGCTCCAGGACGCCCGTCTGGCGGACCATCTTGGATGACGGGTAGTAGGCGGAGTCCATGATGAGAAGGGTGTCGGCGCAGGCCTCCTCTAGGATCTGCTGGATGCCATTCCATCTTATCGTCGTTGCTTTATGGGAGTCCTTGGATCTATGGACAATTAGCAATAGGACCTCGATAACACTAGGGGGTCTCCGTGGAATACAAACCTTGCCAGGACCATCTCACGGTTGCCATCGAGATAGCTATGTCCCGCGTAGTAGACAATTTTCAGGACATCCCGGTGGTCGCGTTCCTCAGAAAAGGCGTTGAGCTCCCGTGACAGCCACCGCCACGGGCTTCGCGCGGTGTCTGATGACAAGGGTATGGGCTTGGTCTGCACGGTGAAGTGGTAGTGGTTGTCCAGAACACTAGCCAGCTCCTTGACAGCGTCGGGGACAACAGTGGTCAATATGTCGCTCTCGTCGTCCTGCCAAAACAACAGTAGAACATGGGCGGCCGTGTAGCGGCTGCGGCACGATGTGGACAACATGCGGGACGCGTTGGACTGGAGTTCATTCTTGAGGCTCTCGATACTGGGCAGGGACAGCGATTGTTCGAGGCGCGGCCCCGACGGTAAGGGGGTACGATGGCGCGCTTCACTCAAGGGTGGCCTCCCGGGGTAATTCTGAGGCGCATTCGAGTCGATGTCCATCTCACTGGTCTCGTGCGTGGTCTGGGCATTATGCATGTGCTGCACGGCACTGTGGGCGGTAGTGGCCGGGCTCAGGGGCCGAGCCGGCGCAAGCGGAGGCGCAATGTCGTGCACGGTTGGGCTGTGAGATCTGTGGTACTTGTTGACGACATCCTCCCAAGTCATATTATGGTGACTCGGGTGGCACTTGAGATCGAGAAGGCGGAAACGTATGTTAGCGGGACAGGCGGGTGATGATGATACGGAGGAGAGGGCATCGTTCGAGGAGGTGGAGGAGGAGGAGGAGGAGGAGGATGAGGCCAGAATATGCCGTTTTCACTTACAGCCACTCGTCTACGGCGGCAGTCATTGCAGGCACCGAGCTTGCGAATCAAGGCAGCGCGCTCCCTGGACTGCTGGGACAAGGGGCCGGTACGTCTCCTGCTGGTTCGACGGCTGTTAGAGACGTCGATACCATCCTTGGAATAGAAGATGGACTGGTGCAATGGAGGAGAGGTGTCGGCACTGTACGATGTGGTGTTGGTCTCTCCCGAGACCAGGGTGGCACCAGCTGCCTGGGCAAGGTTGGCGGGTAACGATGGCGACGGTGAGGGGTTCGCGTCCTTCCTCGATGGCGAGGCGATGATGGGCTGGGCGAAGGAAGAGGATGATGGAGGCGTGGCAGCGATGGTGGACCCAGTAGAAGTCGGTGTAGGCCTGCGAGCTGACGGCTCATCTGGCCGAGGAAGAGGGCCCGGAACAGACGGGAAAGGAGGATTAAGATGATTAAGATGATTAAGGTGGTGGTGATGCGTATGATGGTGAAGTTGCGGAGGCGGAGGCGAATGATGGTGAGCGGCGAGAGCGGCCAGAGACGTCTCGGCTGGAGTAGAGGCTCTGAGTGGCGACGGAGATCGGGGACCGGCTCCGGGTGCCGGGGCCGGGGCCGGAGCCGAGGCCGGGGTCGGCGACGATGTCGCCACCAAGGGAGAAGTGGTTAGAGGAGCAGAAGTGTTCGCCGGAGCATCGGCTAGCCTGTGTACAGACTCCATGACTTTCTCTCTCTCTCTCTCTCTCTCTCTCTCTCTCTCTGACGGCAGATTTCCGAAGATGGGCGCACGCGCAGCCTGCCGAAAAGGATGGAGGGGTGCCAAGACGGGCGAGGGCCCTGCAGGGTTGTCCTTCCCTCGAACAGAAGGAGGGGTGACGGGATAGGTGGGGGAAGGTGAGGGACCAACACAAAAGGGAAAAGGGAACAAGGAAACAAAAAGAAAGACGGCAGCGCGCGCACACACACACACGCGCGCGCACACACACACACGCGCGCGCACACGCACACGCACACGCACAAGCACACACACGCACACACACAAGACAGAAAAACAAAATTCGACAAGGTTGAAGCCTATGCCATCCTGACAATCTCTATCATGCGGAGTGGGAGGTGAGAAAACAGAGAGGGCAGGAGAAGCCGCCGACCCGATAGCAAAGATGTAAGCCCATGGGAAAGCACACAACAGCACAGCCGCGAGCCAAGCGCCCAAAAGAAGAGCCTGGGCGGAGACGGGAGAGAAAAAAAGAGAGGTCAGGTACAACTGGCGCTGGTAAGTGAATAATATGTGAGGCAGGGGTGGGTATGTTGTTGGGTGGGTACGAGTACGTGCACTCTTCTCATACACGAAACTCGGGCGGCGCCCAGAAGTCGTCTGGGGGTGGGTGGGGAGGGGACAAGAGGGGGGAGAGCAGAAGAAGAGGGACGGCTAGGAATGGAGGCAGAGCGACCAGAGATGTGAGCAAAGACAGCCCGAATATAAGGTCCGGTAATAGAGTTACGGGAGGAGTAAGACGACGATGAGCAAGGCAGAGCGAGCGAAAGAGAGAAAGCAAGAGAGAGAGAGAGAGAGAGAGAGGCAGCAGCGCATTGCAAGGTACGAGGCAGACACGAACATACGGCGGCGACAAGGCCAAGATTGAGGTACATGTATACTTTTATGTACCTTGGGACATGTATATGTAGGTCTATTTCTGGGACTGATCTAGTCAGAGTCCTAGTAATAATAATTATAGTAAGGAAGAAATAACAGAGACTTGTTGTTGTTGTTGTTGTTGGTGGTGGTGGTAGTGGTGAGGGGGCCCACCTTGTGGCCTGGAATCGACACAAGAAGTTGGAGAGGGTCCGAGAGATGGGGACAAAGGTATCGGAATCATACATGTAGGTATCAAGAGAGGGATATCCAGATGTCAAGGCAAGAAATGAGGGAGGGAGAAGAACGAGAGACATGCGGCAAAACGGTGAGACGGAGAGTATGAAGGTGGATAGGTGATTTGAAGATGGAATATAGATGAGAGCCATATAAGTTTCGGAGGAGAAGGAGCTAGGAGGAAGTAGTAGGAGATGACGGGTGAACAATTAATTGGACGAGTCAACGAGAGTCGTGTTGCAGTTCAGTACGAGTACTCTCCGCTTTTCTTCTTGGCACTGCTTCCCTCCCAGTAATAGTCAGTGATAACGGTGCTAACGTACTACGGACCATGTATACCCGGTCTCCTCCAGAGCAGAGGACATGGCAGGGGTAGAATTCAATGTTTCTCAAGTCCGCATACGCAGCACTCGTGGCATTACGACGTCAACAGATGTAGTCATGAGAGAGCCGGGGATGCACAGCTGGGCATCAAATCTGCCCAGTTGCACCCGGTCTAGGGACGAATGACGAGGACTTGTTAGATTTTACAGCATTACCAAGAGACCGAGGCCTCGACTGGACGGAGAGCAGACGACGAAGAAAGGTTGCGATAGGTCGTAGGAGTGGTAATGTGCTCCGTACATGTACATGGAGACGAGTGGATGCCTGCATGGGAGGGGATCCGTAAAAGGGTGTGGACAGTTGTCAGATGAGAGAGAGAGAGAGAGAGAAAGAAAAAGAAAAAGAGAGAGAGAGAGAGAAACAGAGAGAGAGGGAGAGAGAGAGAACATCCATTACATACGCATGTACGGAGTGACTATGAGTTGATGTTGTCGCTCTCTGACGCATCGTAGCATAGTATAATAGAAAGGCAAACAACCACAACAAAAAAACAAAAAAAGGCCCCCAACTTTCCGCACAATGAAAAAGAGCAGATAAAGACAAACTGGCGAAAGAAAAAGAAAAGAAAAGCAAGAGATAGATAGAAAGACAGGCACGAGTCATAAGAGGGGTAGAGACAAGGACAAAGGGAAATCCAGTCGGGTTCATGGATCATGGCTTTAGTTGGCGGATGTAGTGGGGAAGTGGAGATCATTGAGAGACGAAAAAAAGAAAAGAAGAAGAAAAAAAAAGAGAAAGTCTAGTGCATCGTCGGTGAGGTGCGGGGGGGTTCGGAAAAGCCCTTTTTTCCCCTCCAATTTTTCCAAACCCGGTGACGACCTGGCCCATTGTTCTGCATCATCACTAGCATCACCAGCGGTTAGCACGCGCCGCCCGTCGTATCTAACCTCCGCATCACAGTATGGGTAGTAGTAGGTACTAGTGCTACTACTGATTCATCTCTACTAAGGCGCGCGCAGTGCGTGGTATTATATCCTACCGACTGCAACATCAGCGACCAGTTCCGTTATTCTACGAGCGTCACCTTCCCCGGAGCTCACGGCCCGTCTTACATTGGTTGTGTATGCGTGTTATCGTGACAGACGGACAGACAGGCATGGGACAGACATTTCTGGGACCGTGTCAAGGATCGAAGCCAAGGCCATGATCCCTCCTTCCTTTCTGATGATCTCAGCCTCTTACAAGGTGAGGCAGGGGTGAGTGAAGAGTAGCGAAAACGCCGACGCCGACGCCGATGTTGATGTAGGTGCGTGGATGAGTCGAACCGTCAGGGAGTGGGGGTTGGCTTGTTTACGAGTACTCGTACAGGTAGGTGAGGAGGGTCTCTCCCAGAGTCCGTACCCGCGAGCCCGCCATCGCAATCTCGGCTTCATGCATGTATATGATATTCCCATCTGCTCTGTTCTGTTCTGCCTAGCAAAGAGAGGAACGATGGATGATGGGAGTCAGGCGAGACAAAAGGGCAAGACGTGCGCACGCACGAGACTATAATATACACTTGAACATTTGGCATTGAGCCCGTGCACACTCGTACAGTCAACAAACTTGGGGAGAGTAACAATCAGTCCTCTCACAAGTCCTTGTCCATCTTGTTGACGCCGTCATCTGAGACACCCCCTTCTCCTTTCACGCTTTGCCTCCTCCTCTCCTTTTTAAGGAGGTTCTCTCCCTCTATCTTTCTCAAAAATCGACTAGTAGTCGGCCTCTTTGACCTTCTTCGCATCGCCCCCCCCCCCCCCCCCCCCCCCCCCCCCCCCCCCCTCCTTCCTTCCCTCCTACCCCGGCCTTTTTTCCCGCAGTGATTAGCCTCATGCAATATACTGCTTAGGATGAAGAAGGGACCGGAAAGACGTCACCATCCGTCCATGCAGACAAGCCCGTCCTCGTGTGCCATCCAGGACGGGGGTCGCGTACCCGGGTGGTCTAACAAGGTCCAATAGACGCCTTTGCTTTCTCCGGGGGAAGCCATGGTGTTCTTGGCGGGACGTACGTCAGTTTATTGCAAAGGATCGAAGGTCATCCATTGCCAGTTGCGGGCTCGGGGTAATACCACGCTACGCAGCGAAATACTTCGTAGTTAATATGCATGTTTTTCTTTTTATATTTCTCCGTATACTCCGTGATATAATATAGTACACACATTCTGCAGTGCCGCAATACGACCAATGTAATATCACCAGTACTCACTGAATCCTTTGCTACGACCACTACGGTAATATATGGTAGAGCTGCATGCGCGTACCATATCCCCTTCGGAGCGGCATCCGACCCGACCCGATAGACTCGCTTCCTTGTACTCGCATGGACCCGTTCTCTCTCGATCTCTATCCCGTACGGAGTAAATCAGATGGAGAGACAAGACAGACCGAGATATAATATAACATTATCAGAACCTTTTCGTATGAGTATAAAAACGTGTTGTTATGCACAAGGGGTGTTGAATCACTAGACTGTTACTAGTTTGTAGTAATAGTAATACTAGGTAGTTGGCATTAAATACCAGGGTGGTATTAATCAACGCATATTACGTCTACTCGTACGAGTACACATACATATTATATACGCGCATACTGTAGATACTTCCGCAAAGGATACCCATGTTCTGCACAGACGACAGACTGCTAGGGACAAGAGACATGGATGATCGAACCCCCTCCTCTCCGTCCATGTCATCCCTGACAGGCAGCACTTACGAGTACCCGTAACATATGATGCAGAGCACATCTTTTGTCTTTCCTGAGCAAAGGCACAAAAGTCCATCTGATAATGCGGGCCTACTAGAACAAGTCCCGGGAACCCCAACCAACCAACCAAGGAAAGAAGGCAGATGGATGGGCCTGTGCGTCGAAATAATAACAGCCACATGATTATAATAGTCCGCCAAAGAACAGGGACAGATGAGAGCCGCAAACCCCTCCCGAAAAGAGAAAATTAAAAGGAAGGAAAAAAATTTCTCCCGAAAAAAAGAGGGCCGTATGCAAGACCCTCATTACGGCGTCGTAATACTATTTTCATCGGGTTTTCAATGCTCCCACTCTTCTGTCCCGCCAATGTATCATCTACCATACACGCATCTCTGGGTCTATGCAATCAAACTGGTGATAAGTCATAATACTAAGTCGTTATTTTATAATACTTGTTGGTACAGTTCCTTCAATGTAGATGTCCTCCATACATGTAATCCGCGCAATGACGCCTCACCCTTCCCTTGCCCGTACTCGTCTATTTAATACTCGACAGTTTTACTTAGCCCGAAATCCAATGTTATCTCTGTCGTTGTGAATCAGCCGGCCCCATTCTAATAGAAGCCGGAAGAGATATGCTTCCATATCCTTCTCACCGATAGCTTTTTCCGCCCACTTCTGGCCCTGCAGTGCGATCCACTCGCCGTCATCCCGGCTTCCCACTTGGCCAGGACCTGAGCTTACTTTGTTATACTTGACCTGGTTGGCCGACTCGGTAAAGTAGAGATATGTCGTGTGTAGTCCGTGAAATCTCATGTCGATGGGCACGAGGTGGAGGTACGGTCGAAGGCGTTCTGTGTACCACGACCGGAAGATGGTCGACACCATTGGCATGCTCTTTGAACGAATCGCCCGCATCAGCTGCTCCGGCTTGCTCGTCTTCTCATCTACGAGTAGCACATAGCGGTACTCGAGCGGCTCTTGGTTGTCGTCCATGGCTTCAAACGCTTGCCTAACAATCTCGCAATGGTAACCCGAACACTCCGATAGACCATTCATGCCCACATCAAATGACAGCAGGCTGTTTGCCTCTGATGCTGGCATCGCTTCGTACCCAAACTCATTGACGTCCCGGCCACGGCCCGCCCGTACTACGACGACCTCTTCGTGAGAGCCCGGGTCCAGTAAAAGGTGCAGCAGCCGATACTTTGGGCTGGCACGTAGCACTTGCCCGTTACCGTCTTGGTGCCCAATGTTGCCTCTCCAGAAGAGAGAATCGTAGCGTCTCTTGAACTCCCATTTTATGTCCGGTTCACCCCCTCCGAGAGTCGGCCCGGGGAGAGGAATAAGTATATCGCCGAAGGCGTCTGTTTTGGAGAAGCTGAATAGAGGGCCCAGATCCTGAATCGGATCAATATCCGAACTTGTCAGGAACATTTCATGGAGATTCAACAGGTCCGGCTGTTCACAAATTTCCATGGAATTGTTCCAGCTGACCAGGAATTCGTGTTTTGAGTGACGCTCGACGCAGTCTGGACACAGAGCCGCAAAGTCCCACATCATCTTCTTCCTGCTCTTCGAGTTGGGTGCGCAGGCGTTGATGAGCATATTACGGAATCTGAAGGGAGACAGGGCTCCGGATGACCGTGCGGCGTCAAGCTCGAGGCCAACTTCCCGAGGGTCGAGATGCCCCTCTGCCATATCCGGTAGCCACCTCTTGGAAGGGCCAGCACCCCACCCGAAGCGCCCTTGGCCTTGGCCGTATGTCTCTTCCCATACAGGAAGGACTCGTGGCGACGGGCCGAGGTTGATCGGAATAGTCATGTCTGGCAGGTGCTTTGAGAACTTGCTGATTGTTTCCGAGAGCTCTTGTAATCCCCGCTGCTCCTCTCTGTTTCCAGCATCGCTGTACGTGACCTTTCCATTTCTGATTATGATGGCGAATACCCCAGGAATTGAAGTCATAGCTTCCGCCCTCTCTCGCAGAACCTCGGGCGGATAGCTCCAGAATGGCGAGAGGTCCTCATCAATTTGTTCAAACGTGTCGATAATGGTGGCTCCCTGGGCGTACTCGTACCATGCATCGAAGTTTGGAGGAGGCAGCCTTCCGTCATGGCGCTGCTGGTAGATGTGAGCGCCTGCCCTAATATTGCTGCTGACTGTTGCTTCTTTGACCCAATGGTCGTGCGCAATCTGAGCTTTGTAAATCAGGTCGCTGATAGGGTGTCTGGGGTATGACAGCGGTGCGGTTCTCGATACTCTGAATGAAATGGCCAGAGCAACCCCGACAAGAACGGAAATGAAAACGGCACGCTTCATAAACAAAATATATCTCATTCCGTGGAAGAAACTGAAAAGTACACTGCCGCCCGCGACAATCCAAACAGGAGCAACAACGGGGAGGCTAGAAAAATGGCCCCAATCACCGTAGTTTGAGGCGTTCCATATGGAGTTCCACAAGCTGGCCAGGATGGTGATGACCGTCGACGGAACCAGTGGTGACGTCAAGCAGAGCCACATGGTCACGGAGAACAAGAATATAGCAAAGAAGACGCTGTCAAGCAAAATGAAAATGCCGTAAGGAGCCTCCAAGAAGGAATCGGGACGGCTGGCTCCCCCAAACATGGCAGTAACCACAAAAACGGCCCCCATGGTTAGGGAGGAGGAAATGAGTACCACTCCCAAAGTCCGGAGACGTGCCTCCATGGTCTGGGTCCATGTCAGAACCCTCCAAAGCTGTATGGTAATGGCCACGTCCAAGCATAAGCCGACGAATTGAAGCAGTACGGTCCACGTTCTGCTATCCAAGGGTTCAAAGCAAACATAGGTAGACCGGATCACCCGGCCAGATGAATAAGAGGTACCGAGGGATATGAGAAGCACGCCCGTCGCAGCGATGAGCATGGAGACGCGAGGACCGCTGAACCAGTCGTGAAGATCGTCGAAAACCGACCGCCACGGGTCGTCTGGCTCTGCTGGTATTGGGAAAACGTATCTACGGCGAGAAGAGAATACTTCATAGGCAAAGAGAAGTATGCACAGAAACGACTGACAATGATCATACCCATTAGCAACACTGTTGTAGTCGACACCCGTATGTCATTTGTTTATCCTCACCTCCATGCCAGCGCCGGCACACTGTTGGTGATAAGTCACCCTGTTGAGGATCTCCAGACGCGCGACAATGCAAGTGACTAGAATGAGCAAAGGGTAACGTCTGGGCCGCCTCGGCAGGGTGGCACCGGCACCACTGTCTGGGCCATGGTGACCAGCATCGTCGAGCTCAGTGTCGTCCAACGGGCGCCGGGAAATTGAGAGAGGGCCAACGGGTCCTCTGTACCATTCTGCGAGCCACTCTGCTGCAAAGAATGTACATCCCGTGAAAAGAAACGCCAGGGGCGCAAAGAGCTGGGGGCGTCCTAAGGCGAAGTTTAGGGTTAGCAGGCCACTTCAAAGGATGCGGCTACGAAGCGAGGCAGCAAGTTCAAAACGCGACTTACCAGAGTATGGAAGGCCCTCAAAAGACTTTAATAGATATATCAGGGATATGAGGGTCCTATTCTCCCGTCAGACACCTGTTCAAATCGACGCGATCTCCCCAGCTTTCACTTTCACTCACCCAACTGACGCAATATTGGCGGCTTCGACGGATCGCATAGCGCCAAGAATTTCCCCAACGGGGCTGACAACACAAAGTATAAGTGACGGATCATCCAATCATTACGCCAGCACGACAGATTCAAGATATTTCAACGAGGCTCCCTTCCTTTAATAGAGAAGAATTGATTTTAGGGATGTCTGTAGGTTTCACACCCGGACAGCTTTGGCTTGGATGATGCATGCTCCCTCTGGGGCTGTCCAGGGGCGCCGCGCGGATGACTAAGGCGCTAACTACGTGTCATGGATCTCGTATTTGAATGAATGTAGGGCAGGTACGCGCACGTTAGAGCTCCCCCATTGGGGCTGTGAATAGCTCTCCCTCGGCCAAGACGTTTTACGTTGTATTATACGAGTATTCGTATTCGTTCATATAACATCGTCTTAAAACTTTTACCATCCGATATTCGCTCCCCTGTCTGTCTTCGCGCCATCCTATGCCCTGATATCCCCCCCCCAACCATTTGCCATCATGGCAGGATTAGGCGATGCCCCTCTTATGCAGTATATCGCCGTCCCAGCCGTATGTCTGTTGATAACTTTTCTCGGCTTCTTCTCGCAGTATCTTTTCCACTACTCGACAACGCTCGATCCCGGCCCTCCCTCGCGCAAGGAGACGATTACCTTCAACATCTTACTTGCCGCCTTATACTACACCTACTTCAAGACCGTCTCCGTTGATCCCGGCCGCTATGTCTTCGCGGACCGAGTCCTTGAGGTCGATGACAAGAAGCAGTGGTGCAGCAAGTGTGAGGCCCCGAAGCCTCCGCGCGCCCATCACTGCCGTCACTGCCAGCGATGCATCCCCAAGATGGACCACCACTGCCCCTGGACCAATAATTGCGTCTCCATGACCACGTTCCCCCACTTCATCCGCTTCCTTATCTACGCCAACCTTTCCCTGTGGATGATGGGCTACCTGCTATTCCAGCGCTTCTACCCGCTATGGGAGTCGCGAAACCTACCGTCGTATCTGGGTCCCAGTCTCCTGGCTCTTGTTTCCCTGTCTGCTATTTCAGTCGTGGGCTTCTTCACATCAGTCGCCCTCTTCATCATGCTGGTAACCACAGCTAAGTCCTGGTTGACGAATCAGACCACTATTGAAGGATGGGAGGTAGACCGCCACGAGGCTATCGCCGAGCGCGGCGGTCGTGACTGGTGGGACATTACTGGGCCCAACGGGAAACCAATTCGCTTCGAGAAGATCGAGTTCCCTTACGACATTGGCTTCTTTGCAAACATGGCACAGGCTATGGGCACCAGCAACATCCTTTGGTGGTTCTTCCCCTTTGCCAGCAACCCCAAGATAGGCGAGGATGGCACTGGTAGCGGATGGACATGGGAGGAGAATGGGTTCAATCGCATGAAGGGCATGTGGCCGCCCCTAGATCCGGAGAAGATTCGACGCGCCAACCGCACGTGGCCCGGTGCCAGAAGGGACTACGCAGCCGAGCTAAAAGAGCTGGATATAGGTCCTGAAGAGAGGAAAGAAGCCTTCAGGCAGCGACAGGAGCAGGACCTGGAGCGGAGGAAGAAATTAGTGGCCGAGCTAGAAGAGGTGGACAGCAACTTTGAATTTGTAAATGGCAGCGATAGTGACGATGACGACCACAGCGATAACGATGATAATCGTGGCTTTGATGGAGCCCCAGGCTGGACCAACTCGGATGGCGAACGTCTGCGCGATTATGGCGTAGATGAAGAGGCAGAGGACCTGGCCGACGACAACATCCCCCTCGCAGAACTCATACGGCGCCGCAAAGGTTTCCAGTATGAAGCAACAACGCAAGAATGATGTATGAGGCGGAGAATATCTACGAATGCGAAGAATTGAACATTTAGTAATACGTAAAATACTTGACAAGAAAACTTGTGTAGATATATATCTGTGATATTCTCGAGTAGTTGAAAAAAAAGTAGAAGAAGCGACCAAAAAATCCAATAGAAATCATCATATTCCGCCCCCTTTGCTCCCGTCCTCAAGCAAATCTGCCTTTTTTCCTATTCAATTTTATAATAAACCAGAGCGCTTGAAAGGCATAGTAAAAAGCTCCGAGGAACAACATGACGGCATCAAGAATAAATCTCTATAGAAAAGAATAAGAATTTTGCCCTCCCTTTCCGCGACTGCGCAACAGGAACTGAACGAATAATGGTTCGAGCAAGGCAGAAAGAAAATTTAATCGAAAAAAAGGGGAGAAAGGAAGACTGGTTTCAGGACAAAGACAGCGTTCGAAGCTCTTGTTTTTCTCGCGCGATCATTCTCATTTACCAGTCGTCATCGTCGTCCTTTTGCTTCTGCATGGCATTCTTTCTCGCCAGGAGGGCATCCGCTAGACTGCCACCCAGGCTGCCCTGCGGCGTGGTGCTGCGACTCGTGTCCGATGAACTTCCATTGACCCCATTAAGGCTCATTCCTGAGTCTCGCTGCTGAAGGTCGGCAGGCTTCTGGGCAGCGGCGGGTCGCTTGGCAGGGGGCGCTGGAGGTGCAGGCTTAGATTTGACGGGCGGGGGACGGGCCTGTTCTTCCACGTAGGCGGCTGGCACCCAAGCCTGGCCGGCATCCGTCTTGCCCAGCCACCATCCTATGTAGAAAGTTAGTTTCCGGTGTGTCTCTTCTTGTGTTCTGTCCTTTCTTTCCTTCCTTCTTTTTTTTTTGGGGGGGGGGGGAGGGCGGAAGTGGTTTCTTGACGTACCATTGTCTTCCTTCTGCACGATCTCAATTATCTGGCCGGCGACGATCGATAGCTCATTGTCTCTCTGACCGGCAAAATCATATAGAACCTTAGCCATGATTTTCGGCGGGCCCGCAGGAGGCGGAGGAGGAGGCGGCGGCGCTCTTGTGATGCTGTTCTGATTCCTTGTGTGACTAGGAATAGAGGCAGAAGAAGTCTGGGCGGCAATCGGCGTCGGCGTCGGCTTTGCGATGGCAGGGCTGCTAGCTGCAGGACTGGGGCCAGAACTGAGGGCAGCTGGAGGCTGAAGAGTACTTCGCACATTGTTGGCCCCAGGTCTGGGCTTGGCAGTTCGGTTGCCCGTCAGCCTGGACGGGCGTCCGTTGGGACCCCCGGGCTTGATCAGCTTGCCGCGGGTGATGGGCTTGGGTGGCACAGGCTTGGCCTTGGGCGTCGGTTTGGACACAGATGAAGGGGGCTCCCCCTGCTGAGTGTGGACAGCTCCGCTTTTGTAGAAGTCAGCTGGCATTTGGGAGTCCTTCAGGACTTTGACCTGCTGCATCTTGCCGGGTTTCTTGGCGTATTCAATCATGTCGGAAATTTTGAGGTTGAAGCCGGCAGGCATCACCTGCTTCATCTGCGTGAACATCTCCGTCTTGAAAACACAGTTCATCAGAGGGTCAGGTTCCTGCTGGGACCCGATGCCCAGAGAGAACCAGTCATCGCGGGCCGTCGAGGTACTTATGTACTTGATAGCACCCAGGGGAACAGCCTTGTCAACGGAAATCGTAGGCTGCCCGTTCACCAACGCCTGAGAGATGATGTAAAACTTGCTGCCAGTCACAACAATTATTCTAGGAGTAGGCTTGCTGGACCTGCCAAACTTGGCCTCCAAAATCTCGGCACGACACGAAAAGACAGCTCTCTCGTTGGATCCGATATTGGCTGCCTTGTGAATCTGCGCACCGAACCCTCCCAAGGCATTGACACCCAAGTAGTCACCCAGGAACCTTCTAGAGCCGAGCAGACTCATACGTCGTCGCTCCTTGCGATTGCCAAGGACACGGTGTCCCTGGTCGCGAAGCTGCAGGAATTCAGCGCCAGTGCGCTTCTTACGCCAGAAGCGCTGGATCCGAGTAGCAGACTCGGCACGGTAGGCCAGGTAGGCCCTCCACATGCGCTGGATTCTGGTGGCCATGTTGTGCCAGTACCTGTCCCTCATGTGCTCGAGGGCGAAAAGGGTTTCCGGGGACTTGATAAATGCCTTAGTGACACCCATCTGCCACTCCTCCTTGGGGATGCTCGTATCCTTGAGGATCTGTTTGGTAGCTTCCTCGTACGAACCGTCCCAGGTGTACTCACCAGCGTACGATGTCGCTGGAGACAGGAGGAAGAATCGATCCACGAACTTATCGAACGACTGGCGGTAGGCAAAACCAGCACGACGGATACGGACGTTTTCCTGCAGGCCAAGGTACTTGATCTGGTGAAGAACATTGGGGCCGTTATATTCGGTAGGCGACTTGTTCTCGTTGGGCTTGATGGTACGAATGTACGACGGCTGGCATTTCATCAAGGTGTCGACAAGAGCATTGGCGGACGTGCGGATACGGTCGCCAGCGGAAGGGGGCTGCTTCCGGTTGTCTTGATCAACCTGCTGAGGGAACAAAGTGTGGACAAAGCTGTTGCCGCTATGCTCGACGAGGTTCAGAAGACCTTTGAGAAGCTGGTCCTTGTTCTTATCCGTGATTCCGTCAACAGTGTAGGACACGTCGCCGGCATAATGTTTAATAATGAAGTTTCCTTGACGTGGTGTCAAGTGAGCGTGCGACATAGAGTTGACAGTCTGCATAAAGGTACGGTCGCAGGCGGCGGGATCGGCGTGGGCTGTCTTGGTAGCGTCCTTCATGGCCGAGAAGACACCCGGGGGTCGGACCTGCTCAATGAGCTCGCACACGACCTTGTTGTCAAAGTACTTGATAGGCTTCCACTCGATCTGCTCCCTCGCATACTCTTCCTGCTCTGTCTTGAGAGTGAGCTGGATGAATATTTGCTGGAGCTTCTCGTTGACATAGTTGATGCAGAGCTGCTCGAAACTGTTCTTCTCGAATATTTCGAACCCGTAGATATCCAGGATGCCAATCGTGTTAGACGTGGACTGACGCGACTTGAGGGACTTGTTGATGCGGCTGACGATCCAGTCAAAGAGGTTGCTGTAAATGGCCTTGGATAGTGCATCCCGGGTGGCTGAGGCCTGGGCAGGGTTGGCTGGGGACTCAATGACTTCACCACTTCGAGGTGTCAGGATACGGATGGTGATGCCTTGGATGAGCTGGTCGGGTGTTACCTCGAGAAGATAGGCGGCAAAGTCGACGACAGACCTGTCCACGACCTCAGCATAACCGCCATCGTCCTCGCGGAATTGGATATTGCCAATCCACAAAACGGCAGCCAGCATGCGGAAGATACTGTCCTGCTCGGGCTGGGTTACACCGATGATCTTCATGGCGTTAAGTGTATCTTGAAATTCGGCCAGGTCGTCGATTCCGTCAACATCGAAACACTTGGATTGGCTCGTGTAGACGTAGGTTTCGGGACCCTGGACACCAAAGGTCTGCTGGTATTGCGGCGAGGCGCCCTTGGTGAACTGGTAAAAGATGTGAAAGTTGCGCTCGTTGGCAATCTGGCCGACGACTCGTGACTTTTCGAGAAGGTAGTTGTTGATGTCGGCACCAACCGGCTCGCCTTGGCCGTTGAAGTAGATCTGGAGGTACTTGCCGAAACGGGACGAGTTGTTGTTCCTCAGTGTCTTGGCGTTTCCAAAGGACTCGAGCAGCGGGTTGGTGGCCAGCACCATGTCCTTGATCTGCTGAATATCGCCGGAGCCACTGCCCGAGACGTTGGCAATGTACTGCATGATGCGCTTGGCGGCCTCGGTCTTGCCGGCACCCGACTCGCCCGAAATGATGACACACTGGTTATCGTTATAGGCCTTCATGTTGTAGTAAGCCGACTCGGCAATAGCGAAGACATGGGGCGGCATCTCCAGACGGTTCTTGCCCCTGTAGCTGTCGAGGACCTGGTCGGTGTAGATGCCCAGGTCGCGGAAGGGGTTGACCGACACCAGGACATGGCCGATGTAGGTGTAGATTTCGGCGCCTTCGAATCGTTTCTTAAGGTTCTCGTTTATGGCTTCGTTGGAGACCTTGCTCAGCAACGTTAGGTCGGAAACACCGACCTCCTTCTTCTTGCTAGTTTCAAAGGTGGCCTTCTTGGGCTTTGCGCTGCCCGAAGCGCCTCCTGCCCCGGCCTGGGCGTTCCGGCTCGACTTATCTCTGGGACGCCGTGATATACCCTAGATTCACGGGGGGGAGATGCTCAGCAACCGTTACTTTTTTGCGTGCCCGCGCGGCGAGGTAGGAGAGAGGGGCTTTCTTACCATGGTTGGATACGGAGATGAGTATGCGGTGGTATTGTGGAGAGGGGAGAGAGGGTCGTAGTGTTGGCGTAGGTTACTCTGTCATTAGGTAGCTCACCGCAAGAGAACGAAAGGTGTAGTAAAGGAAGGAAAAGCAAGACAAGCCAAGTCAATCAACCCTCTGAGAGATAGGGAAAAGAGATGGGGCCAAATCGATGCTGTCGCAACCCAGATGATGATGGTGGTGGCTACATGTACGGGTAGGTACCTAATAGTTGGTGGCGGCGTTACTGAATGGAAGTGCCTGGATGGATGGTGATGAAAATTGCCGACAATTTTCCGCCGCAACAAAATGTCAGTCAGTCAGCACAGCCTCATGCGCATACGTAGCAGCTGGCGGCTAGGAAAAACAAAAGGCCAGCCCCCTCCAACTTCTTTTTCTTTCGTTGCCCTCTCACATCAAACCTTGACTCGTTCGACCCGCCATATTGCCCAATTCCTCTGACTCTTACAATAAGAGGCTAGGTTTTCCCATTGTCAGACACGGCCGGCTAGCTGCCTCGGGTTCTCGGCGCTGTACATGCCAGCTTGGTGATTGCACGGTATTTTGTTCCAGAGTACATCTGTATTTTGGCTGCCAAGCGTCTTTGGTCACCAAACCGTGATCCACCGGTTTTACTCGTTGCGTCATAGTGCATGCGCCCATCGACTCAGCGAGAGACTGAGCACTCCGGTTCTCCAGACTTTGAGTAGAAGGGGAATATAAAGTAACTGTTCTCTTTTATATTTGAGCCTCAGCTGTTTCTTCACCATGCCTGCACTAGATTTTGGGTGTCTACCCTCGATTTGCTTCACCAAAGACGATGTTATGTAGCACACATAGACATTGTACACGCGGTTGCTTTAATGTGTTACCTATATCAAGCATCTCAAAAAAAAAAAAAGGTACCTATATTCATGGAAAAGGTTGTACAAAGTGGTACAAAGGTAAAACCGTGTAGGCCGATTTATTTTCATGTAGAGAACAATATATATTTAGAGAAAAAAAAACATATTAAGAAAAGGTCCCCGCAAGGCGGGGAGAGACAATCAGATGTTCAAACAGAAAACAGATATTATTTGGAACCAAGCCTATACACGGTCATCCAGGTTTATCGAAGCAGGTCTGCCGAATACTAAATCCAAGGCCGGCCGAGTGGCACCATCATGACAAGATCTCATCGTTAATTCTTCGTCTCCGCTCCCTGGACGCCCCAATGCACGATGACATTGTTGCCCGAGCAGTCGACAGTGCCCTTGTGGTCGGCTAATAGATACAATGCGTTAGCTATCCTCCCCACATTATACACATTGTGTAATTGATGCATTGGAGCTGTAAATATATGAGTATGAGTAAAGAAGAACTTACGAGCACCATATTGGCGGAACGGTCCCTCTCTGTAGGGAGACGGCGACCCGCTATCAGAAACTCCGGCCGGGATGGAAGACTCCGTACAGATAGTTCCCTTCGCATCTTCAGAGCTGATGTCTTTGGGGCCAGTGTCGTTGGAGCTGGTGTCTTTGTAAGGCTGCTGGTGGACGACCGGGGGACTCCTGTAGGCGGTAGGCATCTGTCTCTCAGAGGCGGCAGGCATTTTGAATGAGATAGGTCTTGATAGAAAAAAGGTAGACAACCGAGTCCGTATTCGATAATGAATCAAGCTGATGATTTTCTGATCTCGAGTCGACGAAGAAGGCCGGGAGACCAGTCTTTTATAGTCGTGACACTTGTATCTGCTACGCACCAAGGGCACGCAACCACCTCTCCCCTATCTCATGACATGTTTCCAACAATCCTCTGCTCACCAGGGCACCAAGGAAGTGTGTGCCCCATCAGAGCCAGCCAGGCAACCGTAGCGTAGGATGAGGTGACAAAGCCACCGAGCATATCCCGGAAAGATTGCCTGAGTGGTACACAAGGCAACTAGGCCTTCTTCTCTCAAGTCTGGTACATCTGGGCTTCAGCTTTCGGTGAAACAGCTTCAGTAATATCTACATAAGAAGTAAGGCGGCGGGGTGTGTGTACGGTCGAAGAAGGCGGCGGTATCATGGGGTGAGGGGATTCATCGGACCTGAGGGCCACACCAGCAGGGTGCAAAATGCCGACAACGAGGATTATTATTGAAAGAAGAAAAAATTGAGAAGAGGAAAGGAGAAGTAGTACGTCAGTTATTCAGCCACGGAGGCTGGGAAAGCCCGAGGCACACATACATCAGGGGCAGTGAAGCAAGAGAAAGAGAAGGAGGAGGTCAACGTCGGTGTGCTGGCACGCTTCGACGGCCAATATGAGGTGAGAATTGACGCCGCAAAGCTACGCGGATTAGTATTGCTATGAAATAGGGCGAGGTCAGCCCCTAGGAGTGTCCGTGTAAGTCCCTGCAAGTACAATAGTATACGTACTCTCTGACTGTCACATTATTTTGTGATACGATACTTGTCCTTTCATGATTTACTGTTACTACTTGTCATACTAGTACGAGTAGTAAGGTAGTCCCAGACCGACCCACAATGTGCGGCGGGGGTGTTAATGGAGGGTGAAGAGTAGGACTCAATGGATCGTATTTTCATTACTGATGTATTTATGTAAATAGAAGCTTCACACAGACTCCACGATTGCTTTCGAGGAAACTGCGTAGACCTAACGATTATGATGTGGGTCGGGGCTGTGAGGCACAAAGGATGAATACCTTGTCGTCCGGAGGTTCAGATGTAATAGTACGGTGCATAGCTGTAATATTGCGCAGATGTTCCTTGCAGCATGCAACACCTGCCACTTGGTTAGACACCACGACACACCGTATTACTTACTTGCACTATCATGGTAACCGCAGAGAAGAAAGGAAGGAAAGAAAGAAATTAGCCACCCGGAGGACACTAGTAATATCAAATCTGCTATACGAGGAGTACAACGAAAGAGTGGTATCACAGCATCTCTCGTGATGGCCATCATCAACTCTGATTATTCATGATGCTTCTTAAATCGCTTCCGCGGCGGCCAATACATGCATGTAATACTTTTTGGTTGCATCACCTCCAAAAAATTCGAACCCAAGTGCTAACAAACAATGTGACTGGCTTCTAGAATGTGGCGTACAGGTTCGCACCGGAGCTGTCAACGGATGTCTTCACTGGGTTGCCTAAGGAGTATAGATTACTGGTCTAGCTCTTGGCATGTATCATGTGCATGTATGTCAGCACAAGCTTGCCGCAATGCAGCTGATTTTGCGAGAGTGACACAGGCCCAAGGGCTTGTCTGTACGACATTCAGGTACCTGCTGGCCCGGCTTGGATGTCATGAATATCTCGCCGGAGCAGTATTAATATCCCCCGACGTCGGTATCGTCACTCACAGGGCGCGACTCTGTTCAGGCAGGTTGATGCAGTCCTGTCATTGAAGTGCAGAGCGAGGGTTCATTTGCAGTTAAGTGGAAAAAGACAAGATTGAACTGGATGTTGTTGTATGTGGACACGGGATAGGCAAACAGCAAAGGATGGAGGAGCCTTCGACGTGCGACGTCAGTAATAATGGAGATGAATACCTACCTACTCGTACTTGCATCGGCCATGTGTTGCTCCTGCGGACCTTTTCCAGGGCGCTTTGGGTGCTTTGACCCTCCTGTCTTGTGCCCCCACTAGCCAAACAGCTTGTTGCCCCAGAGGGGTCGAGAATATTACATGACAGGGCCACGTCTCTCTTCCTGCATCCTACAATACCGTTTCTCTTTCGTCATCGACAATTCAACGCCCTTGCTCAATTTGTCGAGGATAAGCGATTAAAAGAGCAATAATGAAGTCCTCTATTATCTTCTCTGTTTTGGCTTCGGCCGCCGTTGGCATGGTTACCGCCGAGGGTCTCGACGTCAAAGTTACTCAGGCTGTGGAGTGTGACCGCAAGACCCAAAATGGCGATATGGTCTCGATGCACTACCACGGCTCGCTGGCCGAGTCCGGCAAGAAATTCGATGCCAGTCAGTCCCTCGACTCCTCTTTCCCCGATGTCGTCGGATCCTTTGCGGAAAGTCTGGTTTAAAACTGACAATCTGTACATCAGGTTACGATCGCAACGCGCCGCTTACGTTCCCTTTGGGTGCCGGCCGTGTCATTAAAGGGTTTGTGTGACGAAGACTGTCCTACATGATTGAGCTAACGGAAATTTATTTAGATGGGATCAGGGTCTGCTAAACATGTGTATCGGAGAAAAGAGGTTCGTCTGACCAGATCCTGGAAAGCTTGCCATTGCAGCTAGATCTAATCATTGTCATCTCACAGGACTCTCACTATCCCTCCCGAGTTGGGTTATGGAAGCCGCGCCATGGGTCCCATCCCTGCTGGATCAACCCTTAGTAAGATCTTTCAAGTCACACTGAGCACAAGGCTTTCATCTGACCATTCCCAGTCTTCGAGACCGAGCTGGTTTCTATTAAGGGCGTCCCGACCCCCGAGAAGATTCAGTACAAGGATGCTGAAGGAGAGGATGCTAAGCCTGAGGCGGTGAAGACGGACAAGATCGTCGACAAGATTGTAGAGGCTGCCGCCGAAGCCGCCGACGCCGCCAAGACTCTCGTCGCCGACACCGATAGCGACCAGCACGAGGAGCTGTAAAAGGTTTATTACCACGCATCAAGTTGACTAGTCAGCGCCTGAATAATAGCCATCACCGTGTTCATCATTGAACCTTCTGTCCAAAAGTCAGAGTCTTCTGTTTCGGATCGATGCAGTTGGCCCGTCCCTTCTTTTTGTCCAAGGCCCTGGGCTTTTTGTGCTCTGGCGGTCGTCTGTCATTGTTTGCCTCATCTGCTTGCACTGCCTCTCGGATTGTTTGTCGAGAAAGGCATAAGTCAATGTGTTGGTTGAACAGACGCTCGTCCGCAGCCATAGGCCGTCGGCATATTGGGCAATCCCAACACGGCTCTGTAGGCGTTGGTAGTCCGTTCCTAGACTGGCCGGGAGTAGTAGTCTGGTGTCTGGATTCCAGGCGGCTGCGGTCCGCCCGCCAGCCCAGTGAAGGTATCTCATCAAGGGAGTCTTCCTCGGCCTCGATAAAATGATGTTCTCCCGGCCACTGTTCCCATTCTTCGATGCCGTATAATGATTGGCTGGTCTTTCTCTTGTGTCTAATTGGTCCAGAATCGCCCTCTTCACGTCGCTTTAGGCCAAAAAATGCCATTGTGTTAGGGCGCTTTGTACTGACAAGATTGGTGCAGCGGAGCCCTATGAGTCTGAGTTTCAGTTCAGACCTTCCTTGCTCGAGTTTTCTTAGCATTGGTAGAGCGTTGTTGTAGAGGTCATCCGCGAGGCATATTGCGTAGGGCGTGACGACTTGTCGGGTGAAGACCTCAAAGGTGTGAAGCTTCACTTTTAAACATATTGTCCGGCCTTTGCATTCTGCCCGTTTCATGTCCTTTTCCAGATCTTCAGCAGTGCTCCGCAGCTTTTCCCTCACTTTTTCTGGATCTGAAAGCTCCCCAAAGGTCCTTTCCGTACCGATACTCCGCCGTTCATAATCTTCGGCGGGTTGTATCTTAGTCCTGCCTAGTCCAAGGTAACAGTTGAGAAGAAAAGCGGATGTCTTCTCCCCAAATAGCGGCTGGAGGTACTGCCTGTACTCGTAGAGATCACCACAAGTTTTGACGCCAATCTCGAGAAGCTCACGTTCCAGAACACGGCCGATACCACCAGCCTTTCGAGTAGGTAGCTCGTGCATAAATTTCATAATAGCACTACGGTCGTGGGGAAGCACGTATTGCCCGTTAGGTTTGTTCATATTAGAACATATCTTGGCCAGCTTTGAATTAGCTGCGATCCCTGCAGAAACTGTGACCTGGGACTTCTCGTGCACCTCCCGCCGCAGCTTGTCCACAGTCTCGATGGGGTCCACGTTTTTCTCGATGCAGTACTCTGTGATATTGAGGTACGCCTCATCGATGCTAGCACCCTCGAAGTGGGGATCATATACAGCAAGCACCTCTCGGATTTCACGAGCCTTGGCGGTATACTTCTCGAAATTCGGTTTGATGAGAACCAGGTTCGGGCAAAGCTTCTTAGCCACAAACCCGGCCATCCCAGAACGGCATCCGAACTGGCGAGCAAGGTAATTGCAGGTCGTTAGGACACCTCCGCCAACAGCAAATGGCACGTCTTTGAGCTCGGGGCGCTCAAGTTGCTCGACAGCAGCGTAAAATGCATCGCAGTCGACATGGACCACATATTGCGTCAAGTCTCTCGTGGATTCCAGTTCGGCAAGAAGGCGATCGACTCTCCGAAGTTCGCACGACAGGTCATGGTTATCGAGCTGCTTCTTTCGGTCGAGCAATTGTTCAATTTTTTGGGTGAGGACCTTGTCACGGGCTTCTTCACGATTGAAGAACTTGGAGCCCTTGGAGGCATTGTAGATTATCTCGGAGACCTAGGTGGGATGTCAGTGGGTTGAGCTGGCGTAACTGCTACGGTCGGAAGGTCGCACCTTATTCTGATTGACCTTGTCCTGGCCAGCTTTGGTCAAGGATGGTCCAAGCAGATGATACTTGAGCGTCTTAAATTCTTCATCAAGCTCTTCTTCTCGAGCCGACGGTTCCGGTTTGGCATTAGCCGACATTTTCGGTTGGGTAGTTGCTAGAAGTAAATAAAGAAGGCTAACTGTCTAGTAGAGCAATACTGATGCAATACATCGTAGCTCTCAAATAGGACAGTGGTAATAATCCGATCTTGACTTGGGTTCCTTTTCGTATAGCGGGGTGGCCTGGTAAAGAAACGCGTGGCGAAGAAATCATGAGCCTGAAAAGTCGTGAACGCGTTGCGGTCTTCGACGCGGAATCACGTGAACACCATGTTGAGCCCCATTCCCCGCCCCGCCCATCATTGTCTTCCACGCCCATACAGTGCCAGACCTGCCGGTATCATAATGTACGAGTATTATTCTTATTATTTGTTGACCTTTACTACAACAATTAATTCGTGCCTTCGATTAGTGGGACAGAGACGAGGTGGGGAGATATAGGCACCTCCCCTCTCATAAGACTACGAGACGTCATTGGTCGCTCCCCCTCTCGGCAAGCAGCAGTTAAGCGCCGACCAAACCGCCAACTGCAGGGCTACAGGATGGCAGCTAAGGTGACGAGCGAATGGAGGGAAGGTTCTGAGTGCTAATCTGGTCCTATTCCCGCCGAGCCTTGGCCCAAGCGGATGGCCGCAGATACAAAACTTGAGGGGCAGCAGTGCCGACGTCGATGGCAAATCTTCCTCTCCCTCATCCTCTCCCTAAGCTCGTACGAGTACTTTCCTAGCATTCAATCCAACAACTGCGCCAGGGCTGAAGGTGTTTTTTTTTTCGGGATAAGTGCCAGATTTCATAAATCTGTGCTTCTTGAACAGCAGCAGCTCTGTCGCGCACAGGACGTGGTTGTGAAGATGGCGGCTCGACCTGGCGAAGAGAATGTAGCTACGCTGTAAGTCATTATGCGTGCGCACTCACATAATGCATTATCCTGACTCGAGTGCTCTCTCCAAGATTTGGCGACATTCATTACTTTTACTCCCCTGCCGAGGTGAAACCTAGGCACCACCGGTTTGACAAGGGATCGTACGTTTACCTATTCGAGAACGCCAATGAAAGAAGATGTCGAGTTGAGATTGCAAACAACCCGGGGGCAAGCGACCAAGATGCTTTCGATGGCTGTCAGTAGCATCCCTTATAATAGCGTGTGGCGCCATTCGTTGACTCAATTTCCCTAATAACAGTTCTCGATCAGACCCGGGTAAGCTACTCCTACAAGCAACACTGCATGGTGTCTCTGGTCGTCGCCGACACTGTCAATCAGAACGAATGGCACCTACCGACTTACGACCCGCGCAACGAGAACAAATACCATTATAAATTGCACTCGCTCGACGTCTACTTTTGGACGCAGCAGGACGCCCTGCAATTTGTGAATGGCGTGAGAAGGGTTCTGCCTCCGGCGCAGGTCGAGGTATTGGACGAACCGGTCCCAGCAGCCCACCAGCAGCCAGCTCATATGAGCGATGTCGTGCGCAAGCTCGAGACAGCTGCCATTTCTGACCCCCAGTACAACAACGGATCTCTCCCTCCTCCGCCTCCTCCACTTCCTCAAGGCGCGCCTCCTGCGTCGACAGCCCCCGCCCAGCCCGCCAATTTTGCCCCCATGGCGTACAACCCTGCGGCGCCGGCAGCTCCCGAAGCAATACAGCCGCGTGAGAAGACGCCGCCGCCCGATGAGGACCCTCTCAACCCCCTCGCCGTAGCTGTCGCGTATGACTATCAGAACCAGCCCTTCACACCTGGGTTCCCGCACCAGCCGGCGCAGGTGCCACCGGGGCTGCTGAGCCCTGGTCTCCTGAGTCCTGGCATGCCCCAGTCGGCCCTGGCTAGTCCCGGACTACCCCCGGTCCAGCCCGGACTGCAGCGGACGGCCACCATGCCAGCTGGAGCCATGGGACTGGCATCGCCGGGTCTCGCAAGTCCATATGGTGCAGGGTTCCCCGGCGGAGCGCCGCCCCCTCCGCCTCCACTCCAGTCGCAGCTGGCGCCCGTGCACGTCGGGCTGCAGCAGCCGCAACAGCAGCCAACCCCCCCTGTTGCCAGCCCCGGGCTGCCTCCACCACCTTCGACTGCAGGGTTCTCTAACTTCTCTTACGTCCAGCAGGGACAGCCGGCAGCGGTGCCGGCGACAGGTGGCGGTCATGTCTATGCTGTACACCAGCAATATTACCGACCGACGGCGGATGAGGCGGCCGCACAAGGGAGCCCCATGGAGAATATGTACCAGCCGAAGCAGGAGGCTAGGGGAAAGTTGGAGGAGAACGCAGGGAGGCTCGAGCGCGGCATGTCGGGAATGCTGAAAAAGTTTGAGAAAAAGTTTGGATAAAATGGAACTGCCGAGGCCGTCGATATTAGTAGCTGCAATAGTATACTCCGCATGTTTCTCACCTAAGCCCTTTTTTCACCGCAATCCAATGAATGAAAGGAAGCGACTGCGCTCGGCCCATCCAGTTGGGTTAACAGAGACCAGACCGCTTATTTCGATGCTTAATATTATCACTACTTACTCATACTTTTATCGAGTATTATGTATAGGTATAATACATTGAGTATTAGCCTCACAGGATGGTGTCTACTCATTGTCATTGGCAGTGTGGAGAGTCACGGAGGGGACTGAGGGGCGGTGGGCGACTCCTACATCTCGATTCTCGAACCACGTTGCCTCTATGTTGGGAGACGTTGACTCTGCTTGAGACAAGAGCTGTAGCTATATTTATCCTTGCTCGTAACCCTCATTACCAAAGTCAGTAACGATGCACGCTACAAGGCTCTGCGTAAAGTTTCACCATCAAACTGCTATTATATTCTATCGACTGCCAACCGCTGAACATTCATCTCTCGTGGCGTGGCTAATTTGCACCGGGGCTGCAAACGGCCCAACGCCATAAGCAAGGTTGGTTTGCCGTTATGCTGTATATGACCATTGGCCATTGACGATGCACTGGGCGCTTGTCCTCGCCAGCCGCTCCTTTCATCAAGACTTTTTGCCCCTCTTGGTGTGTGGCATTCAACCAAATTCAGACTCCGAGGCGGTTGGTGAGACATGATCATGGCAAACCGTCGAGAGCTAACGCTTTTTCGTATATTTATTCCCCCTCTTTTCAGATGGGCAGTATTATGTATACCTCCAGTAGCATTACCCAATGGTTCCCCGATGGCAAGGCAGAGGCTTCCATTTGCAACATCAACGCAATACTACTCACAGAGTATTATACCTGTACTCGTATATGATGCGTTGTGCTACAACTTAATACAGGATACAGGTAATAATATGAGTGCCGTAATACGTCGTACCGAGTGCATGGGCCACAATGGGCAAAGACGCAGGTCATGGGTCTGTGTCAATCATGCCATGGCCCCTGCTAATTATTTGCCCATGGAAGCGGTAGAACAGTAGTTTGTGGGAGGAGGGTTCAATGGTCAGGGCGGAAGGTAACATTCTGAATTGATGTGGTGATATGAAGCCTGTCCTGATCACCACGTGTGTTCACTGTTCAATAAGTGCTGTCAACTCACCAGGTGATTAACAAGATCGATCGTATACGGAGAGTACGAGTACAGGTGCATACAAGCATTGTACGTCGTATTACCAGTTTATGGGCAAATAATAAGTCTACAAATACTATTATTCATTTCTTTTCCTCTTCTTCGAGTCTGATCTGAGCGCGCTATTGTTACTTAAGCGGCCTGCTGTACGGCCAACCGACAAAGGCGTGTGTTTCGATACTGCTCTAACAGGTACCTGAACCACCTACTTCCAGCTCATCAGGTACGGCATAATAAAGTACCACCACCCTGGTACACGTCACAGCTTATCCCCACCTACCACACGGCGTCTTCTTGGCTCAGCCTCCTTTGCAAAGTAACGGGTTAACGGGTGACAAGTGGAAATTCCGTTCAAAAAAATGGCCGATGGGCCTTGTTTTGCCCAGACCTCTTTGTCGATGGGCTCTCTGGGCAACCATTCTTTTTCTGCTTCTAATTTGTTATTTTATTATCTCGAATATTCATACTTCTGTCCTTCGCCCGCGACACCGGCTTCGTACCCTACCTAAGTCGAATCATCCCCCTTTGAAGGTCATAATACAAGTATTACGGAGTACGAGTAATACGATTTAATCACAGAACTTCCGGGCATCCTCATCTCGCCTGGCCCGCTTATCGTCTACCGCACGAACGGCACGACCGGCATTTGCAGCCGACTCAAATTCGATTGCAATTTTCTAGCATTGCCCTTCTGTCTCTTCCTCGCTCATCGGACGGGGGGGAAGTAACTTGGGAACAATGCATCTCAGCGGTCGGGCACCAGATAGCAGCAACGACAACAAGGGTGGCGGCAATAGCAGTGGTACTGCAATCAAGGCATGCATTGTATGTTACTTTCCTGGGGGAGGGGTCCATCTACGACAATCTTTTTCTACACCAGGCAGACATGGCTGACCAAGACGCTGTCAACAGATTGTCTTGATCGTTCTGGGCATCGCCGGCGTTGTCGTCGCCTCGTTCTATATTTCTCGAGCCCAGCGGGGTGGACTCAGTCTTGGTCGGAAGAAGTCGCGGGGTGGCCAAGGGGGAGGCCTATGGAGTCGTCTAATTGCACCTCTAACAGGGTCAAGACGTCGTCAGTACGAACATGCCTCCTCAGGAGACGACAACGCCGAGCTCGAGGGCACCCACAGAGATGTCGAACAAACACCGAATAGAAATACAGCCACCGTCGACCGCAATACGTCCGTTCGGTCTGTCCTGACCCTGCCCGCCTACAGCCAGAAGGCATCCAACACAGAACAAGTCATAGCCCGCGAAGGCGACCGCGATGGTATGGATGTCGTCATCGATCTCCCTACGGAAGAAGAGCAGGAAGCCCGACGGGAGGAGGAAATGGCGGCGCTATACCAGCTCCGCTCCACCAGGCGACAGCAGCAACAAGAGCGTGCTGATATTAGGCGACAGCGTGAACAAGCCCGGCAACAGGGTGATATGCAGGCTCTGGTTGAGGCTCAGGCCCGCGCGCAGGCACTGAGCACCGGCCACAACGCTGTCGTTGAGGAGCTGCGCCGCGACATCGACCGTGCAAAGGAGAACAACCGCGGACACGTCTCGAGTGTGTCGTACGCCGATCTCGGTGTCGCTCGCCACGACGGTACCAGAATACGGGCGGGCAGCCAGGAGAGTGAGCGTACGGGACTCCTGTCTGATGCTGCCGACATGGGGCACCGGTCCCGCTCCAGAGCCGACTCCGTTCTGTCTCACAGTCGAGACGCTAGCGCCGGCTCGGCCGTGAGCCTAGTCAGTGGCATGCCATCTCCGGACCTGAGCAACCATGCCCGTGCGGTGTCCCTGGACGTACCGTTGGCCGGCTCGAGCCCAGAGCTGGTCGGGTCGGATCTTGGTGTCGAAGCTATACCTCCTCCCGAATACGAAGATGTGCCGCTTGACGATGGTAGTGCTGCTCGGGGGTCAGCAGCACACACTGACGAACCACCCATCTATTCTGGTCCGTATCGATCAGCCTCTATACGGAGCCGACGTAGCCAACATGGCACCGGGTCAGATGAGGACGTTGTGGTGAACGATGCTGCGGATGGCGACAGACCGCGTGGTCGTGGTGTTGGTAGTGTTCCTCAGCTGCCGAGTCTGAGGATTAGCCATTTGCCCTCGATTGTGGTGGAGCCGTCCAGCGCGCATCCAATGGACGACCCAAGGGACAACGGTGATGACCGTCGACCGACAACAACAAATGTATGAGCAGGGAGGTGAAGGAACACATATGAAGGACAGCATACTTCAACCTCGTCCCACCACTACTCTGCACCTCATTCTTTCCTTTTTCTTTTTTTCTCATACAGCAGGGCGGAATGATTCAACGGTCTCTAAATTTCTGCTTTTCGGCAGCATGGAGTTCAAAGGTTTCCAGCATAACTTGATATTTCTTTTTCTCGTTGATAGTGAGCGTTGGCAATTTTGTAGTAGCTTAGTGCGTCAATTCAATTCATTTGTAACGTTTCACCAATCAATCGCTGCCTCCAATGTCTCTGGGTTATTGCATCACGAACATGTCACTTACATCCAGCCTACATGTGAGAGAGGTGGAACAGGCTACAGCCAACATGCAGTCTAGGTGGCAAACAGTGGGGTAAATACACGGGTTCGACACCAGGTGCTTGTACAGAGTTGTACGGAAGAGAAGGCGTCCCGCTGATATAGTTCGTCGTGTATTACACAGCATTTGATCATGAGCATGTGATTAGGCCAGTAGGTGAGAACTAGTAACATCCATGAGGGGGGGGTGTACTTGCAACAAGGTATTGTTATTCATGTTTTGGAAACAGTACGACTCTGTCATTACGAACAGATGTGGCTGCAGCCTCATGTGCCATACTGTGGCGAGACGAAGGAAGGGAGCAAGAGGCTAAGCGTACATGGAGGAGTATTGCCCCTCGATGGATGTGTAAGTGATAAGGAGGCGCTGAATAATTCGTGCCAGGTTTTACATTATTAACGTGTAGGTAAAGCTTAGAAATTCCTTAGCTAATATCTGGATTCTCCCACTACGAGAAGACGCGTGGGGTCTGTGGGATGTTTTGTCAGTCTCAGGTAATGTGTGTGTCTGTGTCCCCCAGGGAAAGAGGAGGGCGGGGGGAGTGAGGAGTGAGGGGGGAAATGTGGGTTTGAGATTTCCAGGTGAAAGTTGGTATATCCGTACTCGTGCCATAGACTGGCTATTAGCATGTAGGAGACTCTGAGAAAGGCTTAGAACGACGCTGCTGGAACCAATAACTCCGTATGCCGCCAAACATTGTCCAATGATATCACGGCGAGACAACCGTCGGGGCTAAGAAGAGGGTCCCGTACGGATATAGCTATTGGCAGTTGCTATTACTGTAGTACCAGCGAAGCTTCCAGTCTCCAACGACGTGATATACTTGCATTAATACGGATTTATTTGAAAAGAGAGCTCTCCGGCCCTCCCCCCATGGTCAACGAAAAGTTTTCTTTCTCCTCATAAACATCCAACATTCCTCTTGTTCTGACAAACCGCCCGTCAAGAATCCACACACAACCGTCGCAATGGCTCCCAAGACTCCCAAGATCGCTGTTGTCTACGTAAGTTGTCCTGCTACTCTTCCCACACGCTCCTGCCCCTCCTACCTACCCCTCAATCATGAAACCCTCCTCGTCCGCCACAACATCACTTTCTTCTGGGAGAATACTGCTGCCCACCTTTTTCCCATCGAGTGGGGAGGCTAGATCATAGACAGACGTGGTTGGGGAACAAGGTGGCGCTTCACATGGCAGGAGAGCCATGATTTGCTAACACTGCTCATCTAAACAGTACTCGATGTACGGCCACATTAAGACCCTGGCCGAGGCTGAGAAGAAGGGTGCCGAGAAGACCGGCGCTACCGTCGACATCTACCAGCTCCCGGAGACCCTCCCCGACGAGGTCCTCAGCATCATGCACGCTCCCGCCAAGGACCCCAGCGTTCCCGTCCTCGAGGATCCTGCTACCCTCGAAGACTACGACGCTTTCCTCCTAGGTATCCCCACTCGTTACGGAAACTTCCCCGCCCAGTGGAAGGTATAAATCAACTCCCTGTTTCCCTAGACATTGATGTACAAGTCGAGAGAGAATTTGGAAAAATCGAGGGTTCTAACAACACGCTTTTAAAGACCTTCTGGGATAAGACTGGCAAGCAGTGGGCCTCTGGTAGCTTCGCCGGCAAGTTCGCCGGTATCTTCGTCTCCACCGGTACCCAGGGCGGTGGCCAGGAGGCGACTGCCCTAAACGCCATGTCTACCCTCGCCCACCACGGCATCATCTTCGTCCCCTTCGGCTACAGCCACGCCTTTGCCCTGATGTCCGACATCTCCGAGCTCCGTGGCGGAAGCGCCTGGGGTGCTGGCACCCTGGCCGGCCCCGACGGCTCCCGTCAGCCCAGCGCCCGCGAGCTCGAGATCGCCGGCATACAAGGCGAGTCCTTCGCTAAGATCATCGTCAAGCACTTTGAATGACTACGTGGCGATAGTGCCGAGGCTAAGGAAGAGACTTCTGCGGATAAACCTTCTGCCCCGGTGACCACCAACAGCAAACCTGTTGCCGCGGCCGAGCCCCTGGAGCAGAAGAGTGTACTCAAGGAGGGGCCCTGCGGTCTCCCGGCAAAGTGCACAGTACAATAATGATATGAGCAAGCTCTTTTTTCCCTATGTCGTATGGCCGATTTTTAGCACGATTACAGATAGATGGCGTAAAACCCACTTCAGGAGATGAATACAAATTCTTCCATGACTCATACTGCTATGCTTTCTGACATTTGAACTGCTAATGAATGGATATATGAGTGCGCCTGTATGTATGCTAGCCCGACTTGACTGGTAATAGCCACGAGGGAATGCCGTAGATGTCTATGAAAAAGGAAACAAAGGAAAGAAAAAACAATATGTTTTAAAGATCAGGTATGGATATCTCGTATTCCACATTTCAACTTTCTTTCCTGAACCTAAACTGGCGCCACCCTTGCAGGGGCGCTGGTCACGCCTTGACTTCGTCGCCGTCGTCAATGGGTTCGCGATCACACTCGACAGGGTCGGCAAGCTTGACCTCGCCGCGGTAGATGTCGACGATGGAGACGAGCGGCAGGATGAGGAGTAGTACAGAGAGGAGTTGACCGAAACTCCACTCCTTCTCACCCTGGTCGGTAAGTTTGACTGAGGGGTGGCCAAAGGCCTGCGAGAGGAGGACGATACGAACAGCTGCACCTATGGCGATAGCGGCCATGAGGATGATACCGACAAGCTGTACGGCGTTGTGAAACCGACGCTGACGAGCGTGCAGGTACCACGTGGCGAGGCCGAATACGACGCAGTTTCCTATGATGACAATAACGGTGCCGACGTATGACAGACCGACGGTGCTCGAGCGGGAGCCGCCATGGGTCTCCGAGTTCCAGACGCAGGCGATGGGTAGCGTCTCATCGTCAAGGCCTCTCGACACGGCTTGAAGAACGAAGACGCCCAGTACGCATGACAGAGCGAGGTTGACGAACATGAGGGACTGACGAAGCCAGCGGATGACCCAGTCACGGCGGTAGTCGTGGACCAGAGCTAGCAGGGTGGCGTTATGGGTGGCCGTGGCGAGCAGCGACATCATCCAGATAAGAAAAATGTGATAGGGCACGAGGGTATTTGTCTTGGCCAGGCCGACACTCTGGATGCCGATGCCCTGCAGCAGCTGCGAGTCGCTGTAGCCGTCTAGCAGCTTGCGGCGGACTGTCGACGTCTTGCCGCGCGACTCGGAGAAGATGAGGGACATGGAGAGAACCAAGGCCACAGCTGCGGCGATGATGAAGGAGATGAGAATCTATGAGGAAGCCATTCGTTAGCATAACTTAGGCAGGGCGGCTGAGATGTGCTGCCCATGGAGGCGCAACTTACACCAGCACCTGCAACGCCAGCATCGCTAGGTGTAGAACTGGGGGGGTCGGTGCACGGAGCATCCTTGAAGAGGCTCGCCATGATGTGTCGGTGGCTCTGCTCTGGAAAAAGAGTGTGTTGGGTGTATTAAGGTTGTGTAGAGTGGAAGAGAAAGAAGAAAGAACGAAAGAAGATGACAGCATCTAAAGAAGGAAGTCGTCACAAAGACATAGCCAAGAGAGTCAAGGTGAAGAAGATTGGCTGGTATCACTGCAACCAACCAGTTGCTGCTGCTGTCGGTGCCCGCGGCTAAAACCACATAACTTGACAAGACATGATGCGAAACAAAACGAGTAATGTAGCCCAAGCGAATGGGAGGGTCTGCAGTTGCGGTTGGGTTTTACAACAGGCGCTTAATGTCCGCCGGAGTCAAGTCGACTATCTAGCAATGCTCGGTAAGCGACAGCAAATAAGTCGATTGGATGACGAGCGTCCCTCCCCCAACAAGAGCGCGGCGCACGCGCCTGCACTGCTGACTGTGTATTGTCCTGTCATGTCCTCCTACCTGACAAAACAAACACTTTAACTTTCTACCCGTACTCCGTAAGTAGATGGCGGGACGGGACGATTGAATGTTGTCTCTCTGCGTCTAGCAAGCAGCGGACGGGTCCGTACAGTGTGAGTGGGTCGCCTCTTTTGCTCGCTTGGGGAATCTCAACCCATTTTGAATCTGGGAGGCTGGCTGCAGGAGGTTGGATTGTCGGGATTCCCAAGCCGTTGGCATCATTATTCGTACGATTGCAAGCTACTGGTAGTGCTAACTATCCATGGAGCTATCCAACCGTTGAAATGGACGTACATGGCAGCTCTCCTTGCCCGGGCGTTTCCCACAATGTGACCATTCGTCTAGGATCGACTGGTCGTGGATTCACGAATGAATGGATGGATATGTGGCCATGTATCGTGAATCTGCTTGGTGGTGGAGGCGCCGTGCGCTATTGCTGTAGAGTCATGCATCACTTGGAGGGAAATGCAATGAGTATTTCAAACCGGCAGGAGATGCACGAAGGGAGAGCTTGGCCTAGCCCAGGCATGCAAGCATTATGAAGCAAGGAAAATCGAGGTTAGGCGATGGAGATCTGCGACATAAAGGCACATGCAGAACCCATACGGCTATGCATGTAATACGCACGCACACGACTCGTACGTGCTGTCGTGCATTCAGTGGCTCCGTAAGATTCATTTCTTTTTCTTTCCTTTTTTTCTCTTCTCTTTCTCCCATATTTCTCTTTCTCTCTACGCTAGATGGATGTCTTGTAATATTAAACTTCTCGGATTATTATGAGTATTTAATACAAGTATCCCTCCCTGTTCCCTTCCTTGCCAGCTTCGAGAACAAACCATCTTTCTCCGCTTGTTCTGACCCTGACTGACCTGGGTCATGGGTCATAGGCCATGGGCCTAGTGCCAGGATCCCTGTGATGTACGACGAGCATGTACAGATACAGTGAACAAGGTTTAACGGGTTACGGAGTTTTACATTGGCAATACTAGCAATGGCATTGATTGAATGATGGGTGTCGTTGCAGAAGGGCTTTAAGTATTATTCCTTCCAAGTATGAGTATGAGTAAAAGCTACATCATGATGAAAATTGGGAATAATGGAAACGAGACCAAGATAAGAAACATTTCTCAACGTCTCTTTAAGTCTCTCCCTTTGTGAGGTAACAGGACGAACACAGACGAATCTAATGCACATGGAAGGACCTGGACAGAGTGGAGTACCATCTTCGTGTTCACCGTCCATCCTCACGCTCTCGGTACGTACAGAGTTGTCACCTGTCTACGAGTACTCGTACCAGTCGAAGACGTTTGTACCTAGTATTTATAATGCAGTAATTTCTCACATGTCATCTTTCTTCAACATCTCTCCCCCCCTTTTGCTTCATCCTCTCTCGGCGTGAGGGAACATTCAGTTCCTGACGATTCAGGTGGCGAAGAAACATTGAAGTGCTTGTATGAGGGAGAATTGACAATACGACGGACGTACTTTGCCCCGTTCACTTCTGGGACGACCAACCTCCCCTCTTTCGACGACCCTGCAGAAGACCATATTTGGATGTGTGTTCTGTCTCACACTTTGGGGCTCGGCTGTAGGCTCCGAAGCTTTAAGGGAGCCTTTTCCTCTCCTCTTCTATCCATCCGTACGACTGACTACCTTACTTTTGCTAGTCAGGCACCGCCCAAGTTGCATTAGGACATCGCAGGGGAAGTATCCAGAAGAATAGACAGATGTCGTTGATTAAATTAAAAAGGGACCTTGTACAATCTATAGAAGCCTTCCAGGTGCGCCAAGACCCAGGCAATGGGCAGGATCCGTGCAGCTGGGTACCTGTTCTATTTACGTAGAGAACTAATATACGAGTAATCTGTACATGCGCAGTCGTCGCAATTGACAATAACAGGCAGATTACTACGGTACCACGATGTACTGCTCGTGCAGAGTAATGCGGAGTATTGATGCTCGTAGTCTCGTACAGATACGTCCAACGTTGACGTACAAGGTATCCTGACCATCTAATCCCTGCCAGGATTCTGTCACCGTCCCTGCAGCGCGGGAAACAAGCACATAGAAATTGAGAAGAAAAAACGAGTCTCGACGCCCCAGCCGTCTTCACTTTCGGCCCACCTATCCGCCGTCACCGGAAATGATGTGAATGAGTGAGAAAAACGGCATCCCGACACGCAGGTACGACATACCGGAGATGGATGCGCATGCCATATCCCGATTGATCCTTGCCTTCCAATTATTACAGAGTATTACGACTGCGGAGTATCTAATGATACTTATCTGTACGGTATGTGTGCTCGCTGTAGGCTTCGCATCCATTCAATCGACCCTGGGGGCTGATTCTCTTCTCCCCGGTGGCCTCTATGTCTCATCTGACCCAACAGAGACGACTAACCTCAGACAGCCCGCCGCAGACTGACGTGCACATCATCCCATTCAAGTTTTCGCCCATACGTTCGTTATGTAGGAGTAAGGTGCAGAGAGTGGGACCGACCGACCCTTGTATGCAAGGTGAAAGGAAAACATAAGTCTTCCTCCTTCCCCTTCACTTGTCGTATGAAAAGCAGCCATTATCCATGTTGGAATAATATTGCCTTGATTGTGGAGGAGTCAGAAAGAGGGAGGGAGAGGAGAAAAGGGGGTGTAAATATCACATTTTGCTGTAGAGAAGCCACACACGCTCTGTTCGACTCGTCCCAAAAGTTATAGTCTCTGCTAAGCTACTACTAATATTAGCACACCTAGTATTATTACTCCGTACCGTCGTATGTATCCTTCCTCCCTACATCAAACTAAACCATCAGCATTCTTGTTACATCGAATTACCCCTTTCAGCCTTCTTTGCTTCATACACTCTTAATCCTCTTGCCCTCTCTCTTGCTCTCTTCCCACGCGATAAACTTGGTTTTCTCTAGGCTTTGCAGGAAGACAAAAACTGAAGCCTCCTCCCTTTTTGTCTGGCATGAATCTCATCATGACGCTTCTACGCTGAAATATATCCACCAGACCTTGTTCTGGCTCTTCTTTCACTACCTTACATCCCTTCCCCTCTCTATCTACAAGTATCTCTCTTCTCTGTTCCTTGTCAAATACCGGGCCCTCCACATCCTAGACAAACTCCATATCACTTTCCGTCTTTCAACATTCCTTCCTCCCCGGGGCATGTTTTGTACATCTTTCTGTGTGCGCGTCTGTTTGTGTGTGTGCCCTCGCCCCTCTATCAAATGTTCTTTTCTTTGACAACATAATAATTCACACCCCCGAGAAAAGGAACCGACCATCCATTTATCCTCTTCCATTCATTCCTTCCTTTCCTTTCCTTCCCTTTCCTTTCTTATCTTTTTCTTCCTCTTTCCATTTCACTCTCGCATTCAGACTCTACGAAACACTGGCCAGCCTCGCTTCATACTTTCATTGTCATTGTCATCAATATAGACCCCTTCCCTCTTTCTCTTTCTCTTGTTCTTCTGTCCCCTCCTCTTTCCCCTCCTGCTCTTCTCTTTTAATATCTATCTCTCCAGCTTTTTCTCGACGTGACGCACGCGCCCATACGGAAAAATCAACGGTCTCAGCAGCTATCAAAACCAACATCACCGTCAACATGTCGCCAACTTCGCTCGAGCATCTGCCTATCGAGCTGCAGAGAATCGTCTTCTCTAAGCTTGACTACCAATCTCTGATCCACCTGTCGACAACGAACCGCCATTTCCATCGCACTGTCGATCCCCAGACTATGGCCGACCCACTCGACAAGCTCGAATTCGTCATGAGAGCGGCCAAGGACTTCCCTCAGCACCGTCCGAGCGAAAAGGGCCAGGAGTACCACCCTGGAAACTTCGAGTGCTACATCTGCTTTCGAGTCCGCTCCCCGGACTGCTTCGACGTCCTCCAACCCCAGTTCGCCTACGTTGACTGTCATGGCCGCGTCGTCCGCGAAAAGGAGCCCACCCGCTTCGACTCCCTCGTACCCCTACGCCGCTTCTGTATCGACTGCGGTGTCCGTACCGCCCTTCACGCACCCTCCGATTGCCTTACCACCAAAACGGGTCGGGACCTCTGGGTCTGCCGATGCTGGAGAATATGGCCCAAGCCCGGTGTCCTCCGCTGCCCCGAATGCTCCGGCGACTGTCCCCTCCGTCCCAGAAGGAAGATGGCCCTCGAAAAGTTCCCATCGCCTGCACCCTTTGCTTATCCCACGCCTCGACTGTCCCGAGTTTGATACCATCATATGGTCAGGTGTGTTGTGTCACAAACAACATCCTGTTTCCTATTGTTACACTCATCCATACGGGTGGGAGCGAGCAAACTTGTCAATAATACTTCGTCATTTTTCCGATCTTCTGCTCAGGCAAACATCTTAAGAAGCTGGAGGCACATTTTTTTTTCTCTTTCCATTTCTTCTCTATTCTTTCATATCATTTACAACACGCAAAGGTCGGGTCATGGGTTGCATATATTATTCGGGAATTGCTTTTTTTTCTTTTCTGCTTTTTTTCCCTATCTTATTTAGGGGTTTATTTACCGTTAGCGTCTGGCGTTGTTGATTTACAAGATAGAAAAAGGAACCATAGGCGAATATTACATGTACTCTTGACTTTGGGATGAAGAACCCTAAGGAGATAAGGGGAGAGAGTCTTTGACAAAGGGTCTCATCCGTCTCATCTCCCATGCACACTTAGCTGCTCGGCTGTGAAAAGCCACAAGCAAGACGATAATGAATATTGTTCGGCATCTATGCAACCCTCTGGGAGAGGTCCCGCAGCTTTAACAATGATTCGCTCTTCTCCATCCTTTGATACTACTTTAATACTACATGTGAGTGTATGTCTCAACCTAGATGTTTGTCACAGACGTTAGGGCCACCAACTCACTTCTCTTATATATGCCTAGCAGCCGTAAACAACTGCCCCCCCCCCCCAAACTGAACCAATACAGAATCGATACAAATAAATACTATCTTTTTTCACACAATAAAAAGTGAAGAGACTCGTACCCTGTCCATGTAATCATGGTTCAACAAACATCCCCATCCCCGGTCGCCGCTATCGACTACACTATCGTCACCGTCCAGCACTACGACGGTCGAACTGGCAGCAACGCCATCAACATCGGTCGAGGATAAGGCGCTCGAAGAAGTGCCAGAGTCAGGAAGTGGTGATGAATTGCGCCTTACACGATATGGAATTGTAGACAGACTCACCTTGGACCCCATCTTCTCCAACTCATCCTTCGCCGTCCGACGCTCTGACGTCGCTGGCTTCGGGGCCGTGGCCACTCGGCCTCTCCGCAAGGGGGACGTGAGACTCGTCGAAGAGGCCATAGTTGAGTCCACATTCAATGGAGTCGATCTATTCGAGGACTGCAAGAGACTGGACAGTCGTGCCAATGATGTTACCCTCAGCTTGCATAGCAACCATCTCTTCAGGGCGGGGATGGACGATCTAAAGGTCATCTGGTCAACCTATTCGTCCGTAGAAAGAGTAGAACCGTATTTTCTTCTTTCCCTTTATTGTCAGATATAGCGAGTGCTGACGGTGCACGGATTTTCCACCGTGCCGGGAAAGGAAGGTATGTTCGCCATCGTATATCGATTAACCACGCCTGCTGTCCTAGCCGGAGCGTCGACTTTATGTACGACAATGACACGGAGTACCTTTCTTTCTTCGTGTGCGCAGAGTATATAAGGCCTGGGACGGGACTGGCCGTCTGCTATGGAACCTATCTCATCCCCGAGTTGCTGTATATACGGTACGAATTCAGCTGTACATTGTGTGCTAGTCTTGGCCATGACGATGTGGCGGCCCCGCGGAGCAGTGGTAGATTTACGCACACAGGCATATAGACTACAAGGTTGCATTATACTGCATCCACGCATGGGCTTAGACTAGGTCCTTTTTGTTTTATCTTCAACTGGGTACGCTCGCAGCTCTTGACGTTTTCCATATAACAACATCATCGCCAATTGATCAATCAATGAACCATTCCTCAACCCTCCGTCTTTCGATGCCTCTAGAAGAACCCGAGCCATGTCTCTGTCCGCCTTGTCTGACATCCCCCCCATCTCACCCCATAGATTCTCAATCCATTGCTCCGGTATGTCGGGCAAGAGTCCGTCCATGTACAGCCCCCAAAATTCATTGCTTGTGCTGGGTGATGAATCGCCAACGGCGAACATGCCCAGTCCCTCGGACGAAAGGGTGTTCGTACTCGTAGGGGCTTCAGTCACTGTCATGTGGGAGCGGTTCTGCAAGTCTGAGAGTGATTCCGATGATGACGGTTGAGAATCATCAGACAGGTCACTATTGCGAGCTCGTCCCTGATATATCAATGATGAAGAGTTTTTGCCGTTATTACTGACCCCGTAGGTACTACCGATATGCGGCTTCAGCGGACTGAACCTCCCGGTGAACAGTCCTCGGAGGCTGACGGGAAAGTCCCCGTCCTCGGGCAGCCTGCTTTTGCTGAGACTGAGGTCCAGGGACAGGGCCAGGCGGAGATACCACCCCGGCTGAGAGGCAATGATGTCGGTCCAGTCGTTGATTCCATTCTGCAGCCCACTAGTCTCCTGGTTCCTGCCGCCGAACTGAGCCAGGTAGGCAATGTGGCAAACAATCTCGCTGACCCAGTCAACGCCGTCATACTGAGGTTGGTATGTCCTCATAGCCTCGATGAGGATGTTGAGCCTGTGCTGTTTTGAATCAGATGCCACGTTTGAGTCGAGTGTCTTGTTCTTTTCTTTCTTATTCGCCGAGAGTTTCACATCTAGAATATTGAGCGCCAGGGGCAGTGTCATGCATGCAACGGCCGAGATAGGCAGCCACCGTGCAAGCCAGAGCTGTACAAACTCCTTGAGGCACTCAGTGACACCCGAGGCAGCGTCCTGCAGCTCGTGTTGATTCTCGTATATAACGGACACATCCCTTGACACGGTGTTCTTGTCGCTCGGTGCTACCTGTAGGATGGCGAGATGAAGAACCTCATGGTGACAGAGGACCAGGCGGCTAGAATGGTAGTACATGTACATTAGGTTGGTGTACAGGATCACCGAATCGTGGCGGCACTCTCTGTTGCTGTCGTTGCTTCTAGTGGGTACTGAGCTACATCCTCCTCCTCCAAATAGGAGAAGTCAAAGTGTCGCATCCTTGTACCATCTCCTGAGGGTGGATCTACAGTCTCGAACGTGTGCAGAGTCCTCGGGCTTCATTTCTCGGCCCCAACCCGGGGTATCGTCGAGCGGGAAGACGAGCATCGAAATGTACATCAAAACGGCGTAGAGTTCGACGATCTGTGCCAGAATCTCGGTCAGGAACCTTTTGGTTCCAGGCCGGTAGAGCCTCGACTTGTCGAATTCGTCAGCCAAACCGACCAGTTCAAGCGTAGGGTTCTCGTCAAAGTCGAAATGGGCCCTCATGATCTGAACAGGTCTTCGCATGAGCAGGCCCAGTGTGCGGCCACGGATGATGCAGCACCACCATAGTCTCTTGAGTGTGTTCTGCCTAGAATGTTGCAGGAGGTGCGTCGTGGCAGAGAAGATGGGTATGGCAGCGTAGTGATGCCCCTGCCGCACGTATGCTGGGGTGTCCTAGAGCCTTGATGGTAGCCCGCGAGACAAAGTTGCACGAGGCAAACAGTATGGTTTGGAATAGGAACAGAGGTATTCGGTCATCCTTGGAGGATGTGTTATCCCCAAGGTCGCAGTAAATGGCCCAGAAATTACCCTCGTTGATCAGGGGTAACAGTGGATGGACATGGAGGAAGTACTGCTGGAGGAACTCATCCATGAGGGCTTTCATAGGCACACGTAGGCATCCTTACGACTCAAGGAAGTTGACGCCTTGTGGGAGCATATTGGAGAGGCTGCTCACAATGAGTATGAATAGACAATATCCGAGTCGTGTCCAAGATGACTCTCCATAATCCAACTGTTGTTCACCAGTGATCTTGCTGGTAGAATTTTCTTGCCTATACCCATGACCAATATCAGAGTTGTCTTTCTGTATATACATATTCCTCGAACTTACCAGGTGCCGCTGTCTGAAATTCGTCTCCTGGTCTCTTTGACCTTACTCCTTCATTGGTGATATCACCATGTGCTTCTGTTTCCGTATCTTGGTCCACATTGTTACTCATAAGCGCCCCGTTTCCGGCCAAGTCCACAACATTATTAATTTGTTCTACTAAATTCAGCATGGGGAGCCCATCGGGCCTTGACTTGACGACTTCCTCAGCTGAGGGCCTCTTGGATGTATTCAGAGCAGCAAAAGAAGGGCACGAGACTTGAGAACTCTCGCAGTCGTGCTGAGCACGTTGACTGATGAAGGCGCCAATTAGGTGGACCACGATCCCCAGCAGGAGAATATATATCCTGGAAACAAAAACTGACAGTCTCGAAGCTCTGCTGGTAGCGACACACATCTCACTGTCGAGATAACAATTCATGCACGGCCGACCCCGTTGGGATACATCGCACCTCACCTTTCTTGCGCGATATGACAGGCATGCCTTAGGTGCTCGCTTTCTTTTCTTCCCTTGCGCTTTGAATCTCGTTCTGGTAGAGTCGGAAATTGGAGTATCACCAGATACTGTTGTCTCCGATGGAACTACAGCCACCTCGGCAGACATGGTGACTCGTTGCTTCGTAGTCTTGGTACTTCTCTATTTTGTAGGCCGGACGGCTTCCAGAGTCCACTGGTTTGTTATTCTGCGAAGAACCAGATAAGAAGAAGTAGGAAGGGGCTTGAGAGGAGAACGACGACAATTTGCGATACAAGTGTTGAGTAGACAGGGCCCCCGCACCTTCTATACAATCAGCTCTCGTGCCTACCATACTACTTTGAAAGACAAAACGAAACAAAAGTTATCCTCTGGTAATGCGAGGTCATATGTGCCTTCTGATAGTCTCAAATAGGACATGAAATCTTGCGACGTTGGGGGACTACTCCGTACGCGGGTGTACTCAACCGCCTCCCCGCCACCGATGCTCGGATGCCAACTTCCCCTACGGCCTCCCTGACCAATGATGATATATATTTCCTGGCTTCATATTATCAATCACCCCAGTATTGGCCATACAACATGAGTCGTTAGCGTACATTGACCATTCCCTGCAGCCATGCTTCCATCTTCCGCGTTGTCCGGCCCCAATGCTGAACTATAACCCTTGCTGCCGTTCCTCCAACTCTTAGATACAGCCAAATATGTTAGGGGGGGGTCCTGATGAATTTAGTACATATAAGGTTTCTTTTGAGCTCGTCAAATGCCATTCTCTTGCAGTGACTAGGTCCAAACAACGCCAGGGCTTCACGCCTCTCAAGATCATCAAGATGCAGACGCCCAATCAATCAAGGAAAAAGCAGCATACTTCAATCCCAATACTTGATGTCTCCCTCCAGTCCGGCCGTGGCCACCTTGCTGGTCTCCTGCGGGTGCCACTGTATACTCGTAATGGCCTGATTACCAGCCTTGATCTTGTGGTACATCTTACATGTCTTCCAGTCCCAGAAGCAGACGAAGCCTGCTGAGTCACCGGATGCAAGGAACTGTCCGTCGGGGCTGCAATCGAGGTCGATACCCATACCAGCGTTGTTGTGTCCGCGATAGCTCTTCTTCCTGTTCTGGCGGAATTTGTCCGTTGCACCGTAGACCAGGATCTGGTTGTCGGAACTCTGGTAGGCGACGTACTTGCCGCTGGGATGCCGGGTAGCACGAGTCATCGGGTACATGTCGGGCTCCGCGATATACTTTATAGGGACCGGAATGTTGTAGTCCCATGCGCGAAGCGACCTGTCATCAGACGTTGTCATGAAGCGGCGGTTGTTGTCGACAAATACGATTGTGTTGATAGCGGCCAAGTGGTGGTCATACTCTTGTGCCACCTCACCCGGTGTCCTCGTGTCAAACTGGACAATCTTCTTGTCTGACATGCCAGCAAGGAACTCATTCGAGTGATCGGGGTCGGGGTTGAACTTGATAACGTGCGGCGTCTTGCCTGTCGTAAATTTGTTGATGCAGACACCCTTCTCTGTATCCCATAACTTCATCATGCGATCGTAAGACGCAGAGAGGAATTGCGTTCCAGAGTTGTTGAAGCAAATGTCCGAGACAGATTTTGAATGGCCTGAATAGGTTCGCAAAAGCTCCCTGTCATGGTAGACATCCCAAATTTTGACCGTCGAGTCGGCACTGGCCGAGAGAAGTAAATGTCCGGAACCGGGGAAAAAACGTAGAGCAGTGACCGGCTCCTTGTGGTCCCTCCAGACATGAACCTGTTTCTTGGGAATATAGTTGGTGATGCTTCCAGCCTCCTTGCGAAGATCGACGTCTAAATCCTGGGGAATATGCATGTAGGTTCTCCCCTGGTAGTCGTACTCTTGCGTTCCATGGAACACCGTCGTCTCATCACCCAAAGCCTCAACCTCTTTGCGGCGGGCGAGGGCCTCGGCAGGTGCTTGGAGTATAGTGCCACTCTCGACAACATCGTCCTCATCTTCGTAAACAACTTCGTACTCTTCGTCGCTGGCCAATTCTTCGTCCTCCCCGATGTTCTCGTATTGTTGTCGTTGATATTTTGCCCAAGGGCCGACGTATGCTCCCGCGCCCTCTGCGATGGAAGCATCGCCCTTGCCCTCCCTTCCCCTGCGGATTCGAGCAGCTTCGGCCTTGGCTTCCGCCCCAGACTGGAGTTCACGCCCGGGGCCTCCTAAGCGCTCCACCGCCCGGTGTTTACTTCGAAATGTGTGCTCGTCAAGCGCCATCTCCTCAGCATGGCCTGCTGGGACATTCTTACGCTTCATGGTGTTCGATTCGTCCTTGAACGGATTGGCAGGTCCGGCTTTGGCTCGTGATAGATCCTCTGCTGAATACGGAACAACAGCGTGGTCGAGCGCCGCCTGTTGTCGCACGATGAGCGCGTCCTGAGGCGCCATATTCGGCGGGTATTCCCCGAAGTTCGCCATGGCGAATATTCGTGATTTGTTGTTGTACTGTTGTCTTGCCGTTGTAGGATGTAAACATACGTCAAAGTTTAGCGGAAGTCTCGTCTGAAAATTGATCACGTGATCCTGTCGACGCCATGAAAGAAGGCCATTCGAACCTGTTCGGACACATTTCCCAAAGAGTAGCGCCCGAATGTAGAGGCTGTTTAACAGTAATTATTTGTCTTGTTTTCCAGTATTTCAATCTACAGTAGCAAGCGGTTTTTCTGGGAATTACGAAGGTCGGGGTTTAGAGGCTAGATGATGCTTCCAGTGGAGGCAGATTCTGTAAAGATGTCGGCATCCGTATAACACAAAGACGGGGGACTATCAGACTAGTCGACAAAAGATCAGGCCGAATTTCAGCCCTAACTTAAGGACCGCGGCGATAGAGAAAGTTCCACGTTATTGAATAGCATGGCCGCCCAGTCTTGGGTCAAATAAACGTCGTCAACTAAGAATACCCCGAAACACCGTCATTATAGTATGTGGACGGACAATTATGTGACCCGTCAAGCACTAGTGCTATTCGTAATATCTTGAAATATCATAGTCAAATAAGGCTCAAGATGTTTTAGATGCTTCTATGTTTCCTTAAGACAGTGATGCATGAGACCGGTGTTACTAACATGTCTCTACTAAATGGTCTAGTATATGACAATACCACACACCAAGAGCAATGGTGCAAAAAGTAGAAATAATAAGAAACTACTATGACAGTCCATCATCACACATGTCATGTCCAGAGATCCTCGGTCCAAGCTCCCTTCTTCGTCATGATCCCATCATTGCAACCAAGACATATTCAGCTAAACAGCGCCATGGCTCCGCAAGGAAACAAAGTGCATTTCCTTCGCCAGCAACCGCTCTATGAAGCTCCAAACGCCAACAGTATGTAACAAGAGATCGCCGCTCTCGTCAAACAGTGAGATTCGGTCTTCCCGAGACGAAATTCAAACTAAACCCCCTTTTCACTATTAAGAGAGAAATTATCCTTGCCAAGCTGTCCTTCCTTTTATCTCTTTTTATCTCACACAAGGCTGGAAAGCCTTTCGGAATATTCGGTATGGCGTGGGCCTTGTTCAGCACTCTCGTGCAATTCCCGTAGCCTGCGACTTGGCATCATACCTTCCCTTTACGACGACTCGTCGCGGATGAGGGCAACAATCATGCTGTAGAGATAGAAGAAGAACATCAGGAGGTGGAAGCCCAGCTTAAAGAAGGATTCCTGCTAGAGGTTAGATTGTATATCAGAGGGCTAGGAAAATGGCACGTTCGCACCTTCTTGTGAACATTGAGCTTGCGGAAGATCTCGGTGGCGTCAAGGAGGTGGGTGTTGTCGACGATCCTATATTTTCGCATTCGGGTTAGCATCGGGTTGTGGGAATGATGGAGAGATCGCTTTGCTTACTTCTTGATGTTCCACCCAAGGAGAGGAAGATTGAGAATCAAGGGCATCCAGTAGCCGTTGATCAGGAACATGAAGGTTAGAAAGCCATGGACAGCGGCCTCGGGGATGATGTAGGTGTTGAGGCGGTTGCACAGGTCGATGGGGTTGATGTAGTCGCTAATGAGTTTCTGTCAGCTTAGGAAATACTCTTTATGCAAGCTGTGCTGGACGTGTCATGCGTGCACGAGTGTCGTGACCAAGTATTATCTGGCAACAAGGGCAAGGGGGGCAATGCGCGCGTGTAGGCAATTTTTACTACGTACCATTCCAGGTCACTGTACATAATAGTAAAGAAGACCTGGAGGAAGAGGTTGACGGCGTTTAGCAACACCGCCAGAAGAAAGAGCCACGCCTCTCCAGACATCATGTTGGTTTAGGAGTGGTGTTGCAAAGGGTATTGGTGGCGACTTTTGGGGGGCGAGGACGACGAAGCTATGGACAGCAGTCGTGAAGCTTGCGTAGTGTCACACGTCGATGTACGAAACAATGCGCTCGGAAGGCAGGAATCAGCGCGACAGTAGTCGGAAGATGGGGTGAATCTCTGCGAAGGAACAAGAGAGGATCGAGGATGTTACGATGACCGTTGCCGGCTTCGGAAGACGGCGATGTTGCTGAGAGCGGCGACGAGTGGGGGGAGATGGAAAAGCGAAGAAATGTTGTGGCGGACGCCGAGCCCGTGTGGTTAGGTGTGGACCCTTTACCAGAGGAGGTTAGAACCTGCGGGGGTTTGGGTATGGACAGTTTACAGCAACTACGAAAGTATTATTATTTAGAGCCTAGACAGCAATGATAAAAGGGGGCTTGACAGAAAGAAAAAAACAGTTGCTTTTGGTTTGAGGTAGACATTTCTCTTCAAATGTACGTTAATTGCATGATTATTTTGTCACCTACCAACGAAGAATTCTACCCACCACGGCGACTCCGGCCACAAAATGCTAATATTAACCTACAATCATAATACTCTATATATCGAACGCCAGATATATGCTAGCAATTTAGTCAAAACATTAGAGTCTTTCACCTTAATCAAGGGCGTAAGCTTTTTTTTTTTCTATCTACATGCTCATGCATTGAACTAGACACAAATGCTGATGTTTTGCAACTTTCTGGTACATGCGATATATCGGTCCCGGGTTATCAGGCCTACGTGCTTTTCCAAAGGGGAAGCGCAAGCTACAACCAGCTTTTAGGTATTCCCATTAAGCATTGATCAAGCCATACCATCAGCCTCAACTGCAGGCATCGGAATGGGGCCGCCCGGTGAATCCTCTTTCCTAGCCGTCAAAACCTCCACACCATCTTCGGTGACCAGCAGCGTGTGTTCTGTGGGCGCACATTAGTACTTGGAACAAGTTGGAAGGGATTTTTGCGCCAGCCGCTAGAAAGTGTTGACTTACCAAACTGCGCGGTCCGCTTGCCGTCGATGGTAGTGCTTGTCCAATTGTCGGGCCAGGTGATGTCCCTGTACTTGCCCAGAGCAATCATGGGCTCAATAGTAAATGTCATACCCGGCTTGCACTCGCCAACCGCCTTGTTCTTGGCGTAGTGGGGAACGTTTGGAGCGCAGTGGAAGTCCTTGTTAACGCCATGGCCGCAGTACGAGCGAATAACGCTGCAATTCTTTGCCTTGGCATGCTTCTCAATGATGTTTCCGAATTCACGGATCAAGGTGCCCGGCTTGACGGCCTTGATGGATTCTTCCAGGCACTCACGGGCCGCCTCGACGACGCGCACACTATCGGGATCTGCTTTGGCCTTGTCGCCAATGTAGTATGTCTCATTCAAATCGGCATGGTAGCCTTCGTGGTAGAGGGAAACGTCGATATTGAGGATGTCTCCGTCGAGGAGGACTCGCTGGTCGGGAATGCCGTGGCAAATGACTTCGTTTATCGATGTACAACAAGACTTGGGGAAATTGTTGTAGTTGAGAGGAGAAGGGTAGGCCTGGTATATATCCAATCAGCAAATTGATAGCAGTCCCTCAGACAGACGCATGTATGCGGCCTACATTTCTCTCGATGCATGCCTCGTGGACAAGTTTGTCAATGTAGTCAGTTGTCACTCCGGGTTTGGCGGCGGCAGCGGCAATGTCGAGAACCTCGCGGGCAAGTCTGCAGCTTTTGCGCATGGCATCCTGACCCTTCTGGTCAAGCAAGTCGACCTTGTTCCGGCTCACGATCGAGCGGGAGTATCTGGGGTTGCCATCCTGCCACCAAACAGGGTGAGGAATGGACTTGGGCAACGTTCGATGCTCGGAGAGGGGGTAGACGGGTCGTAGAGGTCCCGAGAAGGGAAAGTTGGGGAATGGGTTATAGTAGCCGCGGTCTAAGAACGGTCAGGCCTATGTTCACGTAGAGAGATGGAGTGCTCAGGGTATATTACTTTGCGACTTGTGCATGGACTTGTGGTTGGCCTACCGAGAAGTCGTTAGGTCAAGGGCGCGGTAAAGTCGAGATGACCAGGGCCAGAAACTTCGTACCCAATTTTTTTTGAAGCAGTCCTGCGTGCAGAAGAAGCTGTCCTTGATTCCAGTTTTGAGGCATGTTGGGCACTGGAGGGACCCGGCATCATTCTCGCAGTCCACCCCCAGGCACTTCTTCTTCGCAGGAGGCTCAGTCATGATGGCTCGCACGGGAGAGCAAAGGCGAATCGCAGAGATTAGACGTGTCGCTGTCTAGTGCGGTAAGCAGGAATAGGTTCCCTTTCTGTAGCTACGTCTATGTTGTAGTTTGAATTTGCAGTGTGGGCGGATGAGACAGGTGGCGTGTAATCGTGACAAGTTAAGTCGGGGAAAAAATACAGGTGGGAGCGAACAAGTCGAGAACCCCTCCAAGTCTCCAATCCTTCAGCGCCTCCGTCAACCATCGCACAACTGAAATCCCAGGGTGTTTTTATTGTGGGGCGGAACTCGGCCCAGCCTTTACCACTCTTGCCAGTACCTTTCGTATCAAATACTGCAAGCCGTACGACACAATGGCAAGAATCTTTACTGGTAGGTATTGGGGGCATACCATACAAGCGATGGTCTAGGTACCGATGCCGAGAGTGTGCCCGTGGCATTAGCAGTAGTACTAATAGTAGTAGTAGTTTACGGCGTATTACAAGTACTGGTATAAATTCGCCAGATAATGAATTACTAACGTAACGAATAGTCAAGTTAAAAATTTAGATTTGGCAGGCAAACAAAAATTGCATTGAACTGTTGGCCTAACGAGTGTAATTACTCAGCGTTGTATGCAATACTCATCCCGTTGGACCGACAGAACCGGCGTTGTTGAGAGGCTTTATCACTGCCGGTTTTTGCACTCATGACTCCGTAATGGAAAATGTGCGATGATATTTGTTGTCTGAAATGATATTATGTACTCATAGCCAACTACGCGCTATAATATGCGACGCTGAGACAACAGGAAATCGAGCTAAAAAGTGATACTAGCACCACAACTTCATCCAACACTTTCTTCCCACGCTTTGGCGGTTACTCTTTTCTTTCTGTTGACGACTAGACAACCACTTCCGCCATCAATATGGCGTCGACTTGGAAGGTGGTTATTGTTGGCGCTGGGCCAGTTGGCTCTCTGGCTGCGCTGTACGCCGCACAGAGGAATTGGCAAGTTGAGCTCTATGAGTTGCGTCCGGGTTAGTGACACCATCACCATGCTGGCCTATGCCGTGTGACAGAAGACAGTGCTGACAACCAGTCAAAAGATTTGCGAAACCCGGGTACAGTTCCGCTCAATTTCACCAGATCAATCAACTTGGCCGTGTCTGAGCGAGGTATTAATGCCATGAAGCAATCTGGTGAACCCAGACTTGTCGATCATGTTATGGATGCCACTGTCCCCATGCGAGGACGCATGATACACGGAAGGGACAAGAGTGGTGCCCTCTACGAAAATTCACAGGACTATGATGTTCGAGGACGGGTATGTGTTCCCTGCACAGAAGGCTACGGTACCCCCATTACGTGGGATGAATTCTAGCCTCACGCTGACTTGTCCTAGGCGATCCATGCTGTAGACCGTGCAGGGTTGAATAAGAGACTTCTGGACATTCTGGACTCCTTGCCAAATGTCAAGCTTCTCTTCAACCACAAGTTGATAGGGGCTGATTTTCGCCGTCAAAAGGCTTGGTTTGAAACGAAGGATAGTGGTGAATCCGCCGGTCGCCCCCGTGAAATCGAGGTGGATTTTGACCTCATGATTGGCGCGGATGGCGCTCACTCAGCCGTGCGTTACCACTTGATGAAGTACACCCGCATGGATTACCAACAAGAGTATATTGATACTTTGTGGTGCGAATTTCAAATTTCCCCGCAAGAGGCGGCTGAGACTAGTGGTCCCTATGGTAGGTTCCGTATCTCGCCGAACCACCTTCATATCTGGCCCGGAAGGGAGTTTATGTTCATTGCAATCCCCAGTGAGGTATGTTACCTTAAACTCGTTCATATTCGATGTTTGATCCTCAAGCATGTCGAACAATGTTGGCTGACTGATAGAGATAGGATGGCTCGTTCACCTGTACCCTATTCCTCCCTAGCAAAAAGATTGCGGAGCTGGAGAGCAAGCCGTCTGATCTCCCCAACTTCTTTGACCACCATTTCCCTGGTGTAACCAACTTCATACCTCCAAAGGAACTTGTCGCCTCTTTCCAGTCGAACCCGCATCTCCCCTTAATGAGCATAAAATGCAGACCTTACCATTCCGGATCATCGGGCGTCATTGTCGGCGATGCTGCCCACGCCATGGTACCATTCTACGGACAAGGGATGAACGCCGGGATGGAGGATGTGCGCATCCTGTTCGCCATCTTTGATAAGCACGCAACTCGTGGCGAGACGAACAAACCTACTAGCGAGATTGGGGAGGATTCTCAGTCGCCCTCTTCCATGCAAATAGCAGACGCGCTCGCAGAATACTCGGCTATCCGCGCGCCAGACGCTCACGCCATCAACGATCTTGCTCTAGAGAATTACGTGGAAATGAGGTCGTCGGTACTCTCGCTCCGCTACAGACTTCGCAAGTATCTAGAGGAGTTTACAAGCGTCCATTTCCCCGGTCTTGGCTGGCAGACCAAGTACGCCAGGATCAGCTTTGGAAACGAGGGCTACCTCGATGTGGTGCGTAAAAGTGAGCGCCAAGGTCAGGTCCTTGTTCGAGGTCTAACCGCGCTGGTTGCCGGCCCTGTTGTTGTCCTGGGTGCCACATTGGCGTACAAATACCGTCGTTTCCTGAACTCAGCAGTCAGCAGCTTGGTGCCCCAACAATAATGGAGGATTCAACTTGGGTCGCTTGTAAGAGAAGATGCAGAAAGGTATTTCACCATCGACTCGAAATTCACCTTTGTTCACCGGAGTTGGTTGAATGAAGGAAAACGCCTCGGGGGTTGTATGAGGAACAGGATATTAGATTCATCGCCCATTGCATATATACTATGCTATCTCCAATGTACTATAAAGTCTGATAGGTCAATATAGTCACATGATGCTGCTGTCTAAGTCCAGAGCGGCGGCTGAATTGCCGGACCGGTTTTAAAGATGTGTGACATTCACTGCCTCACAATAAAAAACTACACACAACAACTCCAAAAACTAGAGTTCCTCGAATTATATTATATAACTTATCGGGACTAAAATTCTGACAATAGATGTAAAGCTGGAGAAGTTGTACGGAGCTGCCTCTCTGAGGGCTGATTGGCTAATCCTGATCGGAAAGCAGTGGGATGTGGGTCAATTTCCCCATCCTCAGTCACGCATCGCGTTGCTTGAAATTTTGGCTGCTACTTCAAACCAGATCCTCAAGCGAACAGCGACCCAGCCGCCGGCCCAGCCCAACCACTACCTCTATTCCTCCAAGGCCTTGTCCGGAGCTTTCACGACTTTAAGTTCATCGGGCTATTGACAATATTACACTAACCGGGGCTTGTCTCCGAACGAGGTACGACGCAGTCTAACCCCCGACGAAACTGCCATTCTCGTCCCCTCCCCCTATGCGCACCGACATCCAATTCAGTGTGCTCTCTCTAACACCATTCGATAGACCTCTCACCTCCCTGTATCACTCTTCCTTCTCCCCCGATAAGCTGGCCGGCTAGGACTGGTGCACGACGAATCGCCCAACATGCCGTCAATCTTGAATATAGCCAACATGTGCTCGCACCTACAGAACGCATCCAAGGCCCGCCTGGCCATCACGTCGATACCAAGCAACAAGTACAATCTGCATGTATCGCTGGCCCTGCACCGCGCGGGATTCCTTTCACACGTGTACCGAGCCGGCCCCGTGCCCCCGACGCTCGAGCAGATGGTCACTAAGGAACCCGAGCTCGTCACCACCGCCAACGTCTCCCAGATGAGGTTGTGGCTCGGCCTCAAGTACTGGGAGGGCCAGCCCGTTCTGTCCAGGGCCAGCATGATCAGTAAGCCCTCGCGCCTCATGACGGTTAATATCCAGGAGCTCGGGCGGCTGTCCAGGGGTTTCTCGGCTAAGCTCAAGGGCGGCGTCGTGCCCGGGCTCAATCTCGGGGAGTGCATGTTTGTCGGCACGTCACAGGGTGTCCTCGAGGCCCGGGAAGCCCTCTCTCGCAAGCTCGGTGGCCTACTCCTCTGCCGGGCGTCATAATCATATCCTTCTCTTCTTTTTTATTCCCAATGTTTTCGAAGGGTCCTATGACGGGATTTCCAAACCGCCTTTTCCGGAAGTATACAACTGGGCTCATGGCTGTGTTAGATTTAAAATCAGGGGGGAGGTGTTTTTGTATTATAAGTAGCAGTCGGGCGCCTCAATTGTTGTATATCGCTAGCATATTTCTCTTTTCGCCTTGCCAATCGCGTGTTTGCCCTTGCTCCAGTGTTTTATATAAACGAAAATCAGTATGAACTATAGAAAAAAAAGAGTTTTTGTACTTTGGCTCAATCTATTTACAGGCATGTCTAAAGGTATTTGTATTCAAGAATGCGACGCCGCCGTGCATGGTATCGTAGTAACAGACTCCCTCCCGCACGCCTCAACAATTTGCAGCATGTACATTTTTCCCTCCAGTAGTCTTATAAACAAAAATCAAATCAGGACACTCTACAGCCGCCGTTGGCGGTCTGGATTGACTTCGGTCAATCAGTTGAACGGGGTGTCATCGGTCGCTAGATCCTCATATTACCAGTCAGTCTCCGCCTCGGGGGGAGGGCTAATTCGAACAGCACTAAGCTTCTCTGCGAGGTATTCGACCTCGAATTCTTCCACCGGGGCCGGAGTCTTAATCACCTGTTCAGCAAGCGGCAGGGCTCTCTCTGGCGTGTCGACCTTGGGCAAGTCATTGTGCTCATCATTGCTTGTGATTTCCTCAGTAGGCAGGGTCGCTTCCTCGGGGACAGCGGGGACCTTATTCTCCTTTGGTGCCTGCTCAGAAGATCCTGTCGAGGGCATATCGGCCTCTAGAACAGCTTGGGATTCCGAAACAGGCTGGACCGGAGGCTGGGTGCTCTGTTCATCGAGTCCATTTGATGCCTCTCCGTGGCCAAGGTCTTTTGCCTCATTTGTCTTAGACACGGTGGCTGACACCTCAGTGTTCTTTTCCGACCGATTCACAACTTCAGCGGCGGCCTTGCCCGTGGCTTCCCCGGGATGGGCCTCTTCTAAGATGGCATGGGTTTGGCTGGCTTGAGGTGACACGGTATGGTTTCGAGCCTGCGCTGTAACCCTAGACTCCTTTTTCACGCTACCCAATGGGCTCCTCTCCGTGTTGGACGTCGACGGCCGCGTCGCAGGCCTCCGCGGAGGGGTAACGGGAGCTTTCTCGGTGACCTTGGAGGCCGACGCTTGGGTGGGTCGCATCATCCGTGCTAGGAAGCCCTCGTCAACGTGAACTTCCTTCTTAGGCGCAGGGTCTTGTGATGGCTTCTTGGGTGGGGGCCCGAAGCTTGGACGCGAGCGGTTGAGCGAGGAAGGCTGTCGTCTCAGAGTCTTGGTCGAGGTGCTGGCCGCTGCCACACTGGCCCTGCTAGGAGCACGAGAGTTTACATGTCCTGGCTGGAGGCTGCCAGATTGGCGCGAGTGGGTTTGTCTGCTTTCCTGTCCCTTGGACACTGAGGAGGTAGTTGGGGCCATGAGCGAGGCAGGTAGCCTCACAGGCCTAGTGGGAGACTTGGGCTTAGGCTTAACCAAGCCAGTGTCGTGTTCCTTGGCTCCCTTGGAGGCCGAAAGCCTTAAACTTGGGGTCGAAGAAGACTGTGACAATGCCGGTGTGGTGGGAGTACGATTTGTGGCCTGGTACTTTCGGGAAGGCCTTGCTTCGACGCGCTTAGCCGGCGTTGACGGTTTGGCAGACGTCGTGGCTTTTGATGGTGCTTTGGGTGCGGGAGATGCTGTGGGGGGAGGGTGTGCCGGTGCCGGCTTCTTGATGGGCTCCGCCGGTTGAGGAACTTCTGTGTTCTCATCCTCCTTTCCGGTATCCACCTTAGGCTTGCTCTCGTGGACACTTGGCTTCGGAGGTGAATTGGCATTAGTAGCACTCAAGGGAGCGACGGGCTCCTCCTGGGAAGGCTTGTTTTTGTCCAAGTCTGGCTCGTTGGCGGTCAAGGCCACGGGCGTCTTGGGGGATTCGGGGATGGGGTCCTCGGCAAAGAGTTTACGGGGAATCCTTGCCAAGTCGTTTTGAAGTGAGATGGAACCAGTGTCAGAATCGGCGTCGGCGCTGGAGGGTCGCCTCGACGTGCTCGATTCGTGACTGGGATCTCTGCGCAGGCCCATTTTTCCGTCTTTTTCAATAGCAACAAAGCTGGTCCGTACTTTGGATAGAGGTCTCGGGGAGTTTGAGGCGCTCACTGGAATGACAATAAAGATGGTTAGATAGGTAAAGTGCCGCAGGAAAAGAGTAAGAAGTAAGAAAGTGTGGATCAAGCAAAGAGGCGGTAAAGATGCAGCCATGTTCACTTCAGTGGGGAACAACACTGAGGTGGCGGGAAACATCAACTGCTTCCTTTCCGAGAATAAATGTGGAGGTCGACGAGGCTCGGTGGGAGGAGACACGACGAAAAGAAGTTGAGTCGCGACGTCACGATATTACGTACCTGAGCTCTGCGTGAAAGCTGGAGATCTTCCTCTGTCGGGTGGGCTCGAGTCATCCCCCTTGTTCTCGAACATGGCGCGCAGGTTCTTAACCTGGCTCATGTTGACGGCTGCCACTCTTTCGTGTACTTTTTTTTCTCGGTATTGAGTCGAAGGGCGCGATATTCTCGCTGGAGTATTTGTCTCTATTCGGGGTCGAGAAAGCGAATCAACTAGAGGAGAATGTTTCTACCCAGGAATGAGCTGTAGCGAAGGGGGGGACGGGGGAGGTACTTGGGAGTTTGGAAGCTAGACAGTACTATGAATCCGGTAGCACAATCAAGATACCAAGTCAGCTAGAGATTATCCAATGCTCTAGGTCGTAGGATAGATACGGAGTTGTAGAGGAGAAGGTATTCAGAGGAGAGATTGGAGCGAATAGGTGGTGCACCTCATGTTATTATCCAGGAGGTGAAGGCCAGGAGGAGAGATATTGTCCTGGTTGGAAGATCGGCGGCAGCGTCCACCGCGAACGCGAACGCGCCCCCGGGTAATTATTGACTAAAAACGTTAGGGGCTCTTTCTCAGGGGTGTTGCCTGTTGGGGGGGTTGGTTTTGCTGCTGAGGGGCAACCGTAGTAAGCAAAGCTCCAAGACGCTTGGCCCCGCACCCTGATGGGGCACTGATGCGTTGTTGCTCGCTCGCCCGGCAGTGGTAATTTCACGGACAAATTATATTCTCAATCGTGGCTCATGGACGTTGGTAGAATGCTTAAAAATACTTGAAAGCTTTAGCCTACTGTGCGTGTCAGTGTACTTGTCTCTCTCGAAAGGGCGGGCAATTGAATGCATGAGTATTAGTATGTTTGTTTACCACGCGTACGTACATACATACACGTATTGTCCTTAGTTGAATGAAGCCAAGGCCACTCACTGGCTTGAACCAATATGGTAGGTAGGTACAACGTAGTAGGATGCAAGCACCGAGAACTGATACTGTTACTAAGGTTACTAAGTATTATATTGATCACACGCTTGGTACTTACATCGTATTACTGTTGCCAGTGGTAACATTTGTCCTGTCGCCAACCGTATGCGATGCTTGCTTGCCCGTTTATAGGGTGCTTACGGCCCTGTATGATCAATTGCTCCTACTCTTACAACGCATTCATCGTCAATCAACCCAAGTATCGGCAAAAAAAAAATTGTCAACAACGCCTACACCCCATTAACTAGATAATACGTGTACCTTCAAGACTTCAGTGTCCAGGGCACGAGCAAGAAGCCTTTCAGATACTCTAAATGGAGACGTTTCAGCTGCATGACAGAGTTATGCGTTGTACGCCTAGGCCCACGCAATCAACAATTGGACCCAGCAGCCCAGCAGCTGAAACGAAGCAAAGAAGCCACCTGGACTTATTAGCGATCAGGCTCCGGCGAGAACAAACAAGAGCCGGCTGGAGTTTGTACGAGTAGATGAATACGGAGATGTACATGTATGCTTGGCTAGAACCTAGCATTGCCTGCAAGGCTACAAGGCTACGAGTACGAGTAGATATTCCCTCATGCCGAGGAGCGAGTAAAAGCACCCCCAGGCATTGTGGTGATATTGACAACCTTGCTCTCATCACCCTCGTACGCCCTGGTACCCTTGCCACAAAATAAAATTAGCTCGCCTGACTTGACGCAACGGTAATTGTGATCCCATTAAACACGAATAATTGCTTCCAATATGCAGTTGCAAACTCGTGACTTTAATACCTCTGTCATATGAGTGCGGTCGAATTTCAATAACAGATACAGGGTTAGTGGCTCTGTTGGACTTGACATGAAGACGATTTGCTTGATACCATTGACATCATTACAACACCTTCCAATGATCTATAACTACAATTTATTACAAGCGGTCGAGAATGGACTATATTGAAGATTATGGTATTATTACTAAGGAAGATTCAATAATATAGGGTATGAGTACAGGCCGACAAAGTAATATTAACGATTATACTTCCATGCTGCCAGATATGTGCTACTAGCGCGGACAAGCGGATAGCTGCGCGCGTTTGGTTGTTTGCCGCGAGTTTTTTTCTCTCTCTCCCCTCGGTCTCAAAGCTTTCCGATCTTCGGACCTTGCAAACCACGTCCTAGAAAACCAGACAGAAGCAATTGACCATCCGAGATGTCGATCCGTACGCTGAGAATTGGTACGCCTTACCACTACCCCATCAAAGAAGTTTTCATTTTCGGGTGGGCTTTCTTTTTCTTTTTTCGAAATGAACACCGACACTAATATTTCTGCCACCGATAGGTCTGATTCCCGGAGATGGCATTGGCAAGGAAGTGATTCCGGCCGGTCGTCGCATTCTCGAGGCCCTGCCGTCGTCGCTGAACCTCAAGTTTGACTTTGTCGACCTCAAGGCCGGCTTCGAGACATTCGAGCAGACGGGTGCTGCCCTCCCCGACCAGACTGTCGAGGTGCTCAAATCCGAGTGCGATGGAGCTCTGTTCGGAGCCGTGAGCTCGCCTACCCACGCTGTCAAGGGCTACTCATCGCCCATTGTGGCCTTGCGCAAAAAGCTCGACCTGTACGCAAACGTGCGTCCCGTCAAGACAGTCAGGACTGATCCCAAGGCCATCGACATGGTTATTGTCCGCGAAAACACCGAGGACCTGTACGTCAAGGAGGAGAAGACGTACGAGAGCACCAACGGCAAGGTTGCCGAGGCCATCAAGCGTATCTCAGACCGCGCATCGTTCCGCATCGCCGCCATGGCCGGCGACATTGCCAACCGCCGCCAGGCCATCCGCGAGACGGGCATCTCTAGCATCCACAAGAGCCCTCTCGTCACCATCACCCACAAGTCCAACGTCCTCTCCCAGACCGACGGCCTGTTCCGTGCCGCCTCCAAACGTGCTCTCGCCGACGCCAAGTACAGCGGCGTCAAGATCGAGGAGCAGATCGTCGACTCTATGGTCTACAAGCTTTTCCGCCAGCCCGAGGACTACGATGTCATTGTTGCCCCCAACTTGTACGGTGACATCCTTTCTGACGGTGCTGCTGCCCTCGTCGGCAGCCTGGGTCTCGTCCCCAGCGCTAATGTTGGTGAGGGATTTGCTATTGGTGAGCCATGCCACGGCAGTGCCCCGGACATCATGGGACAGGGCATCGCCAACCCTATTGCCACCCTCAGGAGCACCGCTCTCATGCTCGAGTTCCTCGATGAGCCTGCAGCGGCCGCCAAGATCTACGCCGCCATCGACGCCAACCTCGAGGAGGGTAAGCTGCTGAGCCCTGACCTAGGCGGCACTGCCACCACTGAGTCCGTCGTTGAGGATATCCTCAAGAAGTTGTAGATATACAGTCACTGTGCAAGTAAATAAAACATTGATTACTCTTGCACAAACCGGGATCATTGTCTTCCCCCCCCCCCCGTATATCCATTATCGCCTCTGTTCCCAATTCCCCGTTCACTACTAGTACTGTACACATTTTGTTTGAGGTTACACGATAAAAAGTAGAAGAGAGATATAAGACCAGCATGCAGATCAACTTGAGCTCTATGAGTTCTATCTTTATTTCATGCAGCCTGTACCCCAAAGATTTCTCCCCCCTTTTTTTTTTAATTCTTTTTCTTCAAATCGTACAAATTGTTCTCGGCATTTGCCGACGCTATGGTACACGATGGGTGTTATCCCAAAACAACAAATATACAAATCTCTCATCACCTTGTATAACATGTTTAACGATTATGTGCTTCTACAGGTAAAAGCTACGGGGGTGACACTTATTTGGTTCGTTTGGCGTCAAGCTCGGCTTCGTACTTGGCTATGAGCTCTTTTCTGCAAGTGGTTGTTAGTAAGACAAATACTGAATCTGGGAGACGTATGGAAGGCAGCTTACTGCAAGTGCGGGGGAGCAGGGGCGTAGTGGCTAAACTCCATGCTGAACTCTCCCTTGCCCTGCGTAGCAGCGCGTAGCTGAGAGCTGAAGCCGAACATGGCATTGAGGCTGCAGTCGCAGGTCAGGGTGAAGTCCTCGGGGCCAATATCAGTGTCGTGGATGGTAGCGTTGCGCTTGTTCATAAGCATAAGAATGTTTCCTTGAAACTCATTGGGGGCAGTGATGGCAGTCTTCATTAGGGGCTCTAGGACCTGGCCACCGGCATCGGTAAAGGCCTTGCGGAAGGCCATTTGGGTAGCTAGGTTAAAGGCGTAGTCAGACGAGTCTGTCACGTGGGTAGCACCATCGTTGATAACCATCTTGGAACCAATGACCTTGTGGCCCAGAAGCGGGCCTTTGTCGCAGGCCACGTCGAAACCCTTGGCGCAGGCAGAGAGGAACTTGTCGGGGATGTTGCCACCCACGACTTGACTTTCGTAGTGGTTGGTGTTGGCATCGTCATTGGGCTCAACAAAACCAGAAACGCGAGCAAAGTCGCCGGGGCCGCCGCTTTGGCGCTTCAGGAGGTAGTCAAACTCGGCGCGGTGCGAGATGGTTTCCCTGTAGGCCACACGAGGCTGCCCAGTGATGCACTCTGTCTTGTACTCTCGGCGCAGACGCTCGATGTAAACCTCGAGGTGGAGCTCGCCCATTCCAGAGATGATAGTCTCCTCGCTTTCAGCATCAACGTGGACCCGGAAAGTGGGATCCTCACGCTGGAAACGGTTCATAGCCTTGCTGAAGTTGTCCGCATCGGCGCTGCGCTTAGGCTTGATAGACAGAGACATGACGGCGTCGGGAACGTACATGGACGACATGGTGTAAGGAAGTCCACCGTCGGTAAAGGTATCACCAGAGGCACAGTCAACACCGAAAACAGCGCAGATCTCACCAGCACCAATCTCGGTAACATCCTCCATCTCGCTCGAGTGCATGCGCACAATGCGGGGGATACGGACCTTCTTGTCGGTACGCGAGTTGAACAGGTAGCTGCCCTTGTTCAAAGTTCCCTGGTAGACGCGCATGTAGGTAAGCTGGCCGTAGTTGTTCTCCTCAAGCTTGAAAGCGAGGCCGACAAATGGCAGCGAGTTGTACGGAACAAGCTTGACCGTTTTTTCGCCCTTGGACTTGTCCAGGGCTTGGTTGGAGGTTTCAGAGGGGTCAGGCAGGTAGTCGCAGACAGCGTCGAGCATGGGCTGGACACCCTTATCGGCAAGGGCGGAGCCCATGAGAACAGGGGAGAACTTCCGGGCAATGGTAGCGCGGCGGATGGCAGCCTTAATTTGCTCGTTCGTAGGCTCCTGCTCCTCCAAGAAGATCTCGGCAATCTCGTCGTCGACATCGGCAAGCTTCTCAATGAGAATCTGTCGGCGCTCCTGGGCTTCGGCCTGGAGGTGGCCTGGGATCTGGTCCGTAACGCGGACCTTGATACCGCGAGGACCCTCAAAGTACATGGCCTTCATACCAATCAGGTCAACAACACCTCCGAACTCGTCTTCAGTGCCAATGGGGATCTGGAGAGCAGCAGCAGGGATCTTAAGCTTGGTGTTTATCTGGTCGACAGCCTTCCAAGGGTTGGCACCCATACGGTCCATCTTGTTGATGAAAGAAATCCTGGGAACATCGTAGCGCTTCATCTGACGGTCAACGGTGATAGTCTGGGACTGGACACCGCTGACAGCGCAAAGAATCATGACAGCACCATCTAGAACACGTAGGGCTCGCTCGACCTCTATGGTAAAATCAATGTGACCGGGTGTGTCGATGAGATTGACGTGGTAGGTTTCTTCCTTTCCGTTTTCCGTTTTCTGCCAATCGCAGAACGTGGCAGCAGACTGAATCGTAATACCCTTTTCTCGCTCGAGATCCATGGAGTCCATCTTGGCACCGACGGAGTCCTTGCCTCGAACTTCGTGGATCGCCTTAATGCGGCCGGTGTAGAAGAGAACTCGTTCCGTTACTGTCGTTTTACCGCTATCGATGTGCGCCTATTTATCAAAGTTAGTCGATTATCTTGTTAGAACTCTTGACATGGGGAAACATACCGCAATGCCTATGTTGCGCACTCGGGACAGACGCTCCTTTTCCTCGGGGGCTATGTTGGCAGCAACATATTCCGGCGTCAGACTTGAGGCATCATCCTGGGCTTTTTTCAACCTTCACTGATGTTAGACTACCGCAATGTTTCCTGGCTCGGGTTGACATGGGGGTCATACGTTTCCTGCGCAGCGTTTGTTGCGGATCGTCGGGGAGTGCTGGTGAACGAGCGTTGACCATGGACCGCCGAGGCAAAAGGAGCGGCAATGCATCCCATCACCCAACCGGGCTTCATGTGGCTTGACGCCAGACGGCCTGCCTGCCAACCGACAGCCCTAAGTCCCCTCATGTTGATTGTCGATGCGGGAGAATGGAGTGGAATGGTTGGCGCGGCTATCTTTCTCTACGTCGACCTATATCCAAACTTTTTTCTTGGCCCCTGGCCCGCAACGTCCGCGACCTCACGTGCCTTCGCGAACCAATAGCTGCCATTCTATTAATACTGGATACCACCCGCGTGCCATGCAGTTCTACCACACCCTTTTATTAGCGATTTTCGGCGGGAGCATTAGCATTCATTATACTACTACTATTCGTACTACTATTGTTCCCACTATTAATGATAATACTGCTTGTATAATCACAAATCTCTCTACTAAATCTAAACGGGATCTTGCACCTCGATTTCGCACGCCAAACTGGAACGGGTAAATAGATATTGAAATTTTCGCAAAATGTATCAATAAACCGTCTATGTACATGCATTGCTCTAAAGAAAAAGAGAGAAGAAAGGAGAGAAAGAAAAATACCCAGAACTCCCACCTATACCGAAACGCCGTCTTCTCCATGTCATAAACTATGCCATAAACATTGCCCTAAGAGATATAATAGCCAAAAAGAGTGCCATCATGATGGGTTGTATAGGTCGTGTGGAACTGTTGGAATCATCTCCGTCTTGGAATCCCTTCGCAGCAGCTAATCTTGTTGCAGTTGGCAGCACCGTGCTTGTCTCGTTGCTGGAGGATGTTGCTGATGTTGCACCAGGCATTTCAGTACCCGATTTCTCGAATTCGACGATATCGGTTGTTGAAGAGTTGAAATCTGTTGCCGCCAACCCGACCTGGTTGTTGTCGAGGTCGTACACGACATATGCAGAGCGGAGAAAGGTGTCCCCCAACACATACGGGCCTGTCGAGTAGTTTTGAATACCAAACTCGCAAACCAGCTCCCCTGAATATGCTCCTGATGAGAACTTGGGCTGATTTCCGTCGGTAAGATCGACGACGAGCTCGTCCATGGTGACATTAATCACCGGCCCGTTTGAACCCCCGAAGGTGAAGGAAAAATGTCCCGGGTGTTCTCGGTGGGAACAAGGGAGGACTGCCATGTCAAATTTGCTCTGATATTCGGCACCGACTTCCTCCCACATTTTTTGGACAACGTCGTTTGGTAGGAACGACAGCGTTGTCCCAGAATCCAGAATAACTTCCAGAGAAGAATTTGATGTAGCCAGGATGTCAGTCCCGGAGGGGCTAGTGGCTTCAATTGAGGTCAAAGACACAAGAAAATGCGTATAAGCTCCGTCATATGGAAGAACGTCGATCGTCTTGAGTGGGCCGGTGTATTTCCCCCTGTCAATGCCGCCAAACAAGATATTTCCTTTGCTGGCATCCAAGTCGTTGAGCCAAAGGCTGAAAGCAATAGAATTGGTGAGACCGTCCCGCTTCATGGCTATGGGAAGATTGGCGTAAAGCTCTCCTAATGTCGATACAGCAGCTTCATTATTGGCGTAGCCGACGCCAACAAGGCCGTAGGAGATGGTTGTGTCCCTGCCCAGGCCCATTGTCAAGTTGTGTACGACTGTGTTCGCGATCTGGAAACTGTCCTTGAAATAATCGCCATCGGAGGAACTGCCATCTGCGTAGGATATCTCAAACCCATCCTCAGCGACCATTTCATAGGTCGAGGAGTTTTCGGGGTTAACTGCAGAATCCTTGTTAGTAAGTGAATCCAAATAGAAAATATTCAATCACTTGAAATCAACTCACAGCTTCCATACGAACAATCAGAATCACAAATCGGTGCGCCACTGTATGGGACCCAGATATCACTACTTGCCGTATCGAGTTGCATGACGAGATCCTGACCGGGCGTTCCGACGCTTATAGTCGCAAAGTACCCTCCTTGGGACTTTTCGTTGGTGATAACCCCCTCATGTGATGTCTTTTCGGAGCGTCTCCGTAGACGTTGGCCAGAGCTGCGCTTCTCAATATCCCACTGCACAACACTTCCAAGTGATGTAGATGCCAACATCGGCAGGCAAATAAGTGCTGCGGGTGTCCATGTTTTCATGGTTTTTGGCGCGGTCACCAATACCGCATCAGTGAAAAGTATATGTTGAAATTTTCGTGCTATCTTCCTCGGCGACGGTAACGGCTGTAGTGGCCGATGACCATGGACAAACCAAGCGTTGACGGCTGCTAGGACCGTGATGTGGTGCGTTGAAATGCAGGGATATCCGTCGAAGAGCCTCACAATAGTATTACGGCCGCATTACGATGTAGGTCTTAAAATCGTGGAGTAAGTATGAGACAAGACAAGCTTGAACATACAAGGGACGGGGGTATGAATGGGTAAATAAGACGGGCTGAGGAAGCCAAGGCCGAGGCGTCGTCATGATATTTCCTAGTTGGGTTTCGTCCCACCTTCTCGGAGCACAATTATTAGAGAGTACACGCGGCTTCTGAAGATGGGCCGTACCGTACGCACAACGCCTACGTGGTCCACGCCCTATCATTCGTAATAATAATGGCTGGGCCAAGCCGCCTCTGGTTCCCCTCCCTTTCCTTTTTTCTTTTTGTCTTATTTCTCATCTTCTTTGTTGCCCCTTCTAGAGCCCTGTAGTGAATGTTGCGGAATATTCCTTAGACGCGCAAATCTCCTCACTTCGACTCGTACGAGTACACGTATTACCTACTAGTGGGCAGTAGCAACGAGTGGCAATTGTTGGTACGAGGACTAACTGGAATTTTTACATAAACAGAATGGATCTCAAAGTTGCAAATCGCATCTATACCCGTAGGTGCGCCCTAATAGTATAATTCTATGATGGCATTCGTCATGTTATTTTACTAGTAATAGGCACTCCGCTACAGGACAGGTTATTCCACGCTACATACGGAGTAATCCGTAATGCTATTACCTCGCTACGGGTACACAAACCCGCCGCTTTCCCATCGAGCAAATTAACCATCCTAGAGACCCTACCAAGATGCGCAAATACCAGGGAGCCGCAGAAAGGCGGGATGGTCTATAGTCTATAGACCATCATCGATGAATCCTCCTCTCCCCCAACCACCAACAACCTTACTACTGCATGTACCAGTTCTTGTTCTTGCACCGCCACCATGCAACTCATAGCTAAAATAGCTGGTGCCACCACTCGTCATCAATCGGGTGGCAGGGTGTACATCATTTCCTGTGGAAAACATTTAGTGATTCTGGTCTTTGGTTCACCACTCATTCAATCGATTACAGCTAAATCGCCGTATTTACCAACAATTATTATCTCGAGAAGATAATTTCAATATTTTTAGTGTCATTACCATGTAAATACTATCAAGCAAATGTCGCACCGAAGACAAAAGAAGGGCAAGGAAACCCGGGCGTGATCAATTGCTATCAACTACTGGCTACTGCTCGTAGTATGTGAAGGTACATACTAGCAGTAGCAGCTTATGGGGATAGTTAGTAATATTGTAAATATATTAGTGCTCGTTTACTCTATACTATTTCGGCCTATGATCCCGCAGTCGAGTTATAATACCACTCGGCACACTCGCGTATCGATCGTCACTGGCAACTGTCCCATCCAAAACAAATAATACTTGTACACTGCGTGCGGAGTAACCCATGCCTCCCCGCTCGCACAGCTCTCCACGAAATCAGGAGCGTCTCCCTTCCGGCTAATGGGAGCTCCGCCGTTCCTGGCCCTTGCGTTTTACTATCACTAACACAAAGTACCTCGAAGTCCTGTCGCCAACCTGACTTTAGATTTAAAAATATCGGGAGACATATACGCACTATTACAATACCGTTCAATAGTAGCATCATGTATGTGGTCGTCTTGCAACCAGAAGGTTTGACGAATGAGTAAGCGTATAACCTTTATTAGCGTGTGCTTCTCTAGGCAGCTACTGATCTGTTCGATCAAGTGCCTAGGACGTCCCAAGCTCATGACCTTCTTACGTCAGGCTGTGGCGCCCCACACGTCTCAAGCCACCCTGACCTCGCGTCGGCCAAGCAGCAGCAACTCCTCAACCATCAACAATCGTCAACTGCATAATCCACCCTTGACCGCCGCAACACCTGGTACACTGTTGCAACAGTGCAGCGGCTATCATGGCTCGTTTTAGCCTGAGAAACTGTTTACCATGGGTATTTACCATTGCTTCTTTGGTGACAGCCCAGGCCAACTCGAGCTACTCCGAGATCGACATGTTGAGAGCGCAGTTGGCGCTCATAGACAATCGTCCATCCGACTGCCCCCCTTGGTAGGTGATATTGACAACTTTCCTGTACGGAATCACGGCTGATCCAGCCCCTTCTTTTTCCCAGCTTCAACTGCCTCCTGCCGGCCCACACCTGCGCTCAATATGCTGGCTGCAACGAGTTCAATGGCAAATGCGACTGTCCTGAGGGCTTTGGGGGTGACGACTGTCTCCAACCGCGTACGTTTCCCAGATATATCTTTCAAAAAAGGCTTCACAGACTAACGAAATAATCTATATCATTAGTTTGCGGGTCGCTCGCTCGAGGAAAAGATCGATCGATGCGCTCCGGCCCAAACTGCCATTGTGATGACGGGTGGACAGGCATCAACTGCAACGTTTGCACCGAAAACAAGGCTTGTAATGCATTAATGGAAACTGGGGAAGGAGGTGTCTGCTACCAAAACGGCGAAGTCATCAACCACAACTACCAGATCTGTGATGTCACGAACAAGAAGATCACCGGCCTGCTTGGCAAACAGCGCCCCGAGGTCACCTTCACCTGCGAAGCGGATGACGCTACCTGCGACTTCCAATGTAAGTTTCGGCTACTTTTACCTTGTCCAAATTCATGAGACTGACTGTTCATTCTAGTTTGGGTTGACGCTGTCGAGTCCTTTTACTGCCACCTATCGGATTGCACATCGGACGCAGAGTTTAGCGAAAAGAGCAACAAGACATCGTATCAGTGCGACCATATCAGTTGCAGCTGTATTCCAGATCGTATGCTATGCGGGAAGGATGGGTCTATTGACCTAAGTGACTTCTTAGACCAGTCTATCAAAGGTCCAGGAAGCTTTGAGTGTGCACAGAAGGGCCAGGGAAGCCATGAATGCGCTTTCAAGGAACCAGAGATGGACAGTCTCATCCTTGCCCTGATTGGCGATTCGAGTATTTTCCTGGGCTGCCACGCTGGTGAATGCATTTACGAGACCGAGGTCCCAGGGTACAAACGCCCCGTAAAGAAAATCAACACTCCCCTCATCGCTGGAGTTATCGCAGGATGCGCATTGTTCGTCGGCGCAGTTATTATTTTGATCTGGTTCCTTTCTCGCCGCAAGCTCAAGTACGGCGCCATTCGGCTTGACGACTCTGACGACGAAAGCACAAAGCTCATGGTCGACCATAAACCCGTGTCACTGCAATTCAAAAACGTCTCTTATTCTCTCAACGGGAAGAGCATCCTCCAGGATATACAGGGGATCTGTAAACCAGGTGAGGTAACGGCTATCATGGGTGCCTCAGGTGCAGGGAAAACGACTTTCCTTGACATCTTGGCTCGCAAGAACAAAAGAGGCCAGATCGGTGGAGAGTTCTATGTCAACGGCGAAAAAGTCAGCGATCCCATTTATAGAAACGTTGTTGGGTTTGTGGACCAGGAGGATACCATGCTTCCTACGCTCACGGTCCACGAAACGATCTTGAACAGCGCTTTACTCCGACTGCCTAAAAATATGGGGCATACTGCCAAGGAGATGAGGGTCTCTGAAGTCGAAAAAGAGCTTGGAATTCACCATATACGCGACTCCCTCATTGGTTCCGAGGAAGGAAAGGGAAGGGGTATCTCTGGTGGTGAGAAGAGACGCGTTGGTATTGCCTGCGAGTTGGTCACGAGCCCTGCGATACTATTCCTCGATGAGCCGACAAGTGGCTTGGATGCGTTCAACGCCTTCAATGTCGTCGAATGTTTGGTCACATTAGCCAAGACGTACAAGCGAACAGTGATTTTCACCATCCACCAGCCTCGGTCAAATATCGTTGCCCTTTTCGATCGACTCATTCTCCTTGCTCGCGGCAAAACTGTCTTCTCTGGACCTTTCGCCCATTGTCAAGAGTATTTTGATGGACTTGGCTATGAGTGTCCTCCTGGCTTCAACATTGCAGACTATCTTGTCGACCTTACAATGCATGCCGGCAACACTTTTTCAGTCGACGACGGAACCATCCCTGCCGATTCTGTCAGCGTTGGGCCTAGTAGCACCACTGCGGTGAAGTCTATCGCGAGTGTGTCGGGCCTTAGTACCGGCGACGACAGTGTTGCTGAAACGGCGTCGACGCTACGCCCAAAGGCCTCTAAGAACGACTCGATCAAACAGCGTCAAGACCGTGAACTATTCACCCGCCGCAGGTCAGCAGACACTGCGGCGACCTCAGAGGTGGGTGCAGAAGATGTAGGCTCTTATCGGCTTCAACACAATCCCTCGAGCTCATTATCTTCGCAGTTGCTCGAGGATGTCCATGGCCTGCCTCCTTCAGCCACAATAGAGACAGACCTGGACATTGTGACACGGGCTTTTAGCCAGTCCGACATTGCTGCATCAACGAGCCAAGAGATTCAGCAGGCGATTTTGGCTGCAGAAAATGCCAACGGAGCCAACGCCAACGGGGGAGATGGATCTGAACAGAGCTTCAGCGCCAACGCTATCGGCAAGGGATATGCCCGTGTGGGATACCTCCGGCAGTTCGTTATTCTTTCCGGGAGAACCTGGAAGAATCTGTACCGAAACCCAGTCCTGATGCTCACACATTACGCCACTGCCATCATCCTTGCCGTCTTCTCTGGGTACCTATTCTATGGACTGACGGACGATATCCCCGGGTTCCAGAATCGCCTGGGTCTCTTCATTTTCTTGCTCACACTCTTCGGCTTCAGTACCCTTACTAGCCTGAATGTCTTCGCCACCGAACGCCTCTTGTTTGTTCGCGAAAGGGCAAATGGCTATTATGTACCCGCCACCTACTTTGCTGCCAAGATGCTTTTCGATATCATCCCGCTTCGCATAATCCCGCCAATACTGATGGGGTCCATCGTTTATCCCATGACCGGCCTAGTACCCGACGCGGAGCACTTCTTCAAGTTTATGCTGGTCCTTGTCCTGTTTAATATGGCGGCAGCAACGATCTGCCTTTTTATTGGCATAGTTTGCAAGGATGGGGGCGTTGCCAACCTGATTGGTAGTCTCGTCATGCTTTTCAGTCTCCTTTTCGCTGGCTTCCTCCTCAATCACGATGCCATACCACAAGGTGCTCTATGGCTTCAGACGCTTTCTATTTTCCACTACGGCTTCGAGTCCTTGATTGTCAATGAAGTTCTCCAACTGACTCTTGTGGACAAGAAATACGGGTTGGATATCACAGTTCCCGGAGCCGCCATTCTGAGTTCTTTTGGATTTGACAATAATGCGCTCTGGGACGACATTAGAAACCTGGGCATCGTGGCCATCGTTTTTGTTGTCCTAGCATATGGCGCGATGCACATTCTGTTGGTCGAAAGGCGCTAGAAAAACGGGCCAAGTCATTTGGCCTGAGTGTCATTGTCAAATATATAGCATTTGTTGTGTTACGCATTGGGCCCTTCAAGGAACCTGGGTGACGATGTATTGCTGAGACCCGAGCAGCGCATCCAACGAATTTGATACCGAGCATAGCTACACATTTGGAATTTCCTCTTTGTTCATAACTGTAAGTTGCACAGTCTGAAATACGAATAGCTTAGGCTTTTTCTCCGTTCGTTGTTCTGCTTTGCTTTAGGGAATAAATGTAATTAAGAGGCTCGATTGTATTATTGAAGAAAACAATGACTGTGATGATCCTATATAGTACAAAGAGACAGGATAAAAATGTTACATGTTTTGAGAGGTGGTGGTTCCCTATTCCATCTTTCCTCCAGTGAATTCCTCTGCAATCCTCTTTTGCCTCTTAACAGAGCGATCGTACTCGGACTCATGGACATCGACAAGCTTGGTAGAAGCGCCAGTGGTCGTCTGGAGCATTCCGTTGACCGAGGGCGGAGGGCCATATGTACCCCAAGCATTCTCAGCGCCCCAGCGGCCAGCAGCCTGACTCTGCTTCTTGAAGTAGTCCTCGCTAAAGACATCGTCGATCTCCTTGCGGAGCTCCTTCTCATTGGTGATGAAATTCGAAGCACTGATGTAGAGCTCCATTAGCGCGTCCCGTCGTGCCTCGCGTTTGGCATTCTGGGCAGCTAGGACCTTGTCGCGACTTCGGTCAGCGCGGGAGAAACGCTTAGGGTCGGCGTGGACCTTAGTGTCGAGTAGAGGCTTCAACACTGTGCTCCGCGTGAGGCGGTCGTCTTCCCGCTCGGACGCAACAGCAAGGTTATGGTTCTTCAAGAACTTTTCACGTGACCGCTGCGAGCGAGCAGTATCATCTCGCGAATGGCGCTCCCAGAGCTCCTCCAAGCCCTCTTTAAGGCCTTGTCGCCGACTGTCGGCAACCTCTGTCTTCCATTGACGCTGGGCAGATCCCGTCTTTGGCGTCCGGGGCTTGGGTGCAGTCTTGTCCAGATACCCGGTATCTAGCTTTCGCTCACCATCCTTGCGCGGAAAGATGTCGCGGGGTACGGGGAGGAAACCACGGACGCGTTCGCGCCTCTTTTCTTCGGTCTGGGGCGGTAGGGGAAGTCGAACATAAAGGGGGGACTCGGGAGGTACATCGTTCAACCTTGCCGCCGTTGTCGAAAAGCTACGCAGAATCTGTAGCGCATTACGCGTCACAGGTCTCATGCAGGACCTACTGGTAGGAAGCGACATCATGGACAACGACCTCAATGTTGAGGGCGATCGAAGTAAGGAGCTATAGGAAGGAGACCCGTGCACCCACAGTTGTGAAAATGTTCTTCCAGTATTTCGGATTATCTTTTGGCCATTGCCGCTTATCGTGATAGATAAGAGTGGGTAATAGTGGGTTTGTAAGTATCCCAGCCACTCACATGCATTAGCTCATTGTCCGCCCGAAGAAAAAAAAAAGAAGAAAAAAGTAACTTCCCTCCCACCTCCATTCTCAACCTCCTACACAAATTTCCTCCATCTCCCAGCAAAACATTTCACTATGGGAACGGGGAAGAAAGAGGCAACCCGGCGAACCCGCCAGGGTAAGACCGGGGATGGATTGGGAAATGTCAAGGTCAAAGGCGAAAACTTTTACCGGTAAGTCTCAGCAAGCCCACCGGACGGATCTTGTCCAGAATAGCTAACGAATGTCCCTTTGTTTTTAGAGATGCCAAGAGGGTCAAGGCCTTGAACATGTACAAGGAGGGCAAGGCCCAAAGGAATGCGGACGGAGAGATTACCAAGGCTGCCTCTTATCAGTCGAGGGAAATCCCCAAAGCCCGGATCGAGCCGAACCGTAAATGGTTCACCAACACCCGAGTCGTGTCGCAAGACACTCTTAAATCCTTTCGCGAGGCCATGGCTGAAAAAGCTAAAGACCCTTATCAAGTACTCCTCAAGACAAACAAGCTGCCTATGAGCCTGATTCGGGACGGGCAGGACGCGAACGGTCTCAAACAGCACAAGGCTAAGATGACCGTGGAAACCGCGCCTTTCTCAGATGTGTTTGGGCCCAAAGCTCAACGCAAAAGAGTTAAGCTCGGTGTCAGCAACATCTCTGACCTGGCTGAGGACACAGACAAGAGCATGGACTCCTACCATGATCGCCTTGAGCAGGCTAAGCTGTTATCTGGTACATCGGGGGACGGTGACGACGAGGACGCGAAGAAATTTACAATGTCGATCGAACCCGTCTTTGACAAAGGTCAGAGCAAACGTATTTGGAATGAGCTTTACAAAGTCATGGACTCTTCGGACGTGATCATTCACGTCCTCGATGCTAGAGACCCCGTGGGTACAAGATGTCGAAGCGTTGAGAAGTACCTCAGGGAAGACGCTCCCCACAAGCATTTGATATTTGTCTTGAACAAATGCGATCTCGTGCCCACTGGCGTTGCTGTAAGTTCAACTCAACTTTTCTCCCCTTCCTATTACAACATCACCCCAATGTTTTTAGTCAGGGCGCCTTAGTATTTTATCTTGTGAAGGTTGCCCGTTACAACATTGGGAGAGTAACTGCCTGCTCTTCAACGCCTTTGGGTTTTCCATTGGCTATTCGAAGCCGTTTTGGTGACGATCCCGAGATTTGGCCATGTGTCGATAGAGTTGAATTCTGTCTATGCCTTTACTGGACATTGATTGCAGTCTTCTTAGTTATGACACGCACATTTTTTCCTTTCTGATTTCTTGTTATCAGTTTTCTTCGAAAAAGACTATTTGCTGATGTTTTGGAACAGGCTGCGTGGGTCCGTCACCTCTCTAAAGAGGTCCCGACTCTGGCATTCCACTCGAGCATCACCAATTCATTTGGTAAGGGTTCACTTATTCAGCTTCTCCGACAGTTCTCTAGCCTCCATTCCGACCGAAAGCAAATTTCGGTTGGCTTGGTCGGAGGACCCAACACCGGCAAATCTTCCATCATCAACACACTCTTGAGGAAGAAAGTCTGCACCGTGGCGCCTATTCCTGGAGAGACTAAGGTCTGGCAGTATGTGAGCCTCATGAAGCGCATCTACCTGATCGACTGCCCTGGAGTAGTGCCCCCCTCTACACAAGACACGCCTACGGACCTGGTCCTACGTGGTGTCGCTCGAGTTGAGAAGGTGGAGAACCCTGAACAGTACATTGATGCGCTGCTGGCAAGGGTAAAAAGGCGCCACATGGAGCGGACTTATGAGCTAAGCGGTTGGAAAGATGGCGTTGGGTTTCTGGAACTTCTGGCTAGGAAGTCTGGTCGCCTCCTCCGTGGAGGCGAGCCGGACTTGGGTGGTGTAGCCAAGATGGTCCTAAATGACTTCATGCGAGGCAGGATCCCCTGGTTCACACCGCCGCCGGTACCTGAAGGTGTCGAGGCTGAAGAAGAGACGAGTCGTAGTGGGAGGCTAGGTGAGATGCCCAAGAAGCGCAAGCGCACAGGGGAGGAGAGCCAAGCAGACGATGACGAGGCAGAGGCACAACTGCAGGAGGAGGCCGAACTTGCTTCTGCGTCCAAGAAACAAACCGACGCGGACGCCGAGAACGACAGTGAGGAGGAGTTCGAAGGTTTTGGGAGTGACACGGACGCCTCTGGCTTGGGAGCCCGCTCTCTCGGAACCACCGAGGTCACGGAAAACGATGAAGTCAGCGAGGAGGAAACTTTTGAGGGAAGTGCGAGCGGAGCATCACAGCCAGAGATACCCAGAGCAAACAAGCGCACACGATCACGGAAGTAAGTAACCTATAAATCGAAAATGAAAAACGGCCGGAAAAAAAAATAGTAAAATAGAAATGATTTAATGGTCACGATACTGCATGGTAATATCATCACCCTGCTTTCTCCCGTTCTCTTACTCTGATGATCTTGCTCGTGTTCCTTTCTTGAAGTGCGTCTATAAAGGCCTGCTGGCGTGGAGAGACGAATTATGAAAGGCGTTGGCAGAAGAACGTGACTCTACCGGCCTAGCCATATGTATGCCCTGAACTGTTTTCTGCCTCAGCCACATGTTTTATCTTGTTATGTTAAAGGTAAATGGAGTGGTATTTTTTTTTTTGTGCTACTTTTCGCCCACGAAGCTCAACTTATTCAGCATTCCGAATCCATATTCCCGTCGTCATTTTTCCTAGTGCACATACACACAACGTCCAACTTTTTTTTACACATTACCTTGACTGAAGCTTCTAGGATACCAATATACCGTCATTTCTTGGAAAAGGTATCGCCGAATACAAGTCACAATGTTACATCGATTGACCCCGCCTCAGGTACGCCCAACTCGTCACGAAAATTGCTGACCTCTCAGCATGGCAAACCCTCACGATACATACACGACCCTTATTCTAATACCAATGAAAGACCGGCAGCGTACAACCTCCAGGACAAAAAGTCTCGCATGTTCAGGCGATGACCGGGAATCCTTAGGGTATACTAGGGCCCTCATTCTTCTATCCTCGTACGAGTTTAGGATTGCTAACTGGCAGCTTTACAGGAGGCATTCCAACATCGGCAGAACCTTGCGCCGCAATCAATCGTTTCAACGGGTACTATCAGCCATATAATACTCCTCCTTTGCCTTTTGGTTTGAACCCATACCAGCTCCATTCGCCTTCTCTGCAGGACTCCCCGGGCAAGGCTCCCATCAGGCAAGTCCGCCAACACACGCCCAGTCTTTCCGCTCCATTCGGCAACGCTGTGAGACCCAAGAGCCACATTCCACGGACTCCGTCACCCCTGAAGGCCACAGAGAACTTTCCAGTCTTTATGCCTCCTGCTCATGGACATATCCAGGCTTCAGGAGCCATGAGGAAGCTCGACGTGCCGAAAGGCAGCCAGGGTGGGTATCTTCACAGCTGGGTATGCAAGCAAAACCAGCAAGCCTTAGACGCGCAAGGGAAATATCAATGGGCCCCTCATGTACCTGCTCGACAGGGTTCGCTACGCATTTACGGGTATATAAAGTGGCAGGTCGAGATGGCCTACCTTATGAACTCCCGGGGAATGTCAGGGCCATTCGAAGTTGGCGATTTTCTCTGCCATGTGCGTGGCAGTGATGGAAGCCTAATCAAGGTAGCCCTGAGATTCTACGATTTCAATACCAAAGCCTTTGTTTGGGTAGACAAGGAAACTGGTAGGCCTGTGAGCACCGCTGGGAATCCGGAAAACATGCAGTGTGGAAAGGCCATTTCCGGACCTGGTGGCACATTTGCTGGCCTTCGATCGCCCCAGGGAAGATTGCTCCGTCCTGTTGGACATCTACCACCCGCTAATCGAGAGTCTAACATCTTGTTTGCGAAGAATCCGGAGAGTCACGCAATCCTCAAGCGAGGAAACCCCATGTGGTTTTGACCCAAGATATCCGTTTCTTCATTCAGTGTTCCCTTCACTTAGGAGTGATTCTATCTTTTCAAGGAAACAAGCCTTTGGGTAACATGAAAGGTGGTTATATAATGTTGCGACGTTGGTACACTGGTTTATTGGCATCATTCATTCATACTTTGGTCTTTTTGGTCCGTAATTTGGGACGACATTCATTTTCTAAGTGACTCTGCCTGGATGATTATTAGAAAACTGCTATACTGTTAGGGAAAGCCTCGTTTTATTATTGCTTTAACTATATGTACTTCTTAGTTCCTTTTCGAATACTTCTTCAAGTGCATACAACTGATGAACATGACAGGATATATCATATCGAATCAAAATAAGGAAGAAAAACTATCACATTGAAACACACAGAGAGATAGATACACTAATATAAGCAGCTAAGTCAGGAAAATATTTGTTTTTATTGCCACAAAACTGTGTCAAAGTAGATTTCTGCCAGGACGGGTCGCGAGTAGTATAGGGTACATCTGTGTCTAGATCAAGAGACCCATTAACGAACGCCGTGGGGCGATACGGAAATGGGGAAAGTCCTGGGGAAAGTCTTGGCCCACCTAAAAATCCCCAGTCCAACCTAGGACATTACACATCCAGCGACCGACCACACGTCAAGGACTTGTCCCAACCAACGCCCAGATTTACCATGGGATCAGCTTCGTCTAAAGTCGCACGAGGTGCGCCTCGACGGTATCCATCGAAGCCATCGAGTGCGACATCGCACAAGGCACGACCTGCAGCTGCTGAAAGAACGCCTACAATGGAGAACCGCTGGGTTCCAAAGGCTGGAGGTGAGAACTTAATTGACCAAGGAGCAACAGCTTGCCCCCCCCCGGTCCCCCTTCCGAGAAATACGAGGCTGACAAGGAAACTCGACTCGGACAGGAATGCGCCCCAACGGCATGGACCCAGACGCTGTCAGCGGCGACTTCTCCCAGCGCCTCCAGCAAATAGGGGTTGTACAACCTAGTCCAACCTACTCACAATCATCAACAGCCACCACACACTCAATGCCGAATGCCCCGAGCCATAACTCGTTGGGGTCAGTCGTCTCTAGTTCAGCATCCCCGAAGACTAATGTGACACTGTCGGTACTAGAAGCAAGGCGGCAGATGCAACATAGAGCGGAAGCAGAGTTCGAGGCTATGGGAACCAGCGGTGCACAGGGGCGGAGCTTCGTGGATATGCGTACGCTAATTGATGCCATACGTCTACTCGATCATGGAGTACCCCGAGCGGAAATTGAGAAAAAGCTTCATATGAAGCACGGGCTGCTGAACAAGCTAGGCAGACCAGGTATACTTTCTCACGAAACGACAGCTTAGCTTAGGAGAGCGAGGTGTATGACTTGTAATACCATTATTATTACCCGAGTAGAGCCAGCAATATTAGACAGGAATGCGCCGCGCTTTTCTAAGACTAACCGGACGACCGCAATATAATAAAAGAAGTTCACGTGGTGAAACAGGAATGCCAAATGCCAAAGTTGCAAAACACGCCAACCTTGCCTAGAGCTCTGCGCCCTGGGCTAACCGATTAAAAAAACTCGATACCGAGACTTAATATATACCATCTAGGCGGCCGTCACACCTTTTCTAGATGTAGCACCTGCAAATGCTGCAAATGATACCTTACCAGGCAGCGTGACCACCGTCAATGCGAAGATCGCTGCCAGTCATGAAGCTGCTGGCCTCGCTGACGAGGAAGACACCGGCGCCACGGTACTCCCTGGGAAGAGAGAGACGGCCAAGCATGTTCTCCTTGGGCCAGGCAAGTTTGCGGTCGGGAAAGTCGTCAAAAAGCGACTGAAGCATGGCTGTTAGGATGTACCCTGGGGACAAAGTGTTGACGCGGATGCCGTACTGGCCCCACTCGGCAGCGAGGTTACGGGCCAGCTGGAGAACAGCAGCCTTGGAAGGGTTGTAGGCACTGATTTTGCATGTTAGAATCTTGCTTCTTCCTCAACTCTCGGAGGGGTACTCGGTGATCGGGAGTGTAACTTACGGAGCGTACATGCCCTTGTTGGCAATGGTACCACTCATGCTGGCAATCATGCAGATGCTTCCAGGCTGCTTAAGTCGAACCATCTGGCGGGCAGCGGCCTGGGCGGTCATGAAGGCACCAGTGACATTGATGCTCATCATCCTATCAACCTCCTCGGGGAGATACTCGAGGGCAGGGGTCTCGTGGTTGATACCAGCAGCGGCAATGAGGCCATCGAGGCGGCCGGATTCGTCGGCGATGTTGCGGAAGATTCCGTTGAGCTCAGGAACGTTGCGAACGTCGGCTTGGTGGTAGGTGAGCGAAGTTCCGAACTCGTCACGGGCACGTCTGGCGACCTCGGAGAAGGAGGAGCTAGGATCGTTGGCGGGAGAAGGCAAGCGGTCGATGGCGTGGACAGTGGCACCGGCCTCTAGAAGAGCCTCAGCCTGGACAAGACCGAGACCTCTAGCACCTCCAGAAACGACGACGACCTTGTTCTCTAGGCTGAATTCAGGGAGAAGGTGGGAGCGGGCGGAAGCAGCCTGGCGCACGATGCGCGTGGTGTGGAGAGCGCGTGCAGAAACCCAAGACTGCTTGACAACAGCAGCCACGGGGTTCTTCCTGCAGACAAAGCGTGCGGTGGAGAAGACAGACATTGTGTGTGCTTTTTGTTGCGAGGAAAAAAATAAGACAGATAGGTTCTAGAAGATATGGGATAGACAGCACTTGAAGCTTAAAGAGGTCGAGCCCTGATGGCAAAGAGTATAAGGTTTTAGTGAGGAAAGCGTCAGAAAAGAGATATCCAAGGGATTGGGAACGTAGGGAAGAGGCAGTAAAAGTCAAAATGCCATAGATGGGAGATGAAAAGATGGGAGAGGAGGGATAACGAAGAGGGAGGGAGAATTGGGTTTTTTGTACTCAGTGTTATATGAGAGATGAGCGAGCCAGCTACATCCGAAGACGGCAACAAAGTAAAGGTAGGACATCGTGAAGGGAGCCGTGGGGGCGTGAGGGGGCCGACGGCGGCTGGCTTATGCTGTCGACGGATGTCCTGATCGAGGTGGAGCCACAAAAACCTTTCTCAATACGATGAGAGGCTGAGAGCAAAACTAAAAATGTCACGCGGGACACATACGCGGGAGGGGGGGAACGAATTTTAAGCAGTTGGTGAGTGAGAAGTGAAGGATACGCATATGCGTACTCCGTACTCAGTATTGTGGTGAGTGCTACGAGTAGGGCGGAGAAATAAGCTCGAGTCAATGTCACGGGCGGCAAAGTAGTACCCTGCGCCAGGAGGCTCCGGGCGTGGGAAAGGCGGTACAGATTGGTATGCATAGACAGTCTAGTACTCCTGGCCTGAATTGTGAATTGTAGTCTCGTGTCGTGATACACCCAAGGACCTCGTCCCCTCGGATTACCCTATTAGGTTAGCCGAAATCCCCTAGTTCGAATTGCTCTGCGTCAACCTACTCTAAAACCGGAGCCCCCGCGTTTTGGTGGAAAGTGAGGCCCAACCCCCGACGAACAAGCTTTGCTATGCATGGGACCAAAAGCCCTAAGCCAACCGGCCTACGGGCCCCGAACGCTTTGGCCCACAGCCGTACAGCAGGGCTACAAATGCACCAAGTCTGGTCCTGTAAGCGGGATCATGTAGCGCAATTGGGGCTGCTTGGGTTCCCCCAGCCGTCCCCACTAACCCCTAGGGTCGTTGCCCACAATCCCGCAATCCGTCCCGCAATCGTGGGGGAATTGTTTTCTCGGTCAATCTTCTCTTATTCCTGTTGTATTACCATGCATGCCCTTTTTTTCTTCACTTGAAATTGCGCGTGCCATAGCTGGCACACCCGCGCCACATAAAGCTTCTCGGGGATAATGGCTTAGCTCGACTCCGTGTCGCGTTTTGTCTACTAGTGGCAGTCAATGTGTCCGCGACGAAGACTCAAGGCAATGTAATGCTAGCCAGCTTACGAAGCGCCACGTCTCCTGGAGGTGTAGGCAGTTTGGGAGCTTGATGAATGGGTGTGCTACGAGCCTGGTCGGGACCAGTTTTAGTGCAGCCATGTATTATAGACTAGCTATGCCATATGTAGTCTGTGCGGCGTATAATACGTCGTATAATCACACACATAGTTGCCTGTGTAGCACAGGCTATATTGGGACTATTTGAATCCATCATTGGCACATCCTTTATTCATCTGGCCATCACAGCTAGCAGAAAAGGAAATGTGTTGCGTGGCCTGTGAACCCCCTGAGTCCTAGCTAGCACTACCGTACCCAACACAGCGGCCAGAGTGTGGGGGTCTCATATTCAACTGGAGGGGGGAGAGATCTTTGATTCCCCATGTATCTGTACAGTATTACAGGGTAATGCGGACTTGCGGGGTGTTACTCGTACTTGCGAAGTAATCAGCACTGGGGAAGACGCTGAGTATAGTCGACCGGTGCTGAGAGACCTGGTATATACCTGCCGCTGCCTGTGTACCTTCGGTATGTTTGTTTTAATAATACTGGGTTCGTAAAACGTACGGGTGATCCCCATGGGCGGCACCTGTGTAGGCAGTTGATGGGCGATTCATATCTGAGCTGGCTATCGTGGAAAGGCTCTGTCTGGAGTTGTGGAAACTGGGACGCGCTCATACGCACACAGTAGACAGCCAACTTGTCCTGCAGGGACCTGCAGGGGATGGGGGGTGAGGGGGTTGGTCACCGACTCACAGTGAATGTATTGCCGCTTGAACATACCCATCCATACCATCCGACCTTGCCGTCCACGGACTACTGGTGAGCATACCAGACAGGCCGTTTGGAATCAAGCAGCTGGACCAAACGACAAAGCGGCTTTCATATGGTAATAATGGGTACGGGGTAACTCATACGACGCATATGAAATTACGAAGTACGGGAAAAGAAGCAAGTAATGATACGTAGAGTGTTAATCTATATTAATGATTCGTATTATGGAGAGCAATCCAAGCTATTATTACCATCTACGGATGCGGTCCGGCAAGGGAGTGTCCCCGCTCAAAGGACTCAAAGGAACCTCAGTTATAGGCCCCCCTTGTGTCCTGGCGAAACAGCAAATGCCCAAATCACTTTGATTCACTTCACCGTTGGCAGCAGTATGTGGAAGAAAAAGCTCTGCATGCAACATTTGTAGGGACGCATGATCGAAATTGTGGATTTAACCCTCCCCGTAAAAGGGAAAAAGCGGGGCTAGACCCTTTTTTCTTCGTGTGTGTGTGTGCACTCGTAGCCTCCAACGACAGACCCCCAGACTACCATATCTCACCTTGAGGCTTATTACCTGTAATAGCTACGGTACCACTTTTTCCAACTCTGCAGTTATCCTGACTGTGTTATCCCCTCCTTCTCAAAACGACGCTGCCGGCTTCGTCAATGCCGGCTTCAGCATCGTGACCGCCGAATATAGTTGTACCGGGTTTCCTCTCTTTGGCCATGGTGTCGCCTCCTAAACTCTCACTCGCCGCCATGCCCTTTTTTCTACCTCCAAACTCTCTCTTTTCCCCTATTAATTCTATTTATCTGGCTGCTTCTAGTGAATGGCGTGCTTGGATATAGCATCTCCATCATGCTTGCGAGTTGCCACCTGGGAGCCGATTTCTCAGGCTCCCCGCGTCAAGGCGCTCCATAATAATAGTTTCTTTCTATCCGCATTCTCCCCTGGTTTCTAGCACTGACTGACCAACCCATCGATTGTCCTCCCCGCACTTTGGCATTTCCCGTTTATTTATTTCTTTACTCCTTTCCTCTTTTGTTCCCTCTGGTCTTGCTGCCTAATTGGTCTTCCTCCGTCGTAGGAGTCGTCGTACTCTCCTTCCTTCCCCTCCTTCCCTCACACACCCAGTTGGTTTTCCCTCTCCCCTCACTCTTTGTAGTCACTCGTCACACACGCACATACACACCATTATCTATTTAGAATTCATGGACTTGGTCGAGACCAGATTTACCACCATGAAGCCAATATTGCATTCGAATGTTTACTCAATTGGTCACTAGTCAAGATGCTACTTCCCCTCCACTTTGTTGCTTCTCGTCATGTTACGGAACATAATATTATCATCATATTGATAATGAGAGCATCCGCCAACGGACAACCGTCAACTTTCGTATATAAAAAAAGCTACCATACCCATGGCTCCACACATCTAAAACATTGATCTACTAGCCTGACTCTGGTTTGTTCACACTGATACTGATCTGGCCCTCTATTAAACAGGTATACTATACAATTGTCCCCATAGTTATGTATGGTATTATAGTAAGGTATTGCAGGCCGGAAACTCCAATTTTGTCTCTCAATTTGTCAGCTCTTGGATAATGTTTTGAGTTTTCTTGATCTGACCTGGAACTATTAATATTTCAGTTGCTACCATCCGGCATAATACACTCGATAATAAACAATTGGCGTTGAATCATAGATACACACGTTCCGTCTCTTTCAAGCTGAACAAAAACTAAACGTTGACTAGTATTCATCACCTTGGTTATAGCATAATAACGTACCCTTAAGCACATAGACAATAAAATAGAATAACAACTACTGAATCGAAATAACAAAATCGAAATAAGAACGATAGTTGTTGGCACATCGATGTCAAGGAAGTCTAGGCCATTACTGTCACAAAATTTATCAGAAAGTCAATAGGCATAAATAAGGTGCAGGGTAGGCAAGCATGTTCACTTATAAGCTATATTTCACTTGCTGGGCTGAGGTGATGATTTTTGAAGGGTGGAGAGAAAAAGGAGCGTGTGAAGTATCTAATAGAGGAAAATATGAAGATACAGTAATCAAGACTTTTATTTTTCTTGCCGATTTTAGCAATCCTCGAAAGGTGGATTCGCGATTACGCAAAACAACCAGATAAGCTCACGTATAGTAGTCCGTCGTGTTGATATTGTCGTTATCCCTGCTGGAGGATTATGTCTAATGCTGCGGTTCCGAAGTAAGAAAACCGGTCACCCAAGAATTCCGCCATGCCTCTACCCATTAATCCACTGGAATATGGCCATGCCTGTTGTGTAGACCATGGCGATGATGCCAACCACCATGAGAATGAGGTCTAAAACCTTTATGGCACTGGTCTCCGCCACTCCCTTGTAGTGTAGATATGCAGGATAGATGTACACCAAGGGAACGCATGCAAAGCTTCCAATCAAAGATACAAACTTGTCGAGGTCCGTAGCACCGAGAATGCTGATTCCAATACAGGCGATCATGAGCAATGTCCTGAGGGCATTTTTCTTCCATTTGACGGCCGGATTCTTCGCGCCAGACATGCGTTCCTCAAACAGACTGGTCTCCATGATTCGAACGGCGGGAAAGAGCTGCACAGGCTCGCCTGCTAAGACTGCCATCGAATAGAGGAACTGCACCGCATTGACAACGGGAGAATCCTGTGGGAAATTGGAAATCACTTGGATCTTGGTCTTTTCTCCAAATGTTCCATAACAGAGCGCACCGACCGACGTGAAGATGATAGTAATGAGGAACATGACAAAGTAAAGAAGAGGCCCAAAATGGTGAGGCTTCTTCATACTCGACTGAATCGGAAGAATCAGACCAATTCCCTCAAAGGTGAAGATGGCTGACCCAATAGTCAAGGTCCAAGAAGAAGAATTGAACAGCTGAACACTGGGCTCGAGGCCTCGGGTGGCAAGAGTGGCAACATCATAATACCAGATATAGACAAGCCCAACGAGGATGAAGACGTCTGCAACAAGTGCTACAGGCCCCAACTTCGAGATGTGCCTGATTAAGGCAAGCGGAATGAGAGGCAGAAGCTGGAGAGCAATAAGGGCGGGGATTCCAAGCGCGACGTTATTGCGCCCTCCGGTGACGGCGTCTAGGACAGCAAAAAGATTCTCAGCAGTGAAGACAAGCCCTGCACAAACGAAACCAATTTGCGAAATAGCAATGGACGTGAGGATCAAACTACGAAAGCGAGGGCCAACGATAGAAGCACCAAGCTCTCCATAACCACCGCCGTACCTTTGCCGGCAGTCAAGAAGTAGCCGAAAACAGAGGCAGTTGACCAGGGACACGAAAATAAGCGTCAGCGAGGAGAAGAGAATTCCGCCATTGCGGAAGGCTTTGGGTAGAAACATGATTCCCGTGCCGATAAACGCTTTGAGCAGGGTGAAAAAGGTCTTAACCGTGCTTGCATCACCCTCCCTTGCGGTTCGACGGGTACTACGACGCCGAAGAATATGGCTGGGGCGCGTGATCAACGGTTGTGTTTCGTCGGACTCGTCTCTGTCATCAATGGCAGATTCATCTTCAGAGAGGTCGCTATCCTCCAAATCTTCACCAGCAAAGCTCCCGTAGAGGTCAAGGAAATCGACAAAGCTCTTGGCAATGATCAAGGGGCCACTGTTATGGCGCCCGCGGGCTTGACGTTGTATATAGTTACGCCTAAACCCCCCCGGCTCGGTTTGTTCTGGGTATGTGAGCCCGTCGTCCGGGTGGAGTGGAGCTGAAGGCTGGTGTGAAAAGGTGTTGGCTCGACGCAACGAGTTGGCTCGGGCCTTTATTCTGAACATGTCGCGATGTATATCGCCGCCCTGAAGCTTGAGTGATGACTCGACATTCTCCGGGATAGAGGCTTCGTCTGTTGTACCTCCATTGGTTCCATTGGCAACACTGTCCCTTGTTGGTGACGGCGAATATTTGTTTGTTGCATGCCGAACATTTGACACAGAATTGGACGATGAGGCTTCCGGTAGATTGGCATGAGGTAAAGCAATGAGCCGAGGAGAAAGCATAGGCGATTGGCGTGGAGAGCCGCCAGTAATTCCGGGTGACGTTGTAGATGCCGTTGTGCCTTGGATTCCGAGACTGACGTCAGGCTCAGCGGAATACCCTTCAGGCAGATGTCGCTCGAGAATAGCAGCTTGCCGCTTGCTCGAGTCGCTTTCTGTATTGTCTGAGAGGTCTGACATGACTGGTTCTTTTAAGGCAGCTCAATGACAACAAGAGGCGATGTCGAGTAGCATGATCGAACAGCTTGTTGATCGCGGTGTCGAGCTAGTACCTAAAAATGCCCGAAGGACGTCCACCAGATCAATGTGAATGGGCCGGCGTATCTATGATCCGAAAGCTGCTCATACTCATACATATTAACGTTACGCAAACAGTGTACAGTCTAACGCGATCGCTATGGCAATAAATGTGTGTACTCATAGAATACAAGTGGAAAAACATGACCTAGGTGCTGGTGGCTGATAGTCCTTGCGCGATCTAAGTTGGTACTGCAGTGCGAGCACGAAGTATAGATATCAATCATACGGCCACAACTATCGATGCCCGCGACATATACTCGTACAAGCAGCTGGCGCCTAGGACTCACAACACATGTTGAGCCTTGATGATACCCTCGAAAGCCATACCTCGTGCTGTATCATCCAAAAAGTCATAATAGACCAAACAAGAATTGTCACACAATCGGTTGACCTTGGCACATGAATATACACGAACATGTTGGTAGACAAAAGGGGACTTTTACGAGAATGCTTTAGATAGTATTGAAAACAGCAAGGGGGAGTAAATATCATTAATTGCGAGCCTCTTATTTGATTTTTCTTGTAAACGATAGTAAAAAGCATTATAAATCATACACGAATTAGCGTTAATGTGCCGAAAAGAGTACCAATAATATATTTTTACAAAAAAAAGGCATAAGAGCATCTGCAATAAATTCCAAATTCAATATATTTTGGCGGTTAGTACTCTTATAATGTACATTGACACTTGAAAGTGTTTGATTATGATCATGTTTTTCTTTTTGAATGTGAGTGATATCAACGTAGTCCTAATATTTCAAAAGAGCAGCGGAGTGTAGAGTAGTAACGAAGTATTCTCGATAAAAGGACTTGGTAATATAATTATTTCATAAAGTTTTCTTCAGAATAGAATACTGGAACAACACAGATAACGGTTTTAATGAACATTGTGCACCATCATTGTTTCAATTATTTATATCAAATCGCTTTGAATCACTATCCTGATATTTCGAATTTAACGCCAAAATTAAAAAATCATTCGAAGCATATAAGGCCATACGTGACTTTGAAATATCTTATCTCACTTGAAATAGAAAATTCATACGCGACATACATAGATGGAGGAATATTCTAAGCAGAAAATTCAATTTCTTGAGGAAAATTCGTCTAAGCGATAGAGAAAAAAGCGAAAATGACATCCTTTCCTTTAGGAAAACCAGCTATCTTTGGTAAGTATTGATTGTCTTTTACTATACATACATAATAATTCGTCAATATTTTTGTAACAATAACTCGTTCGTGGACTTTTATAATATTGATTAGAGAAAACCACCCTGTTTATAGCAATTATGCAACACCAACATTGGTTTTTGATATAAGAAACATATGTGTTGTTGCAACGTTGTTTAATTTCATTTCTTTTAATAAAAAAGCGTAATAAATGCTTGCTCAAGATAACTAGTTTTCTGTGAAACCTATTGTGGACAATTCAAATAAAATATCTTGGCAGGTACAGAACTTAGTTCCAGACGTAAATGATTGTGCATATTAGGGAATGAGTCATGAAGATTTTACCAGTAGTATGCAGACTCGGAATGATAAAATAAAGCTTGAATGAATGGCAAGCTAATGTACGACAAAAAGTGGACAGGGTATAGCAATACGTCCGAAGTAAGTTTTGGGGCTCTGAATAGCAAATACAACCATTGTAGAAGATAGAAATATATTGATTATAGTTGGTTCGACCTATACTTCGATATAATTTGATACTACCCAGCAGAATAAACGCTTATTTCTGCGGCCTAATAAACCACTTATAATGCAATATGCTACCTACCCCCCAAAAAAATGTTTTTAGGTCTCTTATATTTCGGATGTAGGGCACTTGAGGAATATTTACAATATGATATATGTTGTTCAATGATGCGGTCAGTGATGCTCTTGACTTAGAAGGTGATTTGTGTGTCAACGCGCCTTGACGGTTATATGGTGGGAAAGTAGCCCTTGTATCTACTTCTATTGGTTTTTTTATTATTAAAAAAACCAAGCTCTTAGGAAATATGTGGCATGCTGAGCATGAAAAGATGGTGTGATGCCGTGGGAAGCAATGAAGTAATCATTAAGAGGATGTTCGTATGTATCCGGCGACGAAGAAATGGTATCTACGCCGATAATTGCGACGAGTCTATGTTATAATATTGTATACATCTAGAGTCCATTACGGGATCGGGGGGGCTAGAGGGGATAGCTTCATAAAACCTTTGGTGGCCGGCACAATGACTATGAAAATAGAAGATGGCGTGAGCTAGTAGTGCTGAATAAAACGGTAGTGTTGGGTCCGACCTTAGGTCATAATGTACTCGTAGAAATACAAAGTGAACCAGCCAATTGATCCATGACATAGTGCGTGCTCTTGTTGGGACAAGAGAGCTCTTATGGCTTATGGACTTGTTGAACGTATAGGAGCCCGTAATCGCCACGCACCATTCAACATGAAGAGTTTAGTGACCAGCTGTAGTGGTAACGTGTACTGGCCAGATTTGCGCTCTGTTGGGTTTGTAATCTCTTCAACAAGAATGGGAAATCCCTAGGTCAAGTCAGTATTGCCAGAACTGATACTGAAGTTTATAGATCTTGATGTGTCGTTTCTTTTGCACCAAAGCACTCACATACAACAGGCACTAGGAGAAAGCAGAAGGTGGGCCCCATCACGTGCTAACACGGCAGTAGCCAGCTGTCCACTTTCAGTCATAGCTCAAGCACCGCTATTTGGGACTGGACGACTGGTTAACGTCTCCTAATATCTACCACGAATCCTTCCCCGAGACTTCCTACAGCTCGATTCAACTGGCTGTGATGCTAGCGAGGCTTCCTGACTACACATCACGTTGAATCCAATCCGAAAACACAGCACATCTCCGGCTTTCGCGCCTACTCATATCGACACCATGGACTACGAAGTTCTCAAGGAACAATGGAGCGAAGTGGAAGATCGCGATGGCGTGCGCTTGAGCTGGAATGTCTTTCCTAGCTCCCGGATGGTTTGTAAAGTACGAAGGCTTTCTCGGGGTATGGCTATTGACACCTTGGCTAGGAAGCATCGAGACTGGTAGCACCGATTGGCGCGCTTTACACACCACTGAAGGAGAAGCCAGATACTCCTCTGCTGCAATTCGAGCCAGTGACATGTAAACAGCCTTGTCGCTCTGTTCTGAACCCCTTCTGGTAAGCTTGACAAATACTAGAAATTGAATACTCTGGCTAACCTAGTTAATAGTCAGGTTGATGTTCGCGCGCGCGTGTGGATCTGCCCGTTCTGTCTATCGAGGAACCCGCTGCCTCCTCATTACAAGGACATCACCGCCAATGCCATCCCCCCGGAGCTTCACCCCACGAATACGACGATCGAATACCGCTTGTCCCGTCCCGCCCCCGCACCGCCTATCTTTTTCTATGTGGTCGACATGTGTCAAGAGGAGGATAGTTTGTCCTCGTTGAAGGACTCGCTAGTGATGAGTCTCAGCCTTTTGCCCGAAAATGCCCTGGTGGGCCTGATCACATATGGAACGATGGTAAGACTACATCCCTTCAGCCACCTAGGGCATTGCTAACCTTGAGACAGGCTCACGTTCACGAAATCGGCTATGAGGAATGCGCGAAGTCCTATGTTTTCCGGGGAAGCAAAGATTATTCTTCTAAGCAGGTTCAGGAGATGTTAGGCTTGACTTCCTCTGGGGCGCGACCTGGCATGCAGCCGCAGCCGGGGCGCCCTATGCCCATGGGCCCGGCTTCTCGCTTCCTTCTTCCTGTGCAGCAGGCTGAGTTTCAGCTCACCAAGGCTTTGGAGGCTCTGCAGAAGGACCCCTGGCCAGTAGCCAATGACAGGAGGAATCTTCGCTGCACTGGTGTCGCACTTAGCGTCGCGGTAGGGCTGCTTGAATCCTCCTTCCAGAACTCTGGAGCTCGAATCATGCTCTTTGCCGGTGGCCCGGCTACCGAAGGACCTGGAATGGTTGTTGGCCCTGAGTTGCGTGAACCCATTCGGTCTCACCATGATATCGACCGTGATAACATCAAGTACTTCAAGAAGGCCCTGAAGGTATGGATGCGCGATATTTTTCTCTCCTTAGTAAACTTATATTGACTTTTGTTTCTAGTTCTACGACAATCTGGCTAAGCGTACGGCCCACAATGGCCACGTCATCGATATCTTTGCAGGGTGTCTGGACCAAGTCGGTCTTCTCGAGATGAAGGGTCTCTGCAATTCTACCGGGGGGCACATGATTCTGACGGACAGCTTCACGTCGTCCATGTTCAAGCAATCCTTTGTGCGCATCTTCGAGAAGGATGGCGACGACAACCTTCTCATGGGTTTCAATGGTGTCCTGGAGGTTCTAACGACAAAAGAACTCAAGGTAACAGGCCTTATTGGGCATGCCGTTTCCCTAAACAAGAAGTCAGTCTCCGTTGGAGAAACAGAGTGTGGTATCGGCAACACCTGTTCCTGGAAGATGTGTGGAGTCGACCCGAAGGCCAGCTACGGTATCTACTTCGAAATTGCAAGCCAAGGGGCGCCTGCCCATCAGCAAGCCCCGCAAAAAGGCATGATGCAGTTTTTGACATACTATCAGCACTCGTCTGGCCAGTTTCACCTTCGGGTGACCACAATCGCACGAAACTTGAGTGGGCCTGCTGGTGATCCAGCGATTGCACAATCGTTCGACCAGGAGGCTGCTGCTGTTCTCATGTCGCGCATTGCGGTCTTCAAGGCGGAAGTCGACGACGGACCTGATGTTCTTCGATGGGTCGACCGTATGCTGATCCGACTCTGCTCGAGATTTGCGGATTACCGTAAGGATGACCCGTCATCTTTCAGGCTGGAGAAGAACTTTACGCTATACCCGCAGTTCATGTTCCATTTGCGCAGAAGCCAGTTCTTACAAGTATTCAACAACTCCCCCGACGAGACTGCTTTCTATCGGCATGTCCTCCTCCACGAAGATGTCAGCAACTCTTTGGTTATGATTCAACCGACGTTAGATTCTTACACCTTTGACCAAGACGGCGGACAGCCTGTTCTCCTGGATTCAGCCTCCATTCAGCCAACCCACATCCTGCTCCTAGACACCTTCTTCCACATTCTAATCTTCCATGGCGAGACCATTGCAGAGTGGCGGAAAGCAGGCTACCAGGACCAGGAAGGCTATGAGAATTTTGCCGCTCTGCTTGAGCAACCGAAAGAGGATGCCAGAGTAATACTCCCAGCATGATTTGATTTACGAGACATAAGACTGATTGACGTTTAGGATCTCATCACTGATCGTTTCCCCCTGCCTCGTTTCATTGTTTGCGATGCCGGAGGCTCTCAAGCTCGTTTCTTGCTGTCCAAGCTGAATCCCTCAACAACCCATACTACTGGTGCCTATGGTGGTGTTGGTGCTACGACAGCTCAGACAATTTTTACCGATGACGTCTCGTTACATACCTTTATGGAACACTTGATGAAGTACGTACTTTTTTTACGTAAAAATGGAAATGGCGACTAACTGGAGACCAGGCTGGCCGTGAGTGGGACTACATAAATGGAGCAACCCTGCCATTGTTGAAATACATCAAATCATCCACTGCAAAAGATACGACAACGAGGGCACGCTGTGTCGGGGCGTACGGTCTTGGTCGATCAAAGAGAGGCCTTAGTTGGAGTTTAGGTATGAACAAATCGATAATAGAACGAGCTCCTGTTTGTCTTTGGTGATCACGTGCTTAAAATGGGAAGACAGACGCAGAATACCTGGAAAGATGCCTATGTCATACTCTAATGACTGATGTATGCCACCCTCGATTAGATACCAATATGATATTACTAAGAGAAAAGCATATGAGTCAATGATTGAAACCAGCGAGGTTATAGTAATACGCATGGCTACTGGTATTAGTATTCATCGTCTGGAGAACATTCGGTGTTATGTGGCGCGCCAAACGTGGCGTCGACCCTTAGCCGCTTTTATTATATAAGCTTGGGTATCCACTCGATGTCGCACTGGCTTAGGGCAGGTTGGTGGGGCGCACACATTGTATTTCCACGCTACGGTCAGCTTTTTTTTTCTCTCCTTCAAGTTTTCTCTTCCGTTCCCACGACCAACTCTTAACTTCCGGCACGCAAACCACGAGCCTCTGCCGTTCCCTCACGACCGCCAAGATGCGTAGGTTTTTGATCGGCTACCTGTTCGCATAAAATCACTGACTTCTAGCAGCTCCCAAGCTCGACCCTAACGAGATCAAGATCATCCACCTCCGGGCCACCGGTGGTGAGGTCGGTGCCTCGTCTGCCCTGGCTCCCAAGATTGGTCCTCTCGGTCTGTCCCCCAAAAAGATTGGTGAAGACATTGCCAAGGCGACTGGTGACTGGGTATGTTCAATGCATTCAAGCTGGCGTGTGAACTTTGCTTACAATTACAACAGAAAGGTTTGAGGGTCACTGTCAAGCTCACGATCCAGAACCGTCAGGCCGCCGTCTCTGTTGTCCCGACTGCCTCCTCTCTCATCATCAGGGCCCTGAAGGAGCCTCCGCGTGACCGCAAGAAGGAGAAGAACATCAAGCACAACAAGTCGGTCAGCCTCGACGAGATCATTGAGATCGCCCGCACTATGCGCTACAAGTCCTTCTCCAAGGACCTCAAGGGTGGAGTCAAGGAGATCCTTGGTACTGCCAGCAGTGTCGGCTGCCAGGTTGACGGCAAGTCACCTAGGGTTATCACGGAGGCCATCGACAACGGCGAGATTGACAGTCAGTTTACCCACTAAGTGCAAATCGCAGTTGGACAGCAAAACTAACAACTAGCAGTTCCTGAGGAATAAATGCATCTTTAATCGAAATGATTCAGAGGTGAATAGATGCCTGTTAACGGGTTTATGGCACATGAATTGAATGGTATCTCCCACTTGTAGGCCGGCGTGACGTGAGAATGATGATCCAACACAGCACCTTGACTTCACTCTGAAATCTACCTCTCTGCTCAATGGTTTATTTCAATTTTTGTACAAGGAAGATTGAACCCTGTCCACATACTCACCGCCACCTCTAGGCTTTCGTGGCCGTATGGGGGTGATGGTCCATTGATTTGGCCTACATGCTTTCTTGGTCGTGATCCATATACAGATACTATCCCATTCGTAGGTTATGTTATATTGGTTGGTAGTTTTTTTATCTACTTCTTCTCAGCCATGAAATACAGTTACTTTCAGAATATACTCATTCTGTCTCGATGTTGTTACTCTTTGAAGCTGCTTCAGTAGTATTGTCTCGTGATGTATCAACTGTTCGGTTTGTTTGAAGCATAGAAGGATTTGTAGCAATTGCGATGAAATTTGTCAAAGCTGCATACGAAGGCAACGTCGCTAATTACACAGGGCACCGTCATTAGCATGTCATCAATGGCAAGAAAGCTGTTAATAATAATACGTCAAGTACTACTATTAGTGTTAGGTGATTTCATTTTAGGAGGTTCCATACTCTCTTGTCCATAACCCTACCTCGACATTTTTTTATGATTTCTCGTTCTTTTCGCATAACATCACAGCGCTGTCGTTACCAGACTGTGAGTAGTATCGCGGTCTCCTTTTCCCTGAACGCGTCCGCCACCATGCATTACGCCGACATGATTTAGTACTGGTAAGCAGTCGACCCTGGAGATATATGAGTTCACTGAAGTATCGCAATACATGAAGAGTAGACCCCTTACGTCTTGATATACAGAAACCACGCTGGACATCGCCCATTTGGGGTGAGAGTTCATCCTGGTGGAACAACAATCAGTGCCGAGGTACAGCCGGTGTCAACAATCACTTCGAGGCGTCACTGTACAAATAATACTAGCAGTACGTACCTCGCTTTGTCTTGGCAGCGGTGGTGTGTCACTGTTGTGTCCACGTCCTCCTCCACCCTAACCAAGGGCTCTGAGATGTTGAAGCCTGTCTTATCGCATCACTCCTCAGCTCTGGTCCTCTTCTTCAGCTATATAACTAGCTGTCTACATATCACATAACATTGACGCCGTCTCCGAATAAATAATTGCAAACAACCACCACCTAGTGTCTGAAATAGCTGGGCGAGTTTGCCTTTGTTGATACCACTTCGTTGGCCATATGGTTGCCGACGCCCTCAGCCCCAAATGCATCGCAGCGATTCTGCCGGCCTTGCTTTGAGGGGCAAGGTGTGAATTTTTGTTGATAGTGTCTTGATTGTTTCTTCGATATTTACCGGCTGACCGGGCACCTACGAGCTACACAAACTACGCGCAAAGCCATGTTGCCGTTGCTCGGAACGCAGCCTCGCGGCATGCCGCAATCCACCAACGCCAGCCCTTACGCACCATCACGCTACCATCCCAGGGCCTTGGACCATCATCAACAGCACCACGGGCCCGCTTCTCAGTTTCCGCGGGCATTCCCAATCAGAACATCTCAATCACACCGGCGAGCCACCCAGTACCCGAGCTCTCCGTACCCCACCCGTTCCGAGCATCGTCGTCGAAAACTCCTTAGCGAATATACCAATGCGCACTACTATGGGTCATCTGTCCGTCCAGTTGTAGGCCCACAGGCCCCGAGAATTCTTATAAACTCTGGCGTCTCAGACTCCGGCTACTATGTTCCTTTCGAGCCGCATTTCAATCCATCGCGAGGAAGCTGGGATTCCGGAACTGGAGGCTCGGCTCATCAAGCGCAGCCAAACTACAATCCTGGCCCGTGGATCTCTGACGATGAGTCCTCAGGAGGCTATGGGCTTCATCAAAGCATTTTCTCCGGAATGCCTTCGTACCAAGCTTCACAACTCGGGCACTTCAATTCGATTACAAACATCTATCAGCCCTTTCTTCGAGCCAACGAATACAATGTCCGTGCCTTCTGCCCACCACCAATACCAACATCCGAGAGTTTGCTATTCGGGTCAAATGGCTGGCAACCAACTCCATTACCTTGGCATCAAGAACCAACCGGCTTGCAGAGTAATCCCCCAAATATGTCGGCCCCTGGAAGGCCACTGGTGGGGTTTGATCACAACCTCCGGTCTACGGATTACACTGGAATCCCAGAATATGCATATGGACCCAGCAACTCCACGTACCCCAATATGGAACGCTTAACTCTAGATCCCGGGTCAGGTTTTAACGGGATCCCACAGCAAGTAGTGACTCATGTTCCGATGGGTTTCAAGGAGAAAGCGATTGCTCAGGCCCATAGATCGTATATGGGCTTGTTGGCATATATGCAAAGCTCCCGGAGACCACCTCAAGGAAAATTTGGTGACCATTCCCAAGGTCCAACACGACGATTCGTGTATCCGAAACCACCCAACCCTATATCGTCTGCAGGTCTAAATGGTAGTTCAGACCAACGCTACTACCCAGAAAGTAAGCCGTTCCGTAAGGACAGTCAAGCGCATCTCGCCCACACGGAATGGCTCAGACGATATCCAGCCGGATACCCTGCACAGCAGACTGACACATCCAACTTCGCCTCACACCCTTCCGACATGCCTGGAGCCCATAACAATCATGACCTGGAGTCTGGGTCACATTTTGGTCCGTTGAATTCAAACAACGTCAGGGACATACATTCTTTTGGCCCTTTGTCGCCTATTGACAGCGCTAAGTCAAGCCTCGAAGTGCTCGGTGCCCTATGTGAACAAAGTGGGTGGCAATGGATAGACGGGATATTGCTTGGCGGCTGCCTCCATTACGCTCTCGAAGACTATCAATCAGCTTTGCACTGGTTTACGAGAATAACGGCCATAAACCCGAGGTAAGTGTGCCACGAGGTAATCAGCCACGGACTGCCGAAACCAATATGCATCTCTAATATTTTATTCAGCCATGTCGTTGCCATCACGGATATCGCCGCAACATTATACTGCCTAGGAAGACAGGATGAGGCCGAGAGGAACTGGCTTAAGGCAGTTAAACTCCAACCCGGGTATTTAGAAGCCGTTGAAAACCTTGTGGGCCTTTTGTATCGCAAACGTAGCCAAGAAGCCGTCGAGATTATTACGTTTGTACAACAATCTCTACGGCTGTTAGCAGATGAATCATCGCACTCTAAACCGGCAAAGGAACGATTGAACCAAAATTCTACTCAAATTTCGGTAAGAGCTCTTGCACCGGCTGAAATAATAATTCACTAATAGGTCTCAGGGCTCTCAAGAGACATTTGGTGCCTTGCCTCCGGCTGGTTTCGGAGCTAATGGCTTTGGCTCGAGTGGTTATGCCCTCCCTGGTAGCGAGAATGGAAGAATTCTTGCTCTATCACATGCTAAGGGGACAATGCTCTATGGGTTGAAGGATATTGACCGCGCTTCAGAAGCTTTCGAGGAAGCTGTGCTTATCAGTATTGGCCGTCGTGCAGATGGGATCCGCCATTTAGTTCGCCGCGTTCAGACAGTTCTCTCGCCACCAATGCAATCGAATAACACGCCACAATCACTGCAGCCCCTTTTACTGGAACCTGAAAGGGCTCGACAAACTGCTCGCCTCGTGTTTCCGGATACTGGAGAGCTACCTGGGTTGGCCTTCGTGGCAGATGGTGCTCCAAAGCGAGCCGCCAGGCAGACGACAAGCAACTCACTCTTGTCCTTGGCCAAAATTTTCCAAGATGCAATGTCGAGCGGCTCATCTGGACTCAGCGTGTTGCAACGTCCGTCGGGTGTGGGTGACATCCTGGCCCTATACTATCTTTCCCTTTCCTTACAGGAAAGCCCGTCCACGGCAAACAATGTTGGGATTCTTCTAGCAGGAGTTCCCCAAACCGCCTCTCACCCAGTATCTATGGGTGGAAATATGGGATTGCATCCCGAAATCTTAGGAGTACCACGCGGAAGTGGCCTTGCTCTGGCTCTAGCATACTACCAATATGGGCTGCGCCTCGATCCCAAGCACGTTCATCTTTATACTAACCTTGGCAGCCTCCTTAAGGATATTGGACAGCTGGATTTTGCAATACAGATGTATGAGCAAGCAGTCTCATGCGATGGAACGTTTGACATTGCTTTGACGAATCTAGCAAATGCCGTCAAAGACAGGGGTCGTGTGAAGGATGCCATCATGTACTACAGGCGTGCTGTGAAATCAAACCCGGACTTTGCCGAGGCCGTCTGTGGATTGTTGACGGCTCTGAACTCCGTCTGCGACTGGAGAGGGCGAGGTGGAGTGATTCTGGATTCTGGACGGCTCGACAGGTGGCATGTTGATGATGATGGAGCATTGGTCGATGCCCAAGGTTCGCGTACCGGGCGCGGCCTAACGCAGCGCGTTGTCAACATTGTTCACCACCAGCTACAAGAAGCTTCGCGCTGGGGTTTCAATATCCTGCAGGAGGATTTCATCTACGCCGTGGCTCAACAACTCTCGGAATCCTGCGACGTTTCTGCCGACAACATTGCTGAGCAGTTACGTCGCTGGAAAGGGAAACCCTGGGAAGGGTCACGCTTCGTCCGTCTAGCAGAACGGGCTACACGAGTGATGTTATGGAAGTGGTATCGCTGCACTCGTTCGGATAGTGCACATTCCCAGTATCGCCGGTTACAGCTGCCAGCAAGTCTTACGATGCCTTCAGCCCCGACGGTCCTCCCGTTTCATACATTCACTTGCCCCTTGGGCCCTAAGGATATCCGGGCCATCTCACAGCGAAACGCGCTCAGAATCACATGCTCGACATTAAGGTCACCTTGGGTTCCGGCAACGTTGTACCGACCGCCCAGGCCTCCTAGGCCTCAGTTAAATGTTGGTTATGTGTCATCGGACTTTAACAACCACCCTTTAGCCCATCTGTAAGTTGCCGCACAGGCCTTGTTGATGGCAATTCCTGCAAAGTTTGACATGCTCACAACCTTATAGCATGCAGTCTGTGTTTGGGCTACACGACCCTGCGCGTGTACATGCTATTTGTTATGCTACGGCCGCCAGCGACAACTCCATCTACCGGCAAAAGATCGAAAGAGAGGCTCCAGTATTTCGTGATGTGAGCACCTGGTCTCCGGACAGATTGGTTCAGCAGATTGTAGAAGATGATATTCACATACTTGTGAATCTCAACGGCTACACTCGAGGGGCTCGGAATGAAATATTTGCTGCTAGGCCTTCACCGCTTCAAGTATCTTTCATGGGGTTTGCTGGGAGTTTGGGCGCCGAATGGTGTGACTATATCCTGGCAGATACGACTGCCATACCGCCAGACACATTACGCCCTTGGCGAAAAAACGTTGGCATCGACGATGTCTTTCGTGATGAGGATGACACTGACGGTGATAGATGGGTGTATTCTGAGAACATAATATTCTGCAGAGATACATTTTTCTGTTGTGATCATGCTCAGTCTGCTGATCCCGACGAACGCGGTATCACCTGGGCTGAGGAACAGAGGCGACGATGGAAGATGCGCAAAGAGCTGTTCCCCCATCTGTCAGACGATACAGTCATCATGGGGAATTTCAATCAACTTTACAAGGTGAGAGGCTCCATTCAGGTACAACATTAGTCGTTGCATTACAATCGAAGCTAACCGCTAGAATGCTCGGGCTAGATTGAACCCACAACGTTTCGGTCGTGGCTGCGTATATTAGCCCAGGTGCCCCAGGCAGTTCTGTGGCTCTTACGGTTCCCTGAACTAGGAGAGACAAACCTTCGCGAAACAGCGAAACTGTGGGCTGGACCAGAAGTCGCTGGTCGACTCATCTTCACCGATGTAGCCCCAAAAAGTCAGCACATCTCGAGAGCGCGAGTGTGCGACCTGTTTCTGGATACACCAGAATGCAATGCCCATACGACTGCAGCCGACGTTTTGTGGTCAAGTACTCCTCTTCTTACGTACCCTAGGTACTCTTACAAGATGTGCTCGCGTATGGCTTCATCCATCCTCAAAGGAGCATTGCCAAAAACGGATGAAGGGAGAGCTGCTGCCTCGGAGCTCATTGGAGACAGTGACTCCGAGTACGAGAGGAAGGCCATTACCCTGGCCGGTGGCTTGGCCTACTCAATTACTCAGTCTGGTTACGGGGAGGGGCGGGGACGGTTGGCGGACATCAGGAAGCTACTGTGGGAGAGCAAGTGGCAATGCGCTTTGTTTGACACTCGGCGTTGGGTACGTGATGTTGAGACAGCGTATGAGGAAATATGGAGGAGATGGGTCGCAGCAGAAGGCGGAGACGTCTATCTATGATTGATCGGGGTAGATTCATGATCTCAGACCGTATGCTACCAAGGGCTGGGCCGACGCGGCGTTTGGATATGGTACTGCATGACGTTACCGCGAACTTGAAATGATGCTAATAACTGCACACATGCCTCCTTATTCACTTTTTTCAAATCTTTTGCTTTCTTATCTCTTATTCCATACGGAAACACAATACCCATCTCACATGCCATAATATATTTATTTTCATTACGTCTTACTTGATCCAAAGTGAGAGCAACATTATTGTTGTAATGGTCGGTGTGTCGCATTGCTGGTGAGCATCCCAAAAGTATTTTTGCATACCCTACACCAATTGTGCTGGTCAACAACGGTCACTCTTCAACTTTTTTTTTTACCCGTGCTTGAGTTGAGGCCTTTTTTGCTGATTGAAGGTTTTGTTTGATGCCCCTGATGGTCGTTCGATGGATCAAGAGGTTTTTCCCACAACGTTGATGGAAACAAGGGTGATTGGTAGCCATGAAGACTTTGTTCATATATAAGAATAGTCATTTCCCTAGATTGAACGAGTAGACTGAGAGCAGTTGCAACAATGATACATCGAGATGCCTATACCTATCTTGACAATTTGCTTCCATCTACCCTCTGTGACCCAGACTGAGTAGTATTGCTTGGGAACGGCAGTGCAACTGATGATATCGCATGCCTAAGGCCCGCCGATTTATTATCTGACCCCCGCGCTCTCTCTTTCTAAAAGCATACAGAATCGCTATGGAATCTCTCCTAGCAGCGTTAGGAATCTGACCGGTACAAAATACAAAGGAGAGGTCTCCCAGGGCGCAGGCTGCCTTTGAAAACGCCATTCGGCGTCTATGACCTGCCCCCATTGCCAGCCGTGTCTCAGTTGAGATGCAGTGATGTAGATCAGAGCACTGAGAGCTGCTAAGGGATGGAAGAAGCAATCTCCTCAATCCTACAGAAGGGCGGGGGCGGGACCCACAAGATGTTGAGGCTGTCACACTCGCAGCCGGTGATGGATTTTAGAAACATGAATACTGAGTTACCGTAAGGTCAGTGGCAAGTGTGGATGTTCTCTGGCGCGTACGTGGGCGTAGTGAGCTAGTTTGTGAACCAGCGTGCATTACATCCTCGCCTTCACCGTCAAAATTTCTCAGATGATTTGCGAGGTTTCCTGTTATCCCGATATCGGGCTCGCCTGCCACATATAGCCCAAACATTGGACTGAAGGAAGCGATGAGAGTTGACGGCGTTCGTTTCTATGGCAGGAAACAATCAATTTGCCAGAGAACAACGAGAGCTCTACGACGGAAACTGGGTTCGGCTAGAAGCCTAAACGTCTGACATGATCGGTGGCTGTCGTAAGCTTCAGCAAGAGCGGGATCTCGGCTAATTAACCGAATAGACTCTGGATCCTTAAAACTCGGAGCACTCTATGGCAAGCCACCGGGGAAAGGACTTGGCTTATCCGGAAGACTTGGGATTCCTGCTATAGCTCGAAGTTTGTAATATACACTAGAGGCTGTTACGCTTGAAGCGCTCACCGTATGTGTCGTTCTTGAGGATAGTGCTACCGCTGCCGTTGCAACTGATGTGTGCTCGTACGACCAAGTTCTCCTTAACCCAACGTAGATGTGCGCACATACTCGTCGAGTAAGACAGCAACATACGCACAAGAGCAAACCGCCAAGACTTGGGACATGAGATGAACTTGGCCCTGTCTTTTGCTACTTACTTGGCTCGAGTTGGGCGGCAGTGTGCGGGAGTGTGCGCGAACCTTGCCACATCGTCACCTCTTCTCTTCCCTCCCTTTCCGAGTACCTCAAGGTACTCTTTGTTCTACCGGGGAACGCCAGCTTTCTTCTAGGTTCCATTGATATATATATATTGTTAGGAAAAAGTAAACGCAATCAATAGGTAAGCGGCACATCCCATGATCGCTACCTGCAGTCAGGAGAAGAGGCATAAGTCGCGCGAGAGTCGCAACCGCTGCAGGTAGCCACATGTATGTTGTCGACGTGGCTCGTGAGGCTGTTCCAATAACAAGGTGGAGATGAATCATCTGGCCTTGGGCATGCTCTCAACTATGTTCTATCTTGTACCCTCTCAGCTGTAGACGGGACAAAGGAGGATGGGGCTACCGCAAGAGTGAGCCCATCTCATGTACCTCGAGCTGGGCTCAAAACCTACGAGTATATGTACCTGAGAGCACTACTTCATATTCGAATCTTCGAGTACGCTGTACTTCCGCTAGTACAAGTACAGTAGTATGCTAGTAGTAAGTCGCGCTACCAAGGGCGATGACTCCGGTCGGCACTAGATGGCGCCGAGACGAGGTGGACAGACGCATCAATACACACCCCTCTACCCCTGTATCCGTAGCGCGGATCAGATCAGATCTCTGCGACGCAGTGAACGACCCAGGTCTCGCCGCCCGCGAAAGGACCCAGGTCGACCATCCCATATTTGTTCAAGTCCTACAGGGATAGTGCGGAGAATCAATGTCCTCGCTGCCCAACGGCCATACCGATTCTGCGCCGGCGCGTTGAACGGATTCAAATCGGCGTCCTACTAGAAAAAAAAAGTATAAGTACATGTAGTGTCTCGGGAGTAGGGACGTTTGAACAGAATGCCATACAATCTCAGCGTCTGTAACCAACCCTCTCCCAAGGAAACAAAAGCATACGTCGCCCTAGCTGGGCCAAGAGCATATTGGAATCAAGAAGCAATAGAAACAGGGGAACCACAAGGTGATGGGAACAGACGCCCGTTTTCATAAAGCGAATTGTCTGCACAATGCTAACTGTAAGTACAACGCCGAGTTCAATTGGACGACAGATTAGTAGACATATGTCAATAGAAAATCCATGCCTTTTGGCTTAGACGCATGACGGAGAAAAAGGGAGAAGGGCGTCAAGGCTAAGAATACAAGCATCCTATATAGGATGATTTGTGTGGGAGCAATACGCTGTAACTTACGAAGAGCCAGACACTCAGAGTTATCTCACCAAGCATGCTGGGGTTGGGTGCGTTGACAGCGACACTACGGCGTCACCGTCCAAGCTAGGTTGGCTGAGATACATAGCAGTACTAATCATTAGTACGGGTACTTAGATACAGCGAGTACGTCGTAGATGTACTCGCACATATGCAGCAGTAAGGAATATATGCAGTCGTCGGTACGTGTCATGGCATGCGACTACTTTTGGCAACGAGGGGGGATGCATCTGGGAGGTTCCCGGATCCAGCAAGGTTGGTGGGAAGCTAAACTCACCGCAGCCATGAGAGAGCGCTCATATTACTGAGACTAAGACGTGTTAATAGAACCTGAACGTACCTACCGAGTCACTACTAGTAATACTACTGAGTAGTAGTATCCCTAGTAGTGCTCTATAAAAGATTAGACACCCCCCCTGCCCTATACGCAGCCGTACGTAGACTGTATACAAGCACACACCCTACTCTCCCCATACACGCCCCCCTCGCACACCTGGTAATATCCCACGAACATAAGTACAGAGGTATAACCTACTCACTTGGAGATCGCTGCACCCCTGTCCTGGTCACGCATTCTCCTCATCATTCGTCTTGCACGTAAACTTTTTTTTTATTAATTTTTTTATTAATTTTTTATTTATTTGCCCTCTCTACCCTCGGCCTTTTCAGGACACATTCATCCCGTTACTTCTTTTGGTTTTCCCTAACCCTTTACCCTCCTGCCGTATTCTAGAGTCCACAGTTCTTTGGGGCTAGACAATCATCCAGCGACCTCTCTTGTCTCGACCTCCCATACTACCGACATTATTTCTTCAAACCATGGCGGCAGTTCACAAACGAGGACCATGGGGTCACCAAGAGGACACGGCTTTGCTCAACCTCGTTAACGAACACGGAGCTTTCAACTGGGTTCAGGTCTCGGCGTCGCTGGGCACACGGACACCGAAACAGTGCAGAGAGCGCTACCACCAGAACCTGAAGAGTTCACTCAGACACGAGCCTATTACCCCGGCCGAAGGTGAAATGATCGAAGAACTCGTCAAGACAATCGGAAAGCGTTGGGCAGAGATTGCACGACGGTTGTCGAATCGAAGTGACAATGCTGTCAAGAACTGGTGGAATGGGAATCAGAATCGCCGGAGGAAACGCAGGGAGGGACAGCGTTCTATGAATGATGGCCGTTGGCATCCTGGTGCATCAACGGGTGACATTATTACCCCTTCGCCAAGGAGTCAGATCGCGACCATGCCTCCCCCATTCTATCATTCTGCTTATACCCACGAGGAACCTCGCCGCAGCTCGTGGGTTGGTCACTCGATGCCATCGCCATCGTCAATTGTGTCGACGGATTCCGAGTTACCTCCCAACTACATTGCTACCCCGGCCCAGTTCCCTTTTGGGGAACTCAGGGAGTCCCTTGAGCTTCCACCGCTGCGATATACCCATAATTCCGAAAAAATCCGGCTTCCTAGTCTCAACGAGTTCCAAGGACAACACCAACTGCAGCCGATCCACGAGTTTCGATCTGCACCACCAATGAATCCCATCCCTCGGGCCGCGTTCTACACACAAGATAGGCCAGTTTCGCACGGATCTATCACCATGGGAGATCTACCAACTGCGCCAACTACCCCGGAGAATCAGCAGCAATGGCAGCAGCCAGCTCAGGCAAACCAGCCAGCGAGCTTTTCCTATTACGCCCCGACAACCCGAAAGCCAACTGAGCCAGCAAAGAGAGACTCCAGATTGAGCTTGTCCTCACTGGTTCACTGATGGGGAAAAGTGTCTTATGCGACACACTTCAGGAAACTTATCATTAATGGGCTTGGGACCCACGAGCGATAGACTTGGTATTAACAGCGATAGTCAGCGATGGTCTCTCTCTTTTTTCTTTTTCTTTTCTCTTTTCTCCTATTTTCTCTTCATCTCTTTCAAGCGATAGGTGTACAAAACTTGCACTGGGAGGTTTATGCCCCGTTAAGGGGCTGGTATTCGGCGTTTGGCGAAATGGACGGAAGTCGACGAATTCGACATGGGATCACTTCTTAGCCACGGGGAAACTACAATTCGATAATTTGAATAAGATGCCACTGTGGTATTGCAACGATTCATGATATTGAGGCGACGTGATGTTGTCTGTTAGCTCAAGTTGCCTGGTGCCAGGTAATGTGGGCTGATGCGCCGAAACTACGCGTAGGTACGTACAACACATGCTCGTAGATGGCACAGCCCAGCGAGAACAGTAATAGTATTACAGAAACTACTACCCCGACGAGGGCCAAGAAAATGAACAAGCTACCGGCTTATAGAGCCAACTAACAATGCTAGCCGGGGTTCGACAAACTACACAGTACACTTACAGTCTACCGCTGCTGTCGCAGCACTGATCTACAGGCTATCATTGCTCGGTACTAAGGTATAGGACAGACAAGACCCCTTGGAAGAAAAAGAAAAGGAAAAGCAATAACAAGACAACATCGGCTGAGGAGATCCTGCAGTGTCCAGCAGACTCTCCAGCTCCGTGGGTCGGTAATGTGTTGAAAAATCAGCGCAACCTGCCGGAAGCGGTAGGGGGCTGAGCTTTACTCGCGTACTGCCCTCCTACGAAGTCGCACAGCGTACAACGAGATAGAACTTGTACGACTAATTCTCTCTAGTAGGCAAGAGGAACTGCGTTACTTTATTTCTTTTATTTCTTTCATTTTCTTCCCTTCCTTATCATCTTCGGTGCGCCAGCTTGTGGGATGCTGTTGCAGCTGCGATCGCCGGCGATCTGCACCACCGTTTTCATGCAATAGTATCACATTTCTCATGTCGTACCCCTACTAATACGAGTAGCGACCACGGAGTATATCCACCATTTGCTCTGCTTGTGGGACAAACCCAATCACAGATAGGGGTGACACAACTCCAAAGGACCGGATGGGGCGGTATTCAGTTGGATTGAAGACATCATGTATTGCCTGTTGAACCAGACAAGAATGGATTAAAATACTCGGTCAAGACAAAACTAAAAAGGACAAGGGAAGAGGGAGAGGGAGTGCAAGTATTGCGGAGTATTACTCGTTACGTTGTATTACTACGGGATAGGGGGCCGTTGCTTGTCAGTTAGGTGGCAAAGACATTGCCCGAGAGGAGGGGCCTACACTCTGCAGGTGCTATAACCTACGAATCTCTCCCAGAAGGCCAGTAAATATCCGTGGCAGGTAATATTGTACAGGCACTACTGTACAGGTAGGTGTGTGATGAAAAGAAAGAAAGAAAAGAAGAAAAGCACATATAGTTCTGTGCTGGCCTTCAATGTATTGCGTCGCACCCATACCCTGGTCCAACCAAACTGGTGGTAATGAGCCCCACCCAGGACCTGGCCAGCTGGAAGCAGGGTTGGAGCAAATAGCCCAGATGATTGGTAAAGGACGGCGTTAGTGGAGGCGGTCGAGCCGGGTTTGATGGGCTGCGGGCTACCCGGCGCTAGCGAAATTTTTGTCGATGGGTAGAGTTCCAACGGTCCGTCTTCTTTTGGACCTTGGCTGAGCCGTCCTGATCTCGGGCCAAGGACGCTCCCAATATTATTACTAGGGTGCGATTGTCTTTCCTGGCGGAGCAGGCTACTGACGGACGGGGTACATGAACAGTACTAGAATGTTAGTGTCGTTGGCAGCTGAGACAATTAGTCCGATGAGCAGCCCCCGACCCCTGCACCGCTGCCGCATCTAGTAAATTTGTTCGCCTCAACTCTTCTCAGCAGACGGTGAGCCTTTCCAAATCCATCAAAGGACCCAAGAGGGGAGGGGGCATCGATCCAGGCGGTGCGTCATGGTAGTGGATGGCTTTAGGATCTTGATGTGATTCTTACGGAAATGGGTGCAATCCAAAGTTGCCTAGTCTAGAAGATCTTATAATGTGGTCCGGTATGTTAGTTACGTTCTGGGAAATAACGAAATAATTATTATATCGTACGTCGTCATCACTGGTGTGCCAGGCCCTGGGCCATCCCGCGTCGGGATTTTTTCCAACCCTCCAAGGGTTACAGGGAGGTACGTGTACCCTCGTATGTTGGTCGTAATCGTGACCGCTTCCAGCTAGAGTACTAAGCCTACCGGGGAAAACCAGATGACACCCACCTGGAAAAAGGAAAGAGGGCAAGAAAAAGAAAGGAAAGAAAGACCAGAGAGAATGTGAGAGGGAGGGGTGAGACAAGACAATGAAAAAGAAAAGAGCAGCTCTAATGGTCGTAGCGGGCAGCACTGGAACAGAACAGGGTTCGGTATTATCTTACCAAATAGCCACTGTGACTGTAGTTTTCTGGAGTATTACTCGTAGTGATAGTGTGTGGTGCGAAAAGTGCACGAAAAAAAGGATCATATTTCACAGCGTTGCAAAAGTACGCGGCCATATGTATATGTACGACGTAGGAGCAGCACAAGCGTTACGTCGGTCGCCCGCGATCTCCAACGGCTGACGATGTTTGCGGTAATCAGAGCTAAGCTAGCGCGAGAGAGTGCTGATCGCTGTATGCACACTCCCCCCCTCCCCCTTCTCCACAGGGAATGGGATTGCATCCTTACCTACGGACCCCCTGTCGACAGCTGGACATGACCACGACCCCTGCTAGTGTGACCGTTGAGATTACTCAACCCCGTGCTCGGATAGAGTACAAGGCACTCACAGGGAACACATTCTCCGTTCTCGAGTTATTGCACCGTACGAGACTACGAGTAATACAACGCATAGCCTTGCTTCAGCCGCTGCGAGGCCAGGGCCACAGGGGGAGAAGCGGGTGATCGGATGAAGGGGGGCTGTAGTTCACCATCATCGGACGAGTTCGAGATACCCACCACCAGCAGTAATACTGAAGTAATGGCAATGAACACCATGATGGATTGTTGGTACATACACTGCCACTAGTTTGGAAGGCATGGTTTGTACAAGAGCCGCACGCTCGACAACGCTGCAGGCTGCATGAGTAATACCACCTCAATACCACGTCATCCTACTGCGACGTAGCCTAGCCATACTCTGTATTCTGTAAATAATTTCAAGACGTGCTTCTTCGACCTCGAAAGAGGAGAAGGGGGGGGGGGGGGCGGCAGGTCCAAAGAAATATCAAAAGTTAATGGAGAATGATGGAGGATATCGTGGCTGATCGTCGTCATCTCCTTTTGTCGGCAGAAATGCGGTAGGGCAAGTAGGTTTTAGCGCAACATGACGAATCCGGACCCATTACAACGGTATTATACGAGATTATAGCCGTGTCGGCTCACAATGACGGGGGGATACTCTATAACACGTCGGTCGTATCGACTTGGATCGGTGGTTGTGGGGGCGTCATGTCTGTCGGTTCTAGGTATACTCATACGGCAAAATCTTTTACTAGGTGGTACCTGCTCCCTGTTCCGCTTGACTCTGCACTTTGCCTGACTGGCACTTGACCCAGGGCGTCGACCGTTGCGACCGTATGTACGAGTACAACCAGCCAAAGATCCTCTCCGCCCTAAAGCCCTTAGCAGGGAGGGTGCAAGGGGGGGGGGTGTGAACTGGTGGAAGTGACTGATCCCCAGTAATGCCAACCGTTCCAGCCTCTGCATATTATTGTCATTATTACAACGTATTGCCAGCAACACCCCCGTCGCATCGCCATTCTCAAATACTATAACGACTAATCTGTAGTATTTACAGAGTACGTCGTAGATACTAGTACGACGTAAAGTCCATACGTCGCAGTATGATATGTGCACACCACTAGAGAAGCTAGGCTGTCTAGGTACTAGTAGCTGGCCACTAGGTGATGAGCCTGTTCAGGAGTCTCTATTCGCACTGGTGATTTCAAATTCCACTAAAACGTCACGGAATGTAACGCTGACGCTTGTGGTAGGTGAAAGAAGTCACAGCTTCGAGTATGCCTCAAATCCGCGCCCACCTACATCTTGACGCTGTTTCCCTCCTTTTTCCGGGACACTACTTACTGGTACATGCCACGGTCAAGTAGGGATATGTGGCGTTTGGGAAAGCGTTGGCGTGCGGTGCTTTTGAACAACGATCGGCCACCCCTGATGGCGTCCTCTCTTCCGTCTTCTACTCTGCGTCATACATGTTACTGATGTTCGTCGGACCTGTCAGAGCTCAAGGCCCCCCCTTCCCCCCTCCGCAGAAGTGCGAACCCAAATACTCGTCAGCAGTGTGTTTGTGGCATTCCTAAGAAAGAAGAGAAATAAACGAAAGGAAGGAAGGCCGCCGTCATTGTGTCGCAAGGGTGTCTACGTACCGGTCAGCGGCGGCAAGAAACCCCAGGGATAGGCAGTATTGCGGGGCTTGCTGGTCAATACTGATTATTGACCATGCTGTGGAGCACTCCACGAAGTCAGTCGGCTTGGACTACGGGAGTCCTAGGCTGAATACGGCCAGTGTGGGCGAAACGTCGAAACCGTGCATGGTGTATCATATCACTAGGACGAAACTTGTCCCGCTCCGTTATGTCGATTTGAACCTACAGAGCACGACGTAATGTAGGTCCTACATACTCAGAAAACGATATTGGCCTTGAGCAATCGCCTCGAGATTGGCACAGTCGAACGTACTCGAAGACTATCCTCAGTCACACACTCCGTTGGCGGCTTCTTTGTTTGCGTTGTTGACTGGCTCTATGCATCTCAGCCCATGTTGATATTGCTGCATACATATCCTCGCAGGATTACTACTCCCTGGTAGTAGCACAGCGTAGTACTCGTAGTACCTACGTACTTGTGCAATAATACGTACTCGTTCCTGCTCGAGGGGCCGCTGCCGCTGTCTCGCCAAGGGTTCAGGTCGCCGAAGTGACCTGCATGCTGCACTGAACTTCACTCCGTGGTCACTTTCTTTTTTGCTTGGACTAATTGGGCCAGATAGTGAATGCATTCTATACGCATCGAGCAGTCTTTTGGCCTGTATCCCGGCCCGCTAGCCGGTCCTAGATACCTGTGTTCATGGTGAATCATGTCTTGCCTGTAACTTGTCGCTGTAATCGCCTGCCTGGCATAGATTAATAACATGGACACCCGTACTAACAACATTGCTTTTTTTTGGGTGATTAGCTGGGATACTTCGGTCGATCTTGGGCTGGCTGTCATAATCCCCCCCCCCCTCTTGTTGGGACTGGACTACATCTGGCTGGTATTGTCGAGTCTTTTCGGTATTCCGGCTTTGCGGTTGAGAAGAGTTAAGCCCAACAGGTGTACGCACGGATTACGGAGTAGTCGTGGCATGCAGCTGGACCCTGTTACCCCCCTTCCTTTTTTCTCTTCTTTTCTTCTTTCTTTTTAGTAGAAAATATACTCCTATTACTAAACCGTATACTTCACACATTGTAAGCATTATACAGCTAAATCTTGTACATATATGCGCGTGTACGAAGCAATGTTGATGAATCTGTTGCATTGATTGCCTCACCTCATTGTTTTGTTTCCAACTCCAGGACTGACTACCAACCTTCTAAACCATTATTCTAGCAAATACTAACAGTACAAGTCTAAGAGAATATTTTTGTGTGGTCACTACAATGGCTCTTTCGACTCCTGTCAGCGTGCTGTCAATCGATATTATCCATATAACCCGGTGGCTAAAAAGAATGTCATATCATCCGGGCCGTGCACACCATCACCTAAGGCCTTTTCTTCATTTTTGCGACGGAAGCTTAATTCATAGAACACAATGTGACAGAAAACGACATACCCTTGACCAGGAAAGGGAACGCGAAGAGAAAATAGTGCTGCCGCGACTGGAAGACAAGAGTGGCCGGAGCTTTGTTCCCATCAAAACGCATACGAGTACAAGACGACAAGTAGTATCGGGCATCTTACACCGTGACGACATGGCTCATCGAGGAGAGTGAGGGCACGCACACAGACTAGGGTAGAACAGCGCAGGCCCTTAATTCGTCTCGTAATAATGCTTTTATCGTAGGTTTGCGAGTCAGTGGCTCAGAACCAGCACAAGCCAAAAAGATGCCTCTACCTGCTCCATAGGGCTATTGGTGGCGGCGCTGGAGACATTTCTTCATCTCTAGCGACTGCATTATTGGAGGTTATCTGATTCACATTCATGGCGGAAACCGAATAGATTCAACTGACCGTCAATATCAAACTCGTCCAAGTGGCCACCTCCGAATGCTGATGCTGATTTTCCCCCGGCAGATGACGAGCTCGGGGAAGGGTAAAAGGGGCTAGCGGACGTTGCCCCACGAGATACCTAAAGCTCAAGGCTCATCAAAACTAACCTGGGAGGACAATGTACATGTATGCCGTTGTAAATCATTATCTGCCTACTAGTGATTGTGGTCGTGTCCCCCCGATTTCCCATCAATCCAGGCAACTCCACGAGCCTATCCTCTGCTCCCGCCACTTTACACATATATTGATGTCGAATGGACCTGTTATGGCCCACAGTTAAGCTAAATGTATTCCCGCCTCTGAATGCCTTTGCCCCGGCCACCGCCGAGGAGGAGCCGGTCATCGAGAGTGCAGATTGTGGAAACTGGCTTGGTAACTTATTTTTTTCGAGTCACACCAACGTCGCAATGACGAGGAGGTCACACAGAGCTTTTGCAGTATACAAGTAATAGGGGGGCTATCAGATGGAATATAGAGAGGCTTAGCCAATCATTCAGGCCATTTGAAGCCAAGCGACCCATACCTTCTCGTACATGGATATATCTTGCTCATGTGAGTATACGCCTTTTGGACAGCTTTGCCAGTGTGGGTTAACCTTTGATAAAACAACGTTTCCGCAACAAATCCCTTGTGGTATTTCAACGAGGTTAACGACAACTTAACTCTTACACAGGTTCTTTTGCTAGAATCATCACGCCCTTTGACTTGACTGTACTTCATAGCTTTCGATAACGGGATCCCCCCTGGGATATGCTCGGGTACTTTTGTAGTCATAATTCAACCGAAAGGGAGGGGGTAGCGATGTCGCAAACAAGACGTTAGAAAAGTCTGAGAACCCTATATGACATCTGGCTGAATATATATGCAATGAGTCACCGTGTCTACATGTCTATGTGCGTCAAGCCATCAGTGAGTGGGCAAACTTCGAGTAATTGGAGCTGCCTACCCTGGCCCAAAGACTCAGTGTCTGAGGCAGACTTCAATACCCAGAAAGATCCCGGGTATGGGTTTTCTCCCCCAGGTTTCTTGTTGGAATTGGTACAGATTAAAGGTAAAAATCAGATCACGTTGCTGTTGAAAATCTGAAGACTGCCTTCTCCAAACGTTCATGGCCTACTTTCATTCCCTGTGTCCTGTCGCCCATCTGTCAAGGAATGTTGTTAATCATCATAGGAAGTAGCCTCGTATTGCATCAATGAATCCATTGAATAGACAGGGACGTATATTTCGGAGCCTCTCTGTGAAGATAGTAATATGTAGTAGACGGACAAGGAAGACGTGCAACCTGTCCGGTGACATTTGTGGTCTGGTTGCGGGACGATGGAGAGCAACAAAGGTGTGAGGTGTCTGGGAATAACTCTCTTGTATTTTTTTAATCTTCTTTCTCTTGTTCAGAGTACGTAGTCAAACAGATGACGGCGGCTTTCTTCCTTCCTCTTGCTTTTTTGTCCATTCGTGCGAACTGGTATCATGAGATGTTAACAAGCCTGTAGGGTGTGGCATGTGGACAGCTAGTGATCAGCCATATCCGACGACATCAAAGTACTCGGACGCTTGACTTATATCGAAGCTTATCCATGAATGATCTCGTGATGTTAATCCTCTCTAGAAACCGTGCACTATCTGGTGGCCATCTTTCTTATTTTAGAAATCAGCGATGGCCCCGGTGTAGAAACTGGGTCCGCGGAGAACGGTAATCGGCCCGTTTCTGGATACTTAGACTTCAAACGTGCGGGAATAGAAGTTATTGAGACCATGAGCTCATTTTGGGAATATTGAAGATAATACATGGGCTCTTCTGAATGCCCATGTGCAAACGCCAACTGTCTAACGGAAGAGAGTGAAGTGATGATTCATGTCGTGGCTGAAGGACTAATGTATCCGGTTATATACAGATACGCAATTATTTGCTGATCCAGCTCGTTCTTCTGGAGTCGCCCCTCTTCTGGTGACAGAGACACATCAAAGACTGCCAACTCCCGTAGACTTACATGAGTATATCTTGAGTATGGAGCGATGTTGGCGTAGATGGACACTCATGGTCTACATGGGGGCGACACTCGTAGATACATTCTTTCCTGTTCAAGGAAGAGCACGGGTATCTAGCAAGGACATGTCACTTCCTGGAAGGCAAAACACATGCAGTGTCTCCCTGCTGATTTTATTTCAATAGACAAAAGCAAGCCTTCAAAACATTTGTGCCACTTAGCAAATTGTTCGGGGATGCGCATCAGGCGTCCTTCATAAGAGATGCAATAATCACGCAGAGAACACATGGTAAGAACTGGTGTTCCGCTTGCATAGTCTCCGATATATAACAATAAAGCAACTGGTCGATATGACTGTGCCAGCTTAGGAGCTTCCAAGCACCTTTTTCGTGTCATCCTCCTTACCCAATAACCCCAGGTTTCGTATCTGGCTCACGCTCGGGGCATTTTCTTGTGCGGCCGTGTTGCCGCGATGGTTGTAGGCGGATTGAATTGCGACAGCTCGAGCATGCTATAGTTTCGATGTCAGCTTCCCGAAGGTCATGGTTTGGGGACTTGGAGCAGCGCGTCAACGACGCGAGATGGAGGAACGGACCTCCTTCTTGTGGTGCAAGCACTCATAGTAGTCCTCGAGGGCCAAAGAACACTTCTTTTTTCCGGAGTCGTCTTCGGCCGAGGTGTTTACGACGTAACACCCCAGAACCTCCTGCCAGAAGGGAAAGCAGCGGCCAACGCCTGGTGCCATCGTTAGTACGTCCCCATCCACGATCTGACTATTCTGCGACTAGTTCAGAGCCAATTGTTCGGTATAATGAAACTCACCGCCATTCATGCCATAACCAGACGCCATGATGCAACAGAAGATAATGCGTCCTGCAATGCTTCAGTTCGCTAAGTAGATGATGATGGGTCGCGAGCGGGTAGTCGTCGGCTATCATCAATCATGAGCTGGCAATTACTAACGATAAGCACACGGTCAAACTTCGGCTAATACTCGGCATACTACCAGTTATGGGGCAGCATGGTCCCATAATTGGGGCAGATTGAACCCCGCTTGTTTCATATCTCTGTTAAGCGATGGGACCACCATATGACGACCTGTGATGCTTGTTGTGCGGCGCGCAAGGTGGCGACGATAGCTTTGGGACAAATCCATGACAGCTGCAACTGCACGTTCCTTCGACCTTCGACAAACTGTACACCCTCCATGCTGATTTGCCCGCTCGTTGAAGCCGCGCTGGCTCCCTGCGCATACTTCTGGCATTGAATGCCAAAATAGTTCGTCTAACCCGTCATCTGGTGTTAATCAAGCCAACAGCAGCTAAGCAACGTGTCCAGCTATAAGTCGCAGGACAAGGGACCAGCCCAGTCCAACGCACGGCCTTTTGCCGTTTGATCCTCGACGGATTCGAAAACACTCTACAACAACAATGAGCTTGTCTCTTCCGCCTAGTAAGGCGGTGCTGCTTGCAGCGCACTATGCTTCGCGGGCCGACATCGCTGCACTACAACATCTCGTATCGCAGCACAGGTCTGTCCTCAGCACAGAGCTTGTGTTGCGTATCCTGCTCACTTATCTTCCTGAGACGACCCCGCCGCACTCCTACACCGATTTTTTACAACAATTGGCTAGCGGTAATGTCTCGGCGGACGAGCAACCAGAGTATTCTCTTGACACCTCCGCTGTTGAAGATATCACAGACGCCCAAGCATCCAAGAGGGCACGAAAGCTTCACCTTCTCAAACTCTCCCAATCTGTCTCTCTTACTAGCGATACAGAAGATCTTTTTGTGCTTTTCCTTCATTCTCGTGCTTTGCGGATGGACGAAGAGGCTGGTATGCTTAACCATGTTGCCGACCTACTTCTTCCTTTTGTCGACTACGCCCCCAGTATCAAAATATGGATGGCCTCTACGTTTCTTCCGCTTTCTAGGAGAAACTCCGAGTACTACACTCAGGGCTCCCATTCCCTGGCCTCGTTCGAGGGCCTTTCTGACCGCTCTGCTGTCCAATACCTCTTGTCACAGACAGGACTTTCAGAAGACAGATATGATTCTATTGGTAGAGATCTCAGAGGCCTCCTGAGCCCGTGGCTTTACAACAGCGCGAGATGGTTGGAAGAGGGTACTGGAGAACCTGGTTTTAAGTGTGCTGGATGGGAACAGGTCTTGGAATGGCTGACCCTCCAGGCTTCTCGGTCATGGCCTGTTGCAGTTCAGGCCATCATACAGTGGAATGGACCTCGAGACGTTGATTTCGAAGATGAAGCCAGGCTAGAGTTGGAGGAAGACAAACTACATTATCTCGACCAAACGTATACCAAGGCTGCTCTAGCTTCGGTATATTCCCTGTCGGAATCTACTATGGAATCGCTTGAAGGTGCTTACGCTATTGTGAGAAAGGCAAGGTTCATTCTGGGGTTGCCTTCGTCATCGTCAGCCCAAGAAGAAGCCGAAGACCTCCCCAACCTTTCTGAAGCGGGAATACGCAATCTCAAGGCAACACAACTGGCACCTTCGTTCCTGAGAAACAACCTCCTCCAACCAAATAACCCATTTACAGAACCGACACCGCAAGCTGTCGACTTCTTGACTGGCCTCGTTCTGAGCGCATTCATACTTACTAAACTCGGCATCCCTTGTTCGGTGAAGAAGGCTGGTGACTTAGCTCTTCTTGGTGACAAAAGAGACCAGAAATCCCAGCTCGTGAGGCTTGTTCGTTTCGCATGCAACCAGGCACTAAGCCAAGGAGATGACTACTGGATTCGCATTCGCCGCGATGTCCTTTGGCTTCATCACTGGGGCGTACATGCCGATAGCATCCAATCCCACTCTGCTGGGAAAGGGGTGTTCGGTGCCGTACCCGAACACGACATCGAAGTAGAACTTCTCAAGGCTATACTTTCTCAATCACGTATGTACCAATTACCTATAGCGAGGCCTACCAAAATTGACAAGGATCAGGTTATTTTTTGGCCCAGTCACTGTATGAGGATGTGACAGATCTGCCACTTCCGGACGAGAGTGTCCAGGATGCCGTCTACCACGCAGCCTTGGACGCATTTGACCATGCATCTAACCCGAACAGAACAAAGGGTGGCCTTCGAAAATGCAATGACATGTGAGATTGTCCGAACCCACGACTTTGAGCCTGACAGTAACTAACGCTAGACAGCATGCATGCTCTCCCGAGGATGGTGCCACGGACACTTCCGGCAGTCAAGCGAATTGAGTCTCTGATGAGCGCTGCGCATTCCCTCAGTGGTTACAGGCTAGTTCTGAAGAAGGGCGAACCATTCCGGCCCGTCGTTCTTCGGGTACATTCAGACCCAATCTCAATTATCGACAAAGTTCTCGAACAGAACGCCGGTGCCTACACTCGACTACAAGAGTTCCTAGAAATCGGCATGAACATGATCATCGCTGGGTTTTTCAACGACGATAAGAAGCAGTTGGGGGTCTCTCCTGATCCCCAAAAGCAAGATGCGGCAATGGAACAGGCAGAGAAGCGAATTGTGGCTGCGTGCATTTTTGCTGCATTAAGAGAAGACGACTTCGAGACCGCATACTCCTACGTGGCTAGTCGCCTAGGAGATTTGGACCAGACGGCAGATGAGTGGTCGTGGAAAGCCGCGCTTAAGGCTGGCGAGTATATTCGCACGTCGAATACAAGGCAGCCCACGCACCTGGGTACATCAAGCGCAAACCCCGAGATTCGTCATTTGGAGCAGCGCCTCGACTGTTTGGCGACAGCTCTACGCGTTGCCCCTGCATCCCAACTCCAACCCATTCTTGAGGTTTTCCGACGGTGCGAGGAGCAGCTCGACTCCGCCATTGCAGATGAAGCTGAGAGGGAAGCGGCATGGGATACAGCCGGTGACATGCAAAATTTACCCGGATCTTACGATATGCCCACTTCTACCAAGGCCTACCCGTCACGTAACAAGCCTGTATCAGCCGCCGCCCGTCAGGCAGAGGAAGCACCAATGTCGCTTTTCGACTTGTCGCGAGCCACGGCGAGGATAGCGCAGAGGAATTTGACATCGTTGTCTAGCCTTAAAGGGTTGGCTCATGGAAGCACACAAAGCAAGACCCTTGAGCCTTTGGGCCAAGAAAGGGAGGAGCGTGTGAGGAGGAGAGACCAGTTTCGAGAAGCGGCAACGGGAACACTGGTATCTGGGGTTGGGTGGCTGATTGGGGCCAACGTCAGCCGCAACGATGGGGCGGAGTCGGGTTGAAATGGACATATAAACAAGTGCAAGCGAGACAGTATAAGCGATTCTACGTAGGCCTCTATTGTCCACCTGATTAAACCCAGGTTCATGTTATGCTTGTGACATCCTGCAGAAAGTTAATAGAACGAGGGGACTAGACCACCAGGGAGATGAAGGGTGGATAAACACTCCTTTGAATGAAGCAAGTACCAAAACGTGAAACTGAAAGAAACCCAGGCTCAGGCTGGCGTTCCCTGCTCTCGAGGATCCCCTCGAACCCTCTGTCTCTTGATGAAGACAACAGCCACTTGTCGCCGCCGTTCTATATTAATACTATTGTCACGCCATAAGAGCTTACCGGGAAAGGGCCGAACGAATCACTCTTGCCGGGGCTGTATCTTGGACGACACTCTCCTTCCAAGATGGCCAATTTCGGAAAACTGAACATGAAGAGCACTGAAGAAAAAGATAGTCTCGTATGAACTCGGCTCTGTCGTGTCCAACCGTTCCGACAATACGCTTCGTAGACTTCCCAAGAAACCTAATAAGAGTCTAGAAAAGAAGGGTTAGGCTGTTCTGAGGTAGGCGTGACGTTCGGCAGTAGCGGGAAACGGTGTTTCAGAAGAGATGGTGCTACGGCGGCAGGAAGAGAAGGCGACAAATTTACTGGCGTGGTGGTGACGTATCAAGGCGGCTTGCAAGAGGAATGTTGAAGGCGTAACTAGTAAGGAGACAAGGACGTGCTTAAGTCGCAAAGTTGCGTGTCCAGCTGTAGGTGTTGCAAAGGCTGTCTGCTTTGTACGCCCAGACAATTGGTTGAAGCCGTGGGGTGTGCAGAGAAGGGGGGCGAGGAACGTCCGAGAAGGTCGTCCTCGTTTATAAGGGAAGGAAATGGAAATTCGAAAGGGGAGGCGTCACTCGGGTTAAAGGCGAAATTTTCTGGAGGGGTGTGTAGTGTGTGTGTGCTGAAGCGGGCTGATGATGATGGTAGCGGTTCCTCCATATACGGGGCTGTCGCAAAATTTGACGAGTTTGATGGATGTTGTTTTTTGATTCTGCAAAGACCCGAAAGGCTGTCATACTTGTGGTCCATATGAAACCCTTCGTTTCTTTTTTTCGTTGTCGTAAATGCCGACCTCCAAAACGATGCAAATCGGCGATGAAACGAAACCCTAGTTTTTTATCCTTTCCCTAAAAACTCAAGACAAATCGCAACTCAACTCCGGAAGTATTTCGACCCTAGATAGAATGGTTGCGAGGCCCGGAGAACCCTCCTTGAAAGACACGAGACATAAGAAACAGAAAAAAGGAGGGTTCTGATTTTAATACAGAACAAAGTCGGGGGGGCCTCTTTGACGCGAGTGCGAATGGGGGAGGTCATCGACTCATCCCATCGCCTGATCGGGAGCTCCTACAAAAATTAGCGGGAACGGTAGGCGGATCAATCAGTAGTAGCCCGAACCTCCGTATGACTCACGGGCCTGCGGAGCAGAGTCACCGTAGCCTGAGCCTCCGGCAGGAGGCTCACGAGACCGGGGGGCATCACGCTCGGGGGCACGGTCATAGCGGTCGCGGTCGTATCCACCTCGACCACCGCCAGCGTAGCGGTCACGGTCCTCGCGTCCAGCGTAGCGGTCACGGCCGCCGCCGCCACTGTAGCCATCATCGCGGTCCCTGCGGTCGTAGCCTCGATCGTAGTCGCGGCCGTAGCCACCACGGTCCTCGTAGCGCCTGTCGTCGCGGTATCCTCGGTCCATTCCACGTTCGTAGCCACCGCGCTCGTAGCTCCTGTCTTCGTAGCGGCGCTCGTGGCCACGGTCGTAGTTACGATCATAGCCGCGGTAGCGGTAGGAATCGTCACGACCGTACCCACTGCCGCCGCCGCGGCGGCGGTCATCAGAGCGAGGACGGGGGTCTTACCAACAATGTTAACGGAGTGCTTGTGGCATAGGCTGTGGTGGTTTGAAAGACTTACCTCGCTTGGGAGGGCCAAAGTACTTGCCAGGCGTAGGTGTACGCGGGCGAGCACGGCGGGCCTTCTCAATACTCAAAGTACGGCCCTCGAACTGCTCACCTTGAAGTCCCTCCTTGGCAGCCTCGGCCTGATCAGGAGTGACCATCTTGACAAAACCAAAGCCGCGGGATTCCTTGGAGTGAGGATCGCGCATTATCTGGCACTTCTCGACATCTCCGTACTTCTCGAACATCTTGATGATTTCCTCCTCAACCAGGCGCGGGTGAATGCCAGTCACGAACAGGTTCGACCCAGGGTTAATGGCTCCGTCATCATCTTCGTCCTTGGGGCCAGACTCCTTGGGAGCGCTATTGGGGAACAGTGTTTCAAACGTCAGTCATATCGAACTAAGTCGTATGCATTGTCCGGTAAACAAGTCGTGAACTTACCTGTCACCGCGGCCGTTGGGGGAAGCAGAGCGACGACGGGGGCCATCACCCTCGTCACGAGCGGGACGAGGAGACGCACTCCTGTTATCGCGCTCGTATCGGGGAGCGTCGTCTGCAAGGAAAAGGATGTTGTCAGTTTGATGGAAGGTCAAGGGAACGCGTCACGGTGCTCATAGCCCGTCGCCATTGTCGTGAAGAGTCAGGATGCTGGTGCAATGGCGTACCTTCGTAGCGATCGCCGTTAGCGTCTTCGTAGTCCATAGCCGTAGTCGCCATATTGGCAGCTTCGTTTCGTACTGTTGCGGTAGTCTCAGACGGTGATGAAAGATTCCAATGCCAAGCTGAGGTTGATGGGAAGAAGCTTTGAGAAGGGGTGAGAAAATCAAGGCGACGCAGCCTTGCAGAGTGCATTTGCGGCTAAAGGACATGAGTAATAAAGCCGAAGATTAGGCGGATTGCGTGAATCTTGACTGATCCACCTAACAGGACCTCGTGGAGCAATAACGGTACACGTATTATTGGAAATAAGCCTGCCTTTGTTGAGCTGAAACACAACATCTTTCTCCCGCAAGTGGTATTAATTAGCAAGGGTATCCAAGCGATTGCATCCAATCTCAATCACTGTAAAATGCGATTTCAATTACGACTTTGGATAAATTCCATTGCGTTAGCTGGGCGGAGAACTTTACACTTTACACTAAACATTGCATGCATTCTTGACAATCCAAATGTATGATAGTTATGTTCGCATGAGGTTTGCAGTGCAGTGGGTACGAAGACTTCATGCATCTATTCCCTGGGGACTGAATACATGTATAGAACCCAAGAGCATTGCAAGTAGTAGCACTGTTCTATACACGCTGTATCCCACCCCAATGTCCTTTTCCACATGTTATCTACTGGCCTTGTGAATGCCAACATCTTTCCAAGATGCTTTCTAATATTGCGCGCAGAAACAAAGAATTGAAGAAAAAGAAAAGCAGAGCTTGTGTTGAGTGATGGGCTCCACTACAAGTCAGCGTACTCAAAGCTCCCCAGATGCTGATTTCTCCCCCACGGGTTTTCCTTCGGTCGAGGTCTCCTCTATACGCTGTTCTACATCCAAGAAACGAAGTCCCTTCAGGGCCCTGCCATTGCACGCTCGCTGCAGGGATAGGGGGGCAAAGTGGCCACCTACAACGGGTCTGGCCTTGAACGGCACTGGGTCAAAGTTTCCCTCGCCTTCAGTGTCATACAAGTCGGTCAAAGGTCGATCTACAGCGGAATTAGTCCGTGCCTTTTTGGTTGCCTCTGGTGTTGTAAGTATGAAAACCGGCTTACCTGTAATTGTTTCGTTTATCCATAGACCAACCCTTTCAATGATCTCTTCCCTGGTTTTGGTGCTCGCGACGGAAGCGGCAAAGAGTTCCCAATCACTCTTGGCGTAGAGATGGCGGCTGTCTAGGGGCAGTCCATACTTTTGCATGACGTTGGGATACCACTGGCTGGACATGGAATAGATCTTGTCCGGGATGAAGTGCTCAGGTTGTGGTTTAGCTCCAATAGGCGACTGTGTAGTATCCTCTCCGTCCTCCAGATCATTGGCAGGGTTATGGAAACAGAGAAGAGTGTCGGCAAAGAGATTGTACAGAGTTGTCCAGGAGCCAAACCACTCGTAGCCCAATTTGGCATGTGTACCGTCACGCGAGATCCCGTACTCTTGCCACTTATTGATGTAAGACACGGATATGTTCTTATAGTGTTCCGCATCTTGTTCGTTTCCCACAATGGCTGCGATGTCACTCATTGCCCGAAGCCCGATAATACCCTTGAGTGCCAGATTCGTCTGATTCGGGAGCAGCCCGGCAAAATCGTCGGTGCACAGCTGGTTTTCGGGGATGAGAGTTTCTCGAACCAGGTAGTCGGCCCACAACTTCCACAGACTGTACGACTTCTTGGCCCACTTGCGCGCGAACCTGGGTCCCGATTGACCTGTTTATAGTCTTGTTAGCTATTCCTTGACCACAAACGCGGATATAGAAAACGCATACCCGCTAGAAGTGGCTGATGAAAGACTGCTTCTGAGCTAGCAGAAGGAGTAAGCTCCATGAGCACAGGTTCTTCCCCGATGGCATTAACAACCGCCAACGCCATGATAAGCATGTTTCCACACTCCTCGAGAGGCATGTATTCATCGTTTCCGTCTGAGTGTCCAGTTCCGTTGGGAAAGTGAGTTCCAATGTCATGAATGCTGTAATTTCTGGGGTATTGTCCACTCAGTTGGTACTCGAGAAGGGGCTCTAGTAAATACGTCAACCATGTCGGATTCGTATACAGGAAAAATGGGAAAGCTGGGTAGATGACGTCGACAGTTTGGAAGTTCCCATTTGAGGATATTTCCTTTAGAAACAGGATCGGGTCTTGTGGTGTTCCTGAGAAAGTAGTAGCCCCGAGGACCTGGCGTGCCGACAAGGCGACGAGATCAGGGTAGCTCTCGGATCCCACCAAGCGTGCGTCGAAATCTAGCCGAGCCGAGTAATTGGAAGCAAGAAACGAAGCTTTGCCAAAATCATGGTAGTGGAAGTTAATCATATCAGCTTCGTCAGGTATAAGCGACTTCCAGAACGGCCTCATCTCTGTAAGGCCGCGCGCTGCAGCGAATTGCGCTACAGGGTCCTGGACTAAGCCAACGGTAAACGTGACAGAGTTTTTCTCGCTGGCTTCGTAATATCCTGGCTCCAGGGATGTCGAGAAGGCAAAGACTGGTTCACGATCCATGATCTGGCGATAGTCCTCGTCGGTCGTGTTGCTCAACTGTTTAAGTCGAGCAAACGTTTGGCGAAGGAGATCTGAGGGTCCAGATTGATGAGCAGCAGTTTCTGGACCGCTGAAGTACAATGTTCCCCATTCGGCCCGGTCATTCGTTTCGGTGAATAACTGCTCTGTCTCTCGGGAGACCTTCCAGGATTTGATGGCCGAGGAGGCTTGAGATTGGCCTCGTTGATCGAAATTCCATATAATGGCACTGTCATCCTTTCCGCTGATCCATTTTCCATTGAGGTCTGCATACACATTAACTCTGGCCGGACCCTCGACATAGATGGTAACATATGCTGCGGGAAGAGACTGGCGGAAAACCGAAGTAGGCGTAACTGGCGATAAGAAGGACAAGGTGACATAGGCAAACGCGCTGGCGTCAAAACCCAGTTGCAGATGGTAAGTAATGTTCGTCGTGGATGCATCGAACGAGATGTCGTGATGTTTAGGTTCGGACAGCCTGAATTGTCATATCATGTTAGTCTTGCCGCAGCGATGATAGATATTGCAGCTGGAGGATACGTACGGCAGGTCGGACGGGAGCGAGTCTTGTGGTCTGCCGAGGAGTGGGAACACTTGGCCACTGTCGGGGATCGAGACCATCACAGACAATCCAACCTGGTGGTAAATAGAAGTAGTTAGCCTTGATGACCCGTAGACGACCCCACTGGAGGTTATAACTACTTACCTGTTCACCTGTCCAGAAAATAGGCCAAGATTCCCATGGAGGGCTGCGCGCATTCGGAAGCCATGTGCTGAGGTACGGGGTGCGAACGAGGAGCGGCAAGACTGGTGGGCGCAGGGTAGAAGCGCTCGTGCCCATTGCCATGACGGCGAGAAGCAAATATGTGATCCCCATTGAGGGCTATCCAACCTGTCCGACAGGAAAGCACCTAGTAAAAATATGAATGATATCGTTTTGATAGATTGTGTATGTGTATGGCGTCTTCGAGCGAAGGGGCGATGTAAACCACGTCAAGCTCGAAGGCATTAAGCTACGGAAAGACGGTCCAGAGCTATGATGTCAACCGAAGACAAGAATTACGTTCTCGCATTGGGGTTGTCCCCTTCCCACCACCTCGCATTACGTGACAAAACCAAGGGCAATTCGCTTGCACCCAGAGAGTGTACTCATACAAAAGTACGTCGTACCTGATAGGATTACCCCACACAGTCCTGAAACCTTAGAACTGATTCTGCTAATTCCACCCAAAAAAAGACAAGATGGTCGATGATAATGGTCGGGAGGCAGAGAGCCTTTTTCGTACCCCATGCCACCATGATCAATCAAACTAATCGAACGATACGGCCGTATAGGAATGTGAAAGGCATCGAGCTAAGGGAGAAAGTATTGCCAAATATCCACTAGAGCTCCAATATTTTGGGGAAAGCTAGCTTTTGCTGTCCGGGACAGTATACGGAGTATTTGGATGCGTCGGCCGTGAGAGGGAGCTAGTCAACGCGCTTCCATTGCATGATTATGCAGCGGTAGCTCCATATTGGTTGCAACAAAGCTTCATATTACCTGCCATCTAACATATGCCCGACTTTTGCCCAGCGCGTTGTGAGAGGTCGAGTGGGACGAAGCCGAATTAACCGGCACAGCATGCATGATTGAATAAGAGTCCACGACTTGTCAGTCCATTGAGGGACATGTGAATGTGACCCGCTGTTGTAGTTGTATTAATTGCTGGGCTCTTTACTCGCCGCTCGTTTGCCCCTTGCCTATCGCAGATTTCCAGTAATTCAGATACAGAAACATGCATATGGGGACATGACCTTTATTTTTATTATTTAACGCAGAGCAATGTCGCGCCGATATTGTCAGAAGCAGACCCCTCTCATCACTTCCGTGGCCTAGAGTGCGGGCTTCTTGCTCACCACACGTCCTCGGGGCTGACTTCGTGGTTCTCGCCGTCATCCCTGATATGCTGTAGCTTCTTGTCCCTTTTCATGGGCTTCCGCATGTCGAAGGCATCCTCGCCGCCTTTGCTCGGGTCCAGAGCATTATCACCGTAGTAATCTTTTACCACGCGAAAAACGCTGTAGCCCATGCTCTTGTAAAATGTAATCGCTCGTTCGTTGCTCCGTCGGACGAACAAGTCGACGAACCAGGAGTCGTTGGCATCGGCGGCGGTTTCGAGTTGTTCGCTAAGGATCTTTCCGATACCCAACCTCCGCGCTTCGGGAGCTACCGTCAGGGCGGTAATGTGTGTGTGCCATGGTAGGTAGTGCTCTGAGAATTTATACGCATCGGGGGATGACTCGACTTTGCCCATGACTGCAAGGGCAAACACATATAATTAGCCAAGAAACAAAACACACGCCGCGAGGGGGGGCGGCTGATCGCATGCCAAACACACTGTAACCGATGATGTTACCATCCTTGTCCTCGCAGACCTGGAACAGTGACGGCCATTTGGCATAGTACTGGAGGTAGAAACCCAACTCGTAAGTTTCCGTCAACGGGTCAAGATTGCATTTGGAGAACTTGTCGACATCGTGAGGGTGGAATCGTCTAAAGGTCGCCATGATTGCTCTTCCCTCCCCTAGAAGGGAAAGATAAAAGGAATCAAAGGCAAGGGAATCAGATAAACTTTTTCCCTTATATCCAAATGTCGCGGGGGAGGTTCTTGTGTGCGTTATGCATTTGTGCAACACAACAGTAATAGAAGGGGCACCATCGGGTTGCGCCAAGGAAATGCACACACATGATTTTCAACGACTCGGCAGATATGTGTAGGCCCACCCACTATTATTACGGAACTACGGAGACCGGACCAGACAGGCATGAATAACCTTGCAGAGCGACACGCCAGAAGGCTTCACCTCCAACTTTCATAATAAACACTTTGACTGACCCTGCAAAGCTTGGGGATCTGGAAAAGGCGTTTAATTCTGATTGCAGCCAATCCAGCACCCGACTTTCCTTTCTTCCAGGTCCATCCGACAACTGGTCACTAAACAAAGGACCGTTCCCCCCGCCGCCGGTTGCCCACCGACCAATCATCCCCTGACTCACTGCTACGTTCCACGACGATGTCCTCACCGCAAACCCCGCGAGGCTCGCGACACTCATCTACTGTCGACGCATATAATGACTCACCCCAAGAGAGGCGACCGTACAACGACGCCAGCATGGGCCACCGCAGCAGCAGCTTCAACCAGCAAGGCACTCTCGATATGAATGAGCTCGGGAGCGGTGGTGCAGAGGGAGGAAATGGCATGGGTAACCTGGCCGACGAGCTTGCTGATGCCTTTTCAGACTCTGGGGACGACGGTGCTGAGGACGATGAGGACAATGGGAACGTTTCTGAAGGATCCGATGGCCAGAACTCGGGACAAGATGGCGTCCCGTCACCTAACAAGATATCGAGAGACCGCGAGGACAGCTTGTCGGTCCCACCGACCCGGCGGAAAGGCCATCAGTATAAGAAGAGTGCATACGATGGCAGTGACTATGGCTCAGAGTCCGATCTGGACTCTTCCGGCATGGCACCCAGCTTTGTGGCCAAGGTGGATGCCATCGAGTCTCTAGCAAGGCGGGGCACAGAGAACTACGGCGGGGAGACAGATGATGTCGTCAAACGCGTTACGGAGGCACTCAGACACCTCGGGTCTCAGTCTACTGTCGAGGGCAGCGCCTCAAGGTATGCTTTCTTTTTTCTCTTTCTTTTCTTTTTCGTCCACCCCACAGCTGCATCTATTACTTGGCAATGACTGACACATACCTTTTTTTTTCTAGATTGATCACGGCGCACTCTGCCCTCACGACGCACCTCACTCACCAGACCAGGCAAATGCACGGTCTCACTTTCCCCATATTGTCGCATATGACGGCGGCGCCGGACCCAAAGGCTATTGAAGAGCTGGTTCCCCTGTTGGTCTCTTTGTCCGACGAAATGGCACGTCCATCAACAGCAGCGTTGGACTCACTGTCGGGCCTGCACGCAATTACCGCAGACCTGGTACAGACTCTGAATTACCTGTCCGACACGCTGCACATGTCTCGCCAGACTACCGCTACGGCGACGCGGCGTCTGAAGAGCGCTAAGGAACTGGTGGCAGAGGTGAGGAGAGATGACGAGCTGCGTGAAGAAGGTGAGCTGTGGCTCACCCGGGGCAACTGGGGAGAGCGTCTGCAGAAGAGGGAATGCGCTGGTGTTTGCGGAGAGGTGATCGGAGGCTTCGAGGAGGTCTGCAACAGTTGGCGGGAGCGCCTTCTTGCCCAAGCCGAGTCTCAGGCATAAGATAGGAAAAGGTGATATTACGAGTACCACCAAGGATTATTATCAAGGACCCCCGCACATCCCCCGCATGCATACGGTCTGAGCCGCAAAAACATGTATTTTTTTTTATACCGATGCCAGTGGGTCGGGAACCACGATGAGGGACCAATATCGCTTTTATGACAGCCCAAGCGTTATTCTTTTATGTATTATCTGTTTCTTTCCATATAATACCACGCGCGGCGAGAGATGACACAAATTGACGAGTTGACGACGACCTGATCCCTGATTACCAAACATGCTAAGTAAACAACATGTAACACGGATGGGAGATGAGGACTTGAGTAAGCCATCTAGGATGTACTCTAATATCGCAACATTGAAATAACACTGCCCGAGAGCAACTCCATCTCAAACCGGACTTTCCCCAAGCGCCAATACTCGCAACCGAACCTGCTCGGGGTTGAGAACGCCGATATTCAGGGAAAATCACCTGTAGGACTCCTTCCCAGATAATGTTTGGCTGCGATGTGCAGAATGCTGACGATCCAGCAAGTCAAGATTACCCCTGAGTGCCTGGAGCCTGGAGCCCCTCCCCCAGTCGAGTATTCCTGATGGACCTGCGAGAAAACTGGTAGTTCTCAGGCTTCTAAATGAGGAACTCGTCTACACAGCTGGTCTAACACTTGTCGTCGGCCTTCCGCGGGAGGTAGAGGCAGGCCTTAACATTATTGATTGCCAGGGACCAGGTGTCGTTCCCTACTTGTGGGTAGCTGGGTGACAACCCGTCAGCATCCTACCACTCCCCCTTGACACTGGTTTGTGGCGGCATGAATGTCGCTCTCCGACCCGGCCCGGGCGTTGGACTTGCATTGGACTATGAAGAAAGGAAAGTATAGGCCGTCGTTGGTGGTTAATCATATAGGCCTGGAGGGTACGCGCTCTAGAGCCATTGACTAGGGCATTCATCTCATCAGAATAGCCCAAGATCATGTCTGTGGCGGGGCTGCTGATTCTTATGGCCTGGTCTTTGGTTGGCACGTAGGCTCTCGAAAACTGGACACGATCGCTTTTGGTAACCATGTTGCGCTCCCCATGCCGGATATTTGAGGATGGATTAGTAGTGTCTAACGATGGAGTTGCATGGGATCCATTAGGCCAGGAGCCTATCTTCTAGGATGCTTCTGTACATCTGTCAGTGCTGCCACTCTTTCAGAAACTGGGTCCCTAGGGAGGAACCACCGCTATTGCTACAGGCTCGGCCAGATGGCCAAGCTCACGGTGTTGCATTGGCCCTTGCCGACGTGCGGTGGATGGTTGATGGTAATGAGACCAAGTGGCAGGGCCTGGTAGGAGCTGGGGGAGAATTTTTGTATAATACTTGTATGTTAGAATTTGCCGCAGCTTTTATATGAGTGTGAGGTTTCACGCTCTGGAAGTATTGTAGGACACGTAGACTCGAATCAAGCTCTCTCATCCCCAGACCCTAGGGAAAGTTTGCGGTGCGATTTCTTGACACCCATTGCCATCTTACACCATCACCTCCAGCAACACAAAATACGCCATCTTTCCCCAATCCATTCCCCGCGGTTCCACAGCGTATTTCACATACTCACAGCTTCCAGATGACGCCTGTGGATGTTGTCGTCAGTAGATCAGTCGATCAGTTCACATTGAAAGAATGAGTGCCGATGTACAATGGTTACACAGACGAGGCGTTGACTTCCTCTGGTCGGTCTATCATGAGGCGGAGCAACGCTTGTGAAGCGAATTAAAGTTGCAACAACTGGATGAGATCTAGGAAAAGGAGACTGGATAGTGACGGAGAGAGAAAGAGAGCAAGTAATAATAGATGAGTACTTTGATAGATATGCGTAGCGAGCTATGGGCCACCGCTACTTGTATTACCAAGAACATGAGCTAATGTTATGTATGCCGCGAAAAGCACAAGCGAGTAGCGCTGTGGATCCCGTGACCCACGGGTCCGGCGGAACAATCCGCCGGACACACACCTTCTCATAATAGCTAGATCATCGCAGGAAGCCTCACCTTCCAGCGACTACAGGACATCAAGTTATCCTTCCGCTTTCGGGTTGTACGAAGCCTCACACTGACAGGTGTGTTCTGCGTAGTGACCCTACTAGGAAGGTAACGCCGACGCACAGCGCAACTTTAGGCAGGCATATCAACTCCATGTCATAACATCCATTCGCATGCCTTCTATTACCTATTGCGTCAAGAGCCAACATGTCGAGTGGCCACAATCTGCACATTGCAATGATACTTCACAGGCTTTTAATAGCTGTTGTACGTGTTGATTGGTATGTTTTCTTTCACAGGGGGTTTGACAGTTTTACTAAAAGAACTGCTGTTGTACATAATAAGTACAGTTCATGTGTGTGTGTGCAATTGATGTTAGTACAGTAATACTACAGGTTGCATATTGTTACAACTCGCGGACCTGGGGTTAAAGCTGTCATATGTACCAGACATTTGGGTCGCTGGTTGCAAGACCATATCCGGTCGCCTGAATCGCAGCCCTGCGATTCTAGTACCGAGTAGCTGATGTCAGTCGTTGTGGTATTATAAGTAGATAATCGGGGAAGGGCTAAATGGGTCCTTGCTTTGCCCGTATAACATATCACGGTGCATTGCTAGATCACCATAATAAAGGGTGCATTGCCCCATTCGTAACTAGGGAGAGCATAGCGTGGCTTGCATGTAAGGAAGGCCTGGGGTTTTCGCCAATGAATTGTTGAGTCGGCTGGGCCCGAGCAAGGGTAGTTGAGTTGACGACGCCAGTCTGACGCGTCTGTTTCGCGCCATGAGGGGCTGGGAGTTCCGGAGGAGGTTTTACACACTGTGCGAATCTCACCAATATCAGGCAATGACTAATAAAACATGCAACTAATATTAATACTGTGCAAAGCATAGAATGACTAGGAGGTCATTTACGCGCTCCTGACAGCCAACCAATTCGGCCACTTCTCCAACACACGTCCCACAAAGGCGGCCTTGGTGGTTTGACCCTCTTGACATAACAAAAAAACAACAACAAAAAAGCAAGCAATCTTGCCGTAAGGGGGCAATAACATTATCGTGTTGTTTTCCATTCGCGAACGCGACAGGAAACCAACCCATGGGCCCAGAAAGGACGCGAGGGAAGAGAGGGATAATTCTTAGGATGTCTACTGGACAAGACTGGCTCCCATGGCGTAAACATAAGAAGAAGCTGGCGTAGCCTCTTTGCCGTTCGGCAGCTCAAGTCGACTCTATGGGAGCAAAGTAGAGAGATCAATGATACTGCACAATCGCTGGTAATATTACGTAGTGCCACTCTACACTCGGCATCTAGGTGGTAATATGCGGCAGTGTGCCAGTGTTAAACGGTCAAGGATCGGGGTACTGGGGACTCATAGTCGGTGGGAACTAGCAAGCATCATCCCATCTCCCAGCTGGCCAGTTGGCTACTATTTGCTGCGAGCTATCGACGTACGGGTATGTGTAGAGGACTACTATATGTAGTCTGTACATGCAGTGGTAAGACATGTAGCTTGTATTATAAGTAAACAGGCGCGGTACTCGTATTGATATCTTTGATAAACAAAACGGCTTTCCCGTCAAGATGCGCGGGTCTTGTAGTCGTACCGCGTTTATTGGTTCTCTGGGTTGGCGTCGTAGTGGGCCATCAGAGCCCAAAATGGTATGGACTGGGGGGTGAGTCGCCAGAGGTTCCCCAGGGCTCCTTGTCCCCTGTATTGGTGGGCACTTCGGTGGGTAGCCTGCTCAAGTAGAGTCCATGTGTGGGTATTATGCTCATCCCGGGTCGCCTCCAGCGCTGGGAGGTAGGTACCTCAGCCCCCCGGCCACCTGCACTCATGCTTTGCCTTCACCTCACCAACGTACTACTCGTACTATTATCCTCATACTGCTAATCTAGGAGTAAGGGCAACATCAACAATAACAACGCTAGCATCACTAACCGCCTCGCTTGTCCTCTTTGCCACCACGTCGCCCGAACCAATACGTCCTGTATTCTCCCGTAACCTTAATTATATCGACATCATTTCTGGGGTCGGACAGTTCAAAGCGAAGCATCTCGACGACCTGCGGATTCTGCCTTCGCCATCCTCGATCTCGATCTCGATCACCCTCCTCTTTTCCAGCGAGAGCCTGCGATAGACGACGTCGAGCACCCAAGCGCGGGCACAAGACTGCCATCCTTCCAGTTTCTGGAGAAAGCTTTCGTCTTCTCAATCGCCATCATTGTTACGTTTACAGCCATATTGGACCCTCCACTCTTTGTTCTCGGTTACCTTACTGCGAAACCCCCTCCTCTATTCCAGTTCAACCCCAACCACCCGACGCACTGTTCAAAAGTGTCATCTCGCCTGCGAAGCCGAGCGACCGAACCAGAGGCATCTTGTCTTTCCACTAAGGGCTGACGACTCTGCCCCCTCTCTGCTACCCTCAGAGCTGTGACCAGCCATGGATGAGGCAAAGCAGACTCCTCTCGGAGATACCCCTCGAGACTCAACTCCACCGCCCCGGTCCGACCGTGGGAGGCTTGAGGCCAAGAAAAACCCCGCTACCAACATGCACCGTCGAACAAGGAGCTCCGCAAGGATGAGTGAGGGCCCCACGCGACCGAGTCCCTTCGACCCTGAGGCTGTCGATAGTGCTTTGCTGCGAGAGTTTAGCCGCCCGCATCGTGAGAGCACGCCAAGCGCAAGCCCTCATAGGAAGCGTCAACGCATAAACGGCGATCGGTTAGTGCAACAAAGTCTTCGTACCATCCATCCTGCCTTCTCAAAACTGATCGAAGTACCTAGATTCATCCCCACGCGATCTGGCCAGGATCTGCAGGCTAGCTTCAGCTTGCTCCATGACGACGGCTCACCGGCCACACCATCAAAACAGAAGAAGCGAACTCCTCAAGGGGAGCTTCACTTTCAGAAGAGTGCGACTGTCCCATCTCCATGCCGCCCCGCGAGCTCCTAATACTGACCTTTGAATAGCGGAGGAAGCAAACCGTACATTCTCAACTCTGCTTCGTGCCGAGCTGTTCGAGGACTCAGTACCTCAAGTAACACCTCCTACGCTATCCCCCGACCACACACTCCACTCAGTCTCTCATTACGACGAACATGATGGGACGAGGTCAAGAACACCCCCGCCCCAGGGCTCCAACAACGCTGCTCGGTCTTCGTTGACACCTTCAACACCTCACAAGAATCTCTTCTCCTACCTCTCACCACGTCACCACAACCACATCGCTGGCCACCCTACACCAACAAAGACACCACAGAGCCGTCATGGTCCGAACCTGGACACGCGGGCAGAGATCTACAGCCTATCACCCGTAAGGCTGAATAGCCAACAAATACTTCTAAGCCCACGTCGTCAGCCTCGAGCAGTCAGCAAGGTCCCTTACAAGGTCCTCGATGCCCCAGAGCTGGCCGATGACTTTTACCTTAACCTGGTGGATTGGGGGAGCGCAAATGTACTTGGCGTCGGCCTCGGCTCTAGTGTTTATATGTGGAACGCTCAGACGAGTAAGGTTAACAAGCTCTGCACACTGGAAGACGATACCGTGACGAGTGTCTCTTGGATTCAGAAAGGAACACATCTGGCTATCGGTACAGGCAAGGGGCTTGTTCAGATCTGGGACGCGGAAAAGACGAGGAGGTTACGAACCATGACTGGCCACACGGCCCGTGTTGGGTCCCTCGCATGGAACACACACATTCTCACTTCTGGATCACGAGACCGACTCATTTATCACCGTGATGTGCGGGCACCGGACCAGTGGATGAGGAAGCTTGTCGGGCACAAGCAGGAAGTGTGTGGACTGAAATGGAACTGCGAAGACGGTCAGCTGGCGAGCGGTGGTAATGACAACAAGCTCATGGTCTGGGACAAGCTATCAGAGACGCCCCTGTGGAAGTTCTCCGACCACACTGCCGCCGTTAAGGCCATGGCCTGGTCGCCGCATCAGCGAGGCCTGTTGGCATCGGGCGGCGGCACGGCTGACAGACGCATCATCTTCCACGACACGGTCAAGGGAACTGTCATCAACGAGATCGACACTGGCAGCCAAGTTTGCAACCTCGCCTGGTCCAAGAACTCGAATGAGATTGTGTCGACACACGGATACAGCCAGAACCAAATTGTGGTTTGGAAGTACCCGTCTATGACTCAGGTTGCCAGCCTCACCGGACACACCTACCGTGTATTGTATCTGGCAATGAGCCCTGACGGCCGCGTCGTCGTCACAGGTGCTGGGGACGAAACACTGAGGTTCTGGTCGTTGTTTGGTCGTCGACCAGGTGCGCGAGAAGAAGGTGACGCGGGCGGTCGTTTCGGAAACTGGGGTGTGATCCGGTGATTTTCCCATATTGCACACGACGCGATGCAACAATACACGGCATACCGTTTCGCCTACGTCATCTCTTCCTCCTAATGATGCCCATCCTATTTCTGCTTTACTAGGTCTGCTGAATTTTCCATCGGATGCGGTGCAGGACCTATCAACAGACGAGAGCAAGGCATCCGGTCTAACCCACCACAATACTGAAGGCTTTTCTTTTTCTTTCTCTTTCCATGTTGGCAGCATAATGGCAAAGGGGGATGAGGCGGTTTCTTTCTTTATTTCTTTTTTTCAACGGATGGATTTTGTTTTCTAAAATATTTTCTCAGATATCTTCTTTCACACGGTTGCATTTGGGAGCTGGGAGGTTTGGCTTGGGAGGAATGGAAAACATAGGATGGCATAAGTGCCCTCTGTTTTTATTTTCTGGACTGGGACTCGGTATTATAATGTCTCTGGGGCACTCGAACTGAGAAAGGCGGGCAGGTTATGAGACAAAGCGTATCAAGCGTTGATTATTCTTCGGCTATTCAATGCACATATTACAACATAGCAACAATATAAGGTCTGCGAAAATACATCGTCTCACCATTGAGATGTATTCAACGTCGCTGCTCGCATCAATAACCATAGGGCACGTGCCGTCATAGCACGGGCAAAAGAAGGAAAAATATATATCACATTGTTGCAATTTGTACTATTTAGCCCCAAATAGGAGGGCAAGAAATAAGTAATAATAACCAACCTGACTGACTCCTTTCCATCCTAGTTGCTACCTGGATCGCTCTCGGTAAATAACGTATAGTAGTAGTAGTAATAGTAGTAGTAGTAGTAGTAGTAGTAGTAGTAGTAGTAGTAATAGTAGTAGTAGTAATAGTAGTAGTAGAAGAATTAACAACGAAATCCAACGAGAAAATGATCACTGACTAAAAAACAAAAAAACAAAAAACAAAGGGGCTTCAAATGTGGCAAACTGGTAACCATGTGTGAATGTGTGTTCTGTCTATAGGAGGCAAACAAAGGGGAGAACCGTGAACTATGTAGAGCCAATGCCAGTCTTACCGGCCTTCCTTTCCTCTAGGGTCTGAGTCCCCTGGGCTTCGATACTAGTAGATGTGCCTTTGACCTCCTCGTCAAGCATGGGTATAGAAGCCGAGTCGATGCTAGGTACCGAATTCCCATTGACTCTGGGATGGGACTCGTCTACAGCAGTAGCGGCAGCAGCAGCAGCCTGGCGTTCCTGGTTGAGAGTGGTGGCCGAGGCACCGACGGCCATTTCGTGGGAAGCTCCCGCGTCGTTGTGGATATCATCGGACTGGGGCCCCATGGTGGGGGACTGGGCGTCAATGTCTGTCTCAGCGAGGCTCTGCCACTTAGACACCTCTGCTTTCATGGCCTCGAGCTCCTTCTGGAAGCGTTTGCCAAAGACATCAATATAATAGGTCGAGCCGTTGTAGATGCTCCAGGTGAAGACGACGACCATGAAGGCGGTCGAAGCCCAGCGGTACTTGAGCCACAGTGGGCAGGGCAGCATGGTTAGGCAGGCATACAGGTACTGGATGACCATGTAGGCGGGCTCCTGGAGGGCGTCGGGTAGGGCCAGGACGATGCGGCCGATCCACGACTTGGCATAGGACCGGCGCAGCCAGGTGAAGGAGGTGGGACGACCGGCCGCAATCTTCTCCCTGCGGCGGACGGTGATCAAGAGGTAGTAGGCCATCTGCCAAAAGGCATAGGGGAGGGAACTCCACAGAACCATGGCAAGGGAGGAGGTGTAGGAGGTGTATGAGCCGGATTCGGGGTTGCGGATGTGCCAGATGGCGGGGAACCTGGCCTTCTGCTCATCCGCATCGATGAGGTGAACGATGCAGTGCAGTGTCGCGCAGGGCATTATGTGGATAAAGAGGGAGACGACCTTATCGAAGCTGTGGAAGACGAGAGAATTACGCCACAGTATGATGGCGACAGCGTTGTTGCCAAATGCAAGGCAGTAGGCGGCGGTGAAGATCTTCTTGGAGCTGGGGAAGACCCACAAACTGAGCATGACGAGGAAGTTGGTGAAGTAGCAGAGGTCGGCGAGGAAGTAGTGGTAGCCGCGCTTGTGGTAGGTGTACAGGCGAGCAGGCATGAAGACGAGAAGCTGCGACGTGTACCACAGATGGAAGTGCTGGGGGTAGCCGCCGATAAGGTAGCCGCTGATAAAGAGGTTCATGACGCCAAATATGAAGGAGATCTTCTCGCGCAGCGTAATGACTTTTGTGTCGTTCCACCGGCCCGCCAGCTTGTCGACACGGCGGCGCATACGAGTCTTGTACCGTTCCAGCTGTTCGTCGGCGTCGGGTAGGCGGCGCTTCCACTCCTCGACGACGCGCTCCCGGGCCCCCTGCGTCCTAGTCTTGAAGGCATCCCGGGACCGCCGAACCTTTTCTGTCTGTGCCGACAGGCCCCTCTGCAGCTTCTCCAACTGTTGCGGCAGCGCAAAGTTGTCCAGTATGTCCAGCACCGTCAGCCTGTCCAGCGGCGGGAAGGCATCCCAGTTGTCATGGCTGCTGCCGGAGAAGGATGGGTTTCTTGAGAGCCCCGGAGTCGTCGGCCCTAGGGAGGGCGTGTCGGGAAGAGCCTCGTCTGGCGGCGACGCGCTCAGCAGCGGCGAGGCTTCGAGTCCGGGTGTCGTGGCTAAGAGGTCGGGGCTCACCGCATCAAGGGAGCCGCCGTCGCCTGGCGTAGGCATGGAGGAATCGTCGTCTTGTACCATGATCGGTAGAGTCGAGAGTATTGCCAGATTTCCCGCGCGGGCTGCTGAAGTTGAGGGGTCCAACGGTACACGTGGAATGCCAGAGAGGGAAGGAAACAGAGGAGGGAAACACAGAAAGAGGGCTTTAGGCGCGAAACCCTGATAACGGCCAGCTGGTCATCCACCACCCGAGACACACACGTTGTGATCAGGTTGCGTCTGGGCTGCAAGTCGACTTGCACTTTATTGTGGGTACATGACGTGAAGGACTGGCACTGTGTATAATTCGAAGATGCAGTGTTGAGTACTAAGGTTACTAGCCGCTACTGATACCTTCCAGAGGGCACTACAGTACGAGCAAGTTGGTACAGTGGTAAAAATAGTATCTCTTTTGTTGCCATAAGGCGGCCCCAGGTTGTAGTGCCCATTCTTCAGGTCCAAGCCGAGTAACATTCAAATACATTACAAGTAGGGATATCCACACCATGAAGTAGGTGGCGATGTAGTAATGTGTACTTAGCTAGATTTTGGTACCTCTATACCGACTAAATCTGCAGTACTAGTAGTATAGGACTCACCTCTATGGATTATTGGCTCAACCATAGAAAAGTTACCTAGGAGTCGCTTTATGGGCGATCAAAGGGACATGCGTGTATGAAGTCCTTCATTGACCTGAGTTGGTATTGCCCTTCACGGCATTAGATATAAGAATTGCTCAACTAATATGGCAGTGGATCCCTCGCGTTTGAGCTGAACTGTGCCTCCTTTTGTGCAGAGTTAGCAGGTCAGGCGCGCAGTCACTATAATACTACCCCTTGGCATTCGCCATCTCTTGCCGTTGAATCAGATGCCATCATCAGGCCATGTGGGCGCGCCAAAGCCATCAGATACGATGCACCAGGTGATGGGGTAGATGGTTGGTACTGCCCATTGCTCTAGTATGATCGACACATCCTGAGCTCACTTACGGACCCCTTGAGCTACGCTGCACATGTAATACTCGTACTTTACAGGCTCGGGGTGCTACGGTATCCATATATGGAGTGCTCTAGCCACAGCTGTGGCTTGGAGGGCCACTGCGAGGTGGAGCCTCCCATGGAAACACAGGTTCGGATCTGAAGGTACATTGCTCACTGAGGCAGCCTGACACGGGGTAGCTCCCCTCCTCCACAAGGTACTTCATGGAGCACACTCAGTCTCCACTCCTCAGTGCCACTCAATGTACCTGTGCTTCCATAGGTACATATTGCACATCTCCCTCTCCGTTATCGAGACCACCGCCGTTTTAGACGGTACTGCACTGGGTACACAATTGTAGTACCGAGCCATTCGCGCGTCGCGTTCTCCCACTCCCCAGGCACGCGAGGACCGCTACTTGTACTTACCAGTGCACGCCCATCATCACCATCCACCTCAAGTTCGACCCTGGTACGCTGTGGTAGCCACGACCCCCCCGAGCGTACATCCCGCATCCAACCTCGTGTGCTCGTCCGAGTCGATCACTGCCTCACACACGTGGGCATTCGATGCTCTACTGGCTGTGCGACCGCATCGCTCTCTCAACAGCGATTTGTTGAATTGCAAGAACCGCACCCGTTATGCCCCGCCATCCACGCGACTACATTTGACCACCATATGCGACCGCACCCACCGGGCACCTTGAATAACACGCGGCGCTGAATCTATTCGCATACCCAATATCAGATTTGTCTCCCCTCCTCTGAGCTTCGGAGGAGCAGACACACGTTTCCTTTGTCGCACAGCTGGCACAGGGACCACCGCCCTTAAAACAACCAGGCTCGCGTCTAGGCGCCCGATCAGCGCATAGCGCTCAGGACAACCGTCACCATGGGAAAGCTCATACGCCTCGAGCTCTTTAGTAGGAATCTACCCTTCCTCCGACGTGAAAGGAAGAGAGGATGCTAACGATGTTCAAAGACTTCAAGTCTTACAAGGGCCACCACACACTCTTGTTTGGCGATTCTTACTTTACCTCAATCATTGGACCCAATGGATCGGGAAAGTCCAACTCGTAAGTCGCCCATTCTGCGTCACTGTGTCGCAGCCGGATTTCTGACCAGGCATTCCTCGCAGTATGGATGCCATCTCCTTCGTCCTCGGTATCAAGTCCTCACACCTCCGCTCTGCTCACCTGAAAGACCTTGTGTACCGCGGCCGCGTCTTGAAGACGTCCAAGATAAACGACGATGGTTCAGTCGACCCTTCCGAACATGCAAATGACGGCGGCGATGGCGAAGAAAAAGCTTCTCGGGGTGACCCCAAGACCGCCTGGGTCATGGCCGTCTACGAGGACGATGCCGGAGATGAGCAGCGCTGGAAGCGCTCTATCACGAACCAGGGCGCCAGCGAGTACCGCATCAATGACCGCATTGTCACTGCCCAGCAGTACAACGAAGCTCTCGAGGCCGAGAATATCCTCATGAAGGCCAGAAACTTCCTCGTGTTCCAGGGTGATGTCGAGGCTATCGCGTCGCAATCTCCACAAGACTTGACCCGTCTCGTGGAGCAGATCTCTGGCAGTCTGGACTATAAGGCTGAATATGAAAAGTTGCAGTCTCTAGCCGAACAGGCTGTGGAGAATCAAAACTTCCAGCTCCACCGTCGCCGCGGAATCAACTCTGAGATCAAGCAGTACCGCGAGCAGAAGAAGGAAGCGGACAATTTCCAGAAGAAGATGGAAGAGAGAGACGCCGCCATTGTCACCCAGACTATGTGGAAGCTATACCACTCTCAAAAGGCCATTGACGAATCCAAGGCCGCTATTCAGAACCATCAGGAGGACTTGAAGGATATGAAACGTGATATCGAAACCTTTGAGAAGCGCCTGGAAGCTGCCCGCAAAGAACAGAGCACTACATTACGACAGGTCTCGCAGATTGAACGGGAAATCAAGAACAAGGAGAGGAGCATCGAGGACAAGGAAAACTCCATCATCCCCCTGGACGAGAAGATCAACGAGACAACACGCCGTAAGGAGCAGCTCAATTCACAAATCGAGAGGATAACTCGGGAGCGAGATGAGCAAGTTTCTGTCATCGAAAAAGTCAACAAGGACATTGAGAGTGTTGACAAGGCTGAGAAGGTGTTTGAAAAGGATATCAAGGAGCAGATGAAGCAGCAGGGCCGTGAGATCAGTGATTCCGACCGAAAGGAGTACAACTCGCTCCATGCCCAAGTCATGGCTGAGGCCTCCTCCAACCAGGCCGAGCTGGAGCATCTCGAGCGCTCCAGGAAGGCCGACGAGGTTACGGTCAACAACCTCAGGGGAAAGGTGGAGAGCGTTTCTGCTGCCATTGAGAAGAGCGAGGCCGAGCTTTCAACTATCAACGAGAGGAAAGAAACGGCACAGTCCGTTGCCTCCGAGCTGTCTAGCAGTATCGCCTCTAAGAAGAAGGAATTCAACCGCCTGCAGTCTGAGCGCGTGGAGGCTAACCAGAAGCGTACCGAGCTGGAGGAAAAGCTTGAGGATGTTGCCCGAAAGCTACGTGAGGCTGATGACGGCCGTCGCCAGAACGACAAGGAGACAAGGATCAAGGAGATGGTGACTTCGCTAAAACGCATCTTCCCCGGTATCCACGGTCGCGTCGGAGACCTCTGTAAGCCGAAACAGAAAAAGTACGAGGAAGCCGTTCTCGTGGCCCTGGGCAGGAACTTTGACTCGGTTGTTGTCGATACGGAAAAGGTTGGCAGCGATTGTATTGCCTACCTCAGGGAGCAGAGGTTCCCGACTATGAGCTTCATTCCCCTGGACAACATCAAGGTCCCTACGGTCAATACAGTCATCAAGAGCTTCAGCGGCGCGAGACTGACGATTGACACCATTAACTTCGACTCCTCCGTTGAGCGTGCCATCGCCTACGCTTGCGGAAACTCCGTGGTCTGCGACTCTCTGGACGTTGCCAAGCACATCTGCTACGACAAGAAGACTCCTGTCGAGGCCGTGACCCTGGATGGATTTGTCATTCACGAAAGTGGAACAATGACTGGAGGTCGTGGCCCGGAGAACAAGAATGGCAAGAGGAGATTCGAGGAAGCAGACGTTCAGAATCTCCAGCGTATCGCCAACAAGCTCACTGAAGACATCGATCGTCTCCCCCGCGCTGACAGGCGCGGAGCCGTTGAAGAAGGGCTGCAAACCGAATTAAGCGGTCTCGAACGACGCCTAGTCATCGTCAAAGATGAGCTGGTAGCCCTGAATAAGAACTACGCTAGCAAGAAGCGTGAGCTCGACAGTCAGAAAAAGGAGCTCAAGGAGCTGCGTCCTAAGTACGACAAGAGCGCCTCGGCGCTGGAGAAGCTGGTAAAGAATGTTCAGAAGCACAAGGACGCCATTGCGCGCGTCGAGGATGCCGTCTTTGCTGGCTTCTGCTCCAGGCTAGGCTACAGCGACATTCGAGCGTACGAGGCGTCCCAAGGCGAATTTGAGCAGGAGGTATCGGAGAAGCGCAGCCAGTACTCGGTTCAGAAGCAGAGACTTGAGAGCCGACTGAACTGGGAGATGACGCGGCACAAGGAGACGGAAGCCCGTATTAAGAAGGTCCAAAACCTGATTCGCAGTCTGAGCCGTGACATCAAGTCGTTCGCCCAGCAGAAGACTGAGATCGAGGAAGAGCTCAACCAGGTGCAGGCTGAGCTGGAGGCACTCCGCGAAACTCTGGAGGAGTATAAGGAGGAGCTCACAGAGCGCGCCCAAAGGGTGACCGAGGCCAAAGCTGAGCTGCAACGGAGGAGCAAAGGCATCGATAGTCGCCTGCGGGAGATTACGCAGCTGGAGTCAGAAGTCCAGAAGAGTAATTCGGCCAAGCTAGGTCTCCTGCGAAGGTGTCGGCTCGAGCAGATCCAGATCCCTCTGCTCAACGGCAACCTCGACAACTTGCCTGTGGAAGACGACATGCTGCGGCCAGATGTTGACGCCATGGATGTCGATGGCGAGGACGATGATGAGGCCATGATGGATTTCACACCGGACGACCATGGCATTGAAATCGACTACTCGGGGCTCGACGACGAGCTTAAAGAGGTAAGGATGGATGGTGCATACGTCAATTGCCAACTCGCGCTAATGTTTCATCGATGCAGTCAAACGGAAACGAGGTAGAGGAGACGCTCTCGGAGAAGATTATGGCCTTGGGCATAGAGCTGGAGAAGCTGAACCCCAACATGCGTGCCATGGAGCGCCTGGAAGGTGTGGAGACGCGCCTTCGACAGACAGACCAGGAGTACGAGGACTCGAAGAAGGCGGCCTTTGACGCCAAGGAGAGCTTCCGTGAGATAAAGGAGAAGCGGTACGAGCTGTTCAGCAAGGCTTTCTCACACATCCAAGAGCAGATCACGCACGTGTACCGAGACCTTACGCGGTCTGAGGCGTACCCACTCGGTGGGCAGGCGTACCTCGACATCGAAGAGGATACGGACATGCCGTACCTGTCGGGCATAAAGTACCACGCCATGCCGCCGCTCAAGCGCTTCCGCGACATGGAGCATCTGTCCGGTGGAGAGAAGACCATGGCCGCCCTGGCTCTCCTCTTCGCCATCCACAGCTACCAGCCCAGCCCCTTCTTCGTTCTCGACGAGGTCGACGCCGCCCTGGACAACGCCAACGTCGACAAGATCAAGAAGTATATCCGAGAGCATGCGGGGCCAGGCATGCAGTTTGTCGTCATCAGTCTCAAGGCTGGTCTGTTCCAGGACAGTGAGAGCTTGGTCGGCGTGTACCGTGACCAGGAGGTCAATAGCTCGAGGACTTTGACACTGGATGTAAGATGACCACCCCCCTTTGCCTCCTCCCCTCCCATTGAACACTTTTGCGGAATGCTGACAGTCTTCTAGCTGAGGAAATATGCGTAGTTTGAAATGCTTGAGATGAGAAACGGAGGGAAAAAAAAGGATAGATGAGTAGCAGGGTTTGCTCTTCTTTTTTTTCATCAGTGTGGAAAGTTCTTTCTGTTTGACGCTACTAGTTAGCATCATTGTACCCTTTTTTCTTTCTTTTTTTACGAGGGTGATATTGTTCTTCCTTCTTTTCCTTCGAGTGCCTGAAGTGGAAGGAGTATGGGATTTGAATTTAATACCTTTATTATTCACTTGGTGGCTTACTCGTAGCTTTCATTGAGTTCGGGATTAGCATACGGCGTCGGAGCTCCTCAAGGGAGGAAGGCAAAGACGCTATTCAATAATACGTGGAATCAATTAACATTATGGCCACAACCAAAATCGTGGTTTTATTCCAAAGAGCATTTCGGGCCGCGCCTGGAACTCATCCCTCATGGTGGACAACGTTAAAGATGCTTCGAGCTAGCGATTATCCAGAGAGACTACCAGCTAGAGCAGATAGCAGTCCCGGGAGAATACTGGACGCTTGTGTTGTATGAATAGAAATTTAAACAACGTCAAAGATGAACTCGTGATATTTGTAGCGAGAAAGAGGCGTTGAAAGCAAGAGCGTGTGGGGCTTGGAAGTGCTAATACTCGTAGATACTGCGAGCCTTACGCGCAAGGAAGCCTCAGGCACGATATTCACAACGTGAGAAAAAGCGGAGGTGAACAGAAGGGTAGTCCCTCTCAAGGTCCTGATATATCGCCACTATACGATACTTCTTTATCCCTCTGGACAATACTCTATAAGATACGATGCCCTGTTATATATATTCGTAGGTGTCTACTACTACTACTACTAATAACTCTTGCAGAGTATTATGGGTACCTACAAGTAGTCAGTCTAGTGACCAGCACGGGCCCACCGAACTGTGGCTAACGTCCCATCAGCCTCAGCTCAAGGCAAAAGAAGCTTTCAGCCTTGCGCGCATCACTACCAACGAGAAACTTGCCGCCTTCAACCCAGCGTCCACATCTCTCGAGGGCTGACAAGAAATTGCGAACCAGAGACGGAGTGACATCTTCCGGTAGGGCCGGTTGCCGGTTCTTTTTTCTTCTTTTTCATTATCAAGGTTGCCTGCACCTCTCCCGGCTTATGATCCCCTGGAGTGATGAAGGCATCCTAACCTACCAACGAACGATGCTCGACTACCTTCGTCTTCGATCACCGACTCTCGTTTCGTCCTCGCTGTGACAGCCTCTAGTCTTCGAATCCCGAAGCGCGCCTTGCACAAGATCCCTTTCGAATACAACTCCCGTGCGCGAGCAAGGAGTGTCTACGTGCAGGCTCCCCAGATCTACGAAGCGCGAACACATCATCTCGAGCGACTTGTCGACTCCTCCAGACACGAGCCTCTAGATTCTTCCTACCCCTTGCATAATTTTTCAAGAGGCCAACAACAATATGGATCTTGCAGTGACTCTGGTCAAGTCTGTGATGCGCGCATTCTACCAGACGCGCGAGATCCTGGTCATCGATGCCCTGATACTGCACGAGACGTAAGTTTCAACTGCCAAGAGTGTCGCAACCGCATGGGGAGACACGTATACTCACAAATACAATAGCCTCAGAGATGATGATCTGGCATACCTGATGGCTATCAACACCAAGGATCTACACAAGATCTGCGGCAAGCTCAGAGAGGACCGCTTCCTCACAGTGTGCGTTTCTACACCGGGATCTTGAGGGGAGGAGGCAGCAGCGCATGCTAACCTGAAGGGAAGACACACGAGGCCAGAATATCGAGAAGGGAATCCTCGGCCCAGTAACAGAACATGGTACTATATCAACTACCGACACACCATTGATGCGATCAAGTGGAGGGTGTATACTATAGACAAGGAGGTGCAGGGAACTACCGTGCAGACGGACGAGAAGAAGGAGTACTTCTGCTCTCACTGCGAGGCCGAATGGACGATGATGGAGGTGCTGGATCACTCCGACGATGGGGGCTTCAGATGCCACCGCTGTAACCACCATCTCACATTCGAGGCGAACCGGAACCCTACGGGGCACGAGCAGTCCACGCGTCTCAACGACCAGTTCAAGTTTATCACGGAGCTGTTGCCCAAGATCGACGCCGTCTTCATACCCGAATGCGACTTTGACAAGGCCCTCGCCAAGGCCCGTCCCGTGGTGCGTGATGCCACACACCAGCGCGCCGCCACGATTGCTGTCGACCCGAACGCAAACCGCCCCATGGCAGTCAAGGGTTTGACCAACACAGGACCACAGTCAATTGCGGTCAATATATCAACATCAGAGGGGCCATCCGAGGCGGAGAAGGAGGCAGAGCGTGCTCGCAAAGAACAAATCGCGAAGCAAAACGCCCTGCCATCTTGGATGTCTAACAGCACAGTCACGGGAGAGTCGTTCGCTGGTGCCGCACCAGGCAAGACAGAAGCAGTTTCGACTGTTAAGAAGGAACCCGGTGCCAAAGAGACGTCTCAGCCCAAGACAGCGAACGGTAATTCGAGCACGCAGATTGACGATATTTTCGAGAAACTCAAGGCCGAGCAAGCCGCCGAGAGAGCCCGTGAAGCAATGGGCGACGATTCTGGGTCCGAGGAAGAAGAGGAGGAGGAGGAGGAGGAGGATGAGTTCGAGGATGTCCCGGCAACGGGCGGTGGTGGCTCCGGCGCGGGCACGACGGGAACCCCGAGTATAAAGCGAGAGGCTTCGGGCGACCCATCGAGGGACGGCGATAGCTCAGACGACAGGTCAGCCAAGAGGGTCAAGATTGAATCCGAGGTGAAGACTGAGCCAGGTGTGAAAGAAGAACCTTCAAAAACTTCTGGCGATGCCAGCGAGGAGGATGAAGATGATGAAGAACTCGAATTTGAGGATGTCTGAGGGCCTGTTAACAATGGCTTCAGAGTAATATTGTACTAGATACATCGAAAAACTACTCGCATCATTACAACAGTAGATAAACGCATGCATATGCATACACATACACACCACCTCGCAACGGTGCAATAGGAGTTGATTGGTGCAGCGATATACACAGCATACGTACATATTTACGCCCGCGTACGGCTGAATTCATTGACGGTGGCCGTGGGGTTCACAGGAAGAACGGAGAAGGCAGTAAAGACTACTAATTAAAGAAGCAGCTGTCGGCTGTCGGTTCTGTCTAGTAGTAGCACATAACTTATTTTCCACTTTACATCTAGTATTTGTATGTATTGGAAGCAAGAGGGCGGGGAAACGCCTTGGAACCCTCGGAACTTGTCAAGAACTCATACTTTTCAATGGCTCTCGGCGTATCGCGTGACAACAACCATCGATGACGACTCACCACCACCACCACTACCCTCCTCATCACTGATACACCATAGTCCCTCTCTCTCCCCTCACTGTGCTGGCCATGAGCCTCAACCTCCCACATATATACTTGCTCCCTACCAACCTCAAACCCGAGGAGCTCCACTCTCTGGAGAGCAAAGTCCCATCTCTCACATCGGACACGCACGAGGCAGAAGTGATTGTGGGGAGGATCACGCGCCGAGAGCGTGCACTGTTCGAGCTTCGACGGCTGAAGCTGTCGACTAAAGAGAAGACTTCAGCTGCTACACCGAAGCAACAAGAACAGAGCAATGATGGCACACCTCCGACTAAGCGCCGAAGAGTCTCGGCATCGGGGGCGGCATCGGGGAGTGATGATGATGCCACGGTCAAGGTCGTCAAGCTGCAGTGGCTGACGGACTCTCTCGAGCAAGGTGTCGTCCTCCCTGTGGCTGAATATCTCCTCTTTGAAGGGAAGAGGCAGAAGAAACCACAGCCCCAGGCCCTTGCCGTTTCCTTGGCATCGGATCACCCTGCAAGCCCCAGCAGCCCCGTGACTGGACGTCGAGAAACGGAGTTGGCGCCCTCGTCATCCGAGGCATGCCCATCGTCCCATCCCCGTGTATCTGGACACCAGGAAAGAGCTCTGGTGGTCTCATCATCTCCCCGGACAAGCCGTCCACCGCCGTCTCTTGTCCATGAGACAACATCAGAGCATGACACTCCGCTCCCGCCGGTGCCAGACTACCTGCATACGACTTACTCGTGTCAGCGGCCAACGCCGGTCGACACGCCTAATGCGGCCTTCATAGAGCAAATGAAGAAGCTGCGGACGATTCGCGTCCTGGAGGGTGATGGGATTGGGGTGAGGGCGTACTCCACGTCGATTGCCACGGTTGCAGCGTACCCTCACCACGTGCGTAGTTCTTTTGGTATTGCTACCGCCTTACACCGTTCGGATTCTGGAAGCTCAAGTACTGACACAGTGGACAGAGATCTTGAGGCTGCCGGGGTGCGGTCCCAAGATTGCCGATCTCTTCCAGCAGTGGAAAGAGACGGGAAGGCTCAGGGAGGTCGCAGAGGCTGAAGCCGACGCGAGGATGTCGACACTGAAGCTGTTCTATGGAATATGGGGCGTCGGAGATACGACAGCCCGCGACTTTTACAACAAAGGTAGAGAACATCCATTCTGGGAAGGCTGGAAGATTGATGTGCTGACATGGGGATGGCACTGCAGGGTGGCGGGACTTGGACGATCTCGTCGTAAACGCCTGGCGGACACTCAGCCGCGTGCAGCAGATTGGGGTCAAATACTACGACGAGCTGCAGCTCAAGATACCGCGGAGCGAGGTGGAGCGCATCGGCAACACCATACTATCCGAGGCGCACAAACTGGACAGCGGTTACCAGGCAACCATTGTCGGGAGTTATCGACGGGGCAAGGCACAAAGTGGTGACGTCGACATCATCATCAGCCACCAGGACGAGAGGCGGACATGGAGACTTGTCGAGAAGCTGGTTGCCGGCCTCGAGAAGTCAAAGCACATAACGCACACGCTGACGCTCAGCACGGCCAATAGCGAGAGAGGGCAGGTCCCCCTGCCGTGGAAGGGCGGCGGCGGTGGCGGAGCTTACGCTGGTACCACTGCTGATGGCACATCACCGTCCGGCCCAGGATTCGACACGCTCGACAAGGCGCTGGTGGTTTGGCAAGACCCAGACAGCTCCGACGACGCGCCAGCGCCGCACCGCAGGGTCGACATCATTGTCAGCCCGTGGAAGACGGTCGGGTGCACGGTGCTGGGTTGGACGGGAGGAACTACGTTTCAGAGGGATTTGAGACGGTACTGCAAGCGAAGGGGACTCAAGTTTGACAGCAGTGGGGTGCGGCGTCGCTCCAGTGGAGCGTGGGTAGATCTAGAAAAGGCACGACAGGATGCTTCTTCTGTTGCGCCGGACATGGAGTCAGCAGAGAAGCGTGTATTCCACGGTCTTGGACTCGCTTGGAGGGATCCACATGATCGCTGTACAGGCTGAAAAGAAGGGGAGGGAAGGATTGGAACGGGCGTCGTTGATGCGAACAGAGTCTGGTCCCCCCCAAATTGGTTAGATAGACGATCTGTGCCGCGGTTTGCGGACATTCTCTCTTCTTACATGTTCTTCACTGTCTGAGGTGCGGACTTTGTAGATGGTGATCTAGCGGTTTTTTTCAAGGGCTTCTCTGACCAATTACAGCATTTTGAGAGTCTATGGTCATCCGAGAATGACGGTAGGTCGATTTCCACTCTCTGGGTTGATGAGCAAGCATTGCGGGACAGGATAGTGAGGTTCAAATATTGACATGGTTTACAGGTACAAGAAACGAAGAAGAAAAAAGAGCACGGAGCAAGAGGAGTACATATCGTACTATGAGCGCCGCAGGTGTGTTTCGGATATTTATTTCCATGACTATTACATGGGAACCACAGGTATAAAACTTGCGTGGGAATCGAGAGTCAAGAATAAAGAAAAGAAGAGAAGGGAAAAGAGCTGAGGAGGTGGGATACGATGAGAGAGCAGAGGCCACACGTGGAGCTAAACTCTCTCTGACCTGGGGGCGGATCAAAAGAGAGAGGGAAGGAAGGACCCGCCACTCGCGCACCCTCGCCCTGTCTGTTCCGGATATAAAAAGGGAAAACCACATGGCTGCCAACACCGACTCCTTTTTTCTCGCCCTCTGTTATTTCCAGGCTCGCTCTCCCGTCACCACTCTAACTCTTCTATCAGCTCTCAGTTTCCTCACTACTTCTACACAAATCACACAATATATCTTACTTTCAAATCCTGATCCTTCCTTCACGATGGCCCTCACTATTGTAGTCCCCGACGAGTACGGGTAAGTATTATACGATGGGATACATGCATGTAGTCCGAGTCCCTCCATGATGTGTGGCAGCGCGCGCGCACAGCACCACATGGGAAGGCAGGGAGACAAGAGACAAGAAATGGAAAGGAGGCTGACCCTTTAGCAGCCACGTCCTTGTCGCTATTGCCTGTACCTTCTTCGTCAACATCTACCACGGTTTCGTCACCGGCCACCACCGCAAGGCCAGTGGTGTCCTGTACCCAAACGCCTATGCTAGCGATGAACTGGCCAAGAAGGACCCCAAGGTCTACAAGTTCAACTGCGGTAGGTTTTCTCTTCCTCCCTCCTTCGCCCTCTCTCTCTCTCCCTCGCTCTATCTACCTATTTATATCTTATCTCAAGCTGTTGCCATGACTCGATTGGCGCAAAGAGAGAAGGCAGTTCACATGCCACTATTCCAAAGACTGACACACGACTTCCTCCATCAAGCCCAGAGGTGTCACAGCAATTTCCTCGAGAACTACGTCAGCGTTCTCCCTGCTCTCCTCATCTCCGGACTCCGCTTCCCCATCACCTCGGCCATCCTCGGAGTCATCTGGTGTGTGGGACGTGTCATATACACCATGGGCTATACCAGCGACTCCGGTCCCAAGGGGAGGCTCACGTAAGTTTCTCAACACACTTCGCAAGACAACCGTTCCCAAACCTTCTTGGCTGACCTGGGACACGTTTATACAGCGGGGGCGGCATCTCTCACATCGGAGATGTTGGTTTGTACGTCCTCTGCACATACACTGCCGTCATGACCGCTCTGAGGATGTAGAAGAGACATCAATATGCTACCAGGAGTTGTCAGAGTGTGCGTATATGCAATATATTATGATAGTTCATCTCATCCAAAATTTCGTAAACCCTTTGAGAGGAAAACAGAGGCCAGCTCCTTTTTTTTGGTCCTAACAATAGTACTGTTAAACCATTGTCATTATGTCTCGTGAAAACCCGAATACTCCCCGATTCATAAAAGAAAGTCCCCTCCCTCTTGAATTGTCGTGTGTGGTTGTGCGTTGTCGTTCTTACCGACGGACCCTCCGTCGCCTGAGCTCCATGCTATCCAACAGCTCCGTCTCATCGTCGTTGCTGAACGGTGAAGAGTCGTCCTTGGCTGTCACATGTTCGTCCTCGTCCTCGTCTGAGAAGCGCTCGATGCCATTGTTTCCCAGGAGGTAATCGCCAAAGTACTTCATGGCGTCGAAGATCTCCTCGCCAGTGGGCACGATGTGTTCCTTGGGAAGGAGGAAGCCGTAGCTGCCCGTGTCGCGGAGCTTGATCTGGTAGCTGTAGTGGGCCTGGAGCTCATGGTAGAACCAGTCGATGGCGGAGCCGCCGCCGGTCTCGAGGTGCTGCCGGGAGTCGGTCGGCGACTCGGCGCTGTCGGCACCCGTGGCGGAGCCCCTGCAGGCCGAGGTGACGGAGTAGGTCTCACCGTTGGAAAGGCGGATCGTCTTGGCGAGTCCGGCGGCCAACTCCTCGAGGTTCTCGAGGTTAGGAGGGTCGACATCGCACGAGTAGGCAAAGGGAAAGAGGACCTGCTGGGAGTAGGAGTGAAGGTCGACGAGGGCGACGAACTTGGCGTGGGCCTGAGCCGAGTGGTTCCTGGCCCACTGGGCGAGGCGCATGGCCTCGACGGCCTGGAAGGGCCGCTCGCCGCCGTAGCGTTCTGAGCAAGGGTCGTCGTGGACATGGGCACTCTCCCACTCGTACGAGAAGGTGTGGTCGAGGTCCATGCCCGGGCAGTATCGGAGGCCCGTCAGCTGCCTCGTCTTGCGCCAGAGGCGGTCGACCTGCCAGGTGTACTCGACGCCATCCGGGTTAGTGGCGGGAATGAAGATGATGTCGAGCTGCTCCAGCAGCTTGGTGATGAGGGGCTCCTTGCCAAACGATGTGATGAACGACCAGGCCAGGTAGTTGACGGTGCTGGTCGAGATCCACTCGCGGCCGTGGAAGCCCCCCGTGATGACGATAGTCTTGCGGGGGTGCAGCGGGTCGGGCGCACCGGGGACGCCCACGCGCAGCGCGGGGATCTCGCGGCCCTGGAAGGACTGGCCGATGTCGAGGTACCTGACGTACGACGGGAACATGGCCTCGAGGAGGCGCATCCACCGGACCACGACGGGCAGCGGTTGGTAGTCCTGGAAGAAGAGGTTGTCCCCCCCGTTGTTGAGGTGGGCCGACAGGTCGGCGTGCACGCTCTCGGCCGTGCTGGCCTGCTGCTGATCGCGCACCCGGTCCGATGGCAGAGATTGGTACACGGCGGCCGCCAGGTCAGCGATCAAGGTCGACTGGGACCGGCGCAGCGACTCGGGCACCAGGCTGAGCAGCGGGCCGACCTCGTCCTTGTGCATGCGGATGTCAACGAAGTCGCTCGACACGGCCCACACGTCCAGAAACAGCTGGTCCGCCGCCCGGGACAGAGCCAGCTCCTCCTGCGCCGTTGTCAAGTTGAACCGCAGCACCACCTCATCTGCGTAACGTGACCGGATGCTGTCTGGTATCGGTAGTGGGCCACCAGAAGCGCTGTCATCGTCACCGGCACCCTCCCCATCTCCAGACGAGTGTCGTCCGAAGATGAATTCAACAACGTCGTCGCGCACCTTTGTTAAAAATGGGAAGAGACTGCTGCTGCCGCCGCCGCGGCGGTCGGACACGGCAGAACCCGCGTAGTGATGGTCATGCACAGGAGGCGGATGGGGACCGATGCCAACTCCGTTAACGACCGACACCAGCAGCGTCGAGACGATGACGAGGTTAGCCTTCATGTCAGGGCGCACGCCGTGCTGCTGCTGCTGCTGCTGTCGTTGTCGCTGTGCCGAGGTCGTAACTTAGGGGGGGGGTTGGGGTTTGGGGTTTGCCGGGCAGTAGCGGGGATACGCAATGCGTTACAAGGATTGAAAACACGTATTTGTGTTGCAGGAAAGCTGGGTTTGTAGAAGCTGTCGTCACACTCTCGAGCTGACGATTGGGGGGGATAATATCATGCCCTTGGGCGTTTTGAGAAGCTGGTGGGGAGACGACGGTGACTGGTGACGACGGGCTGTGCCTATAGCACAAGCATATTATAGGTTATCCTTAGGCTCTTCATATCTATAGTAACACCTCTTAGTGCAGCCATCCGGGTCTATTCAGGCTCCATGTTTCTCTTATCGATAAGCAGGTGATAAGAAAAGTCAGGAGGCGCACGTGCTGGTATTACTTTAGCACGTGGTAATGCTACTATTGTATGTGCGAATAAACTTCACGTTTGCGGAGATAGTACTATTACGATCAACACGAGTTTCGTGTTATGATAATATGTAGCATGCTCGCATTCTGCCGAATTACTCGCATTATTTTGAGTTGCGGCAGAGATTCCTCGTGTGATGATTGCTCAGCACCGCGTCCTACTCTTATTACGGCTACTAATACCAGTCGCAATACAGGGGGGTTAGTTATTTTTACAACGAAAATGCAGCAGGTTTCCCAGTGGATGCCAGCGTTTGACACGCACCGCGGCACTGGTCCTGCAGCACTGAGCTTGCTGTAGAAAACAGCTCGGACTTTCATGGCGGGATATAACAATTCCCCCTCATCGATGTCCCTTTTTCATGTGCTTCCAACCTTCCAAGTCCGTACTCGTACAGTGTTCATCAACGGTCGCTAATAGCACACGTATGACGACGTGATAATACCAGTATCAACCCCGTAAAAGTCGTAATTTATTTTAAAATGCGGTCTGGGATGGCGGGGGCCAGCTGTGAGGGCGGCTGTTTTAAAGACCCTGTTATTATTGCCCTTTTTTTTCCTGCTTCCTTACTACTGTCCAATCTGTAATACAGATAATAGTCTGCCTACAGCAGGCCCACTTGGGGGGGAGAGAAAGAATGGGGGGAGAAAGAAGAGTCCGAAGAGCCCCCCGCCCCACCAGCCACTTCTTTGCATGTACAGATTAATCTGTACGGAGTACGGAGTTACTCGTAGTAATAATACTTCTAAAATTGACCCTGACAAGCCCAGACTCCTTGAGAAGTGCTCCTAGTTCCAAGTATTGCTCCTACTTCTTGGGAAGTACCCGGCCGTAACCTCAATCCAACCCCTTGGTCGGGACTGGGACCAGCGCCCAGGCAGCCCAGCAATAAGCACTGGGATCCACTGACTAGTAGCACTACATGTACGAGTAGCTGCTGCTTCTGCTTTTGGTCCTGCTTCTGGTTCTGCCACTTCTGCTGCTGCTACTGCTAAGGCTACTAGTATTATACAGTAGTACCACCGTTCACTCACGCTCCCGTACTACAACTGGTCCAGAAGTTTAGTAACGACTCGCAGCCCATTCTGCAACGCCAACGTCTCAACCGACTCAACCAGCCACCCGCACCCCCCCACGGAAGAAGAAAAACGGCGTGACGACGAGCTGTGTACTCAATGTGTCCCGGAGATCCTGACATGCTTCGCTAGGCTGCATGCCCAGCGTCTGCAGCTCTATACCCCCCCCTCCTCTCTCTCATCTCAAATTCTCATCGTCATCCTGCACACGCACGCACACACGCCGGACCCCCCGGCGTAGCCTTCATCACCGAGGGTCCGCGTACGTGTATCATGCTCGGCTGTCACCATGCCACTCCTACGACGTCGCGGCAACACGCCCAGCGAGCCCAACATCCAAGAGTACGAAGACAGCGCCCAAGATCCTGTCGGATGCGAGGATGTCGGGTCCCCGCCACCACAAAGCGAGACTTCCGTCGACAATGATGATGCCGCTGCCGCTACCTCCACCGATCCCCAGAGCCGCGCGTCTACCGTCAACCTCCCCGAGACCCCGCCGGCTCAGGAAGATACCAACAGACACAAGCGCTTCTCCCTACTGAGGTTCCGTAATGCATCTGATCCCCAGCTTTCCCTGAGGGCCAAGCAACAGGCTGAGAAACCACCGCCTATTCCGCGTCGTAAGTACAGCAACTTCAAGGGAAAGGGGGGGTGGCAAGGAGGGGCTCCCGAGATACCCATCGTAACCCCCCCCCCCCCCCCCTCTCCCCTGCCCCTCGATTAGGGGATGGGCTCCAATGCTAATCAAATCTAAATCATGTTTAGCTCCGGAAATCATAACTACAGCCCCGACCGGCGAGCTTCAGGGCCCCAAGAAGAAGTCGTCGCGGATGAGCCTCGTCGCCGCCAGGCTGCGCGTCTCCAGCGAATTCTCACGCGAGCACATCGAGTCGCCCGACCTGTCTAACTCCCACAGGCAACCGAGAAAGTCGCTCGCAGAGCAGAGAGCCCGGCCGACCCTCGCCACCCTCGAGGAACCACTTCCCCTACCCTCGCTACAACCTACCGCTGGAACCAATGCCAATCCCTCGACGACCCCTGCGACACTGACGAATAGGCAGTCGGAGTCTTCCCGGTCCGATGCCAGCTCCAACGACCGTCTCTCTCATCAGAGTCCTGCCACAACTCCCAGGAAGTCCCCTAGCAGCAACCCATTCTTCAAGATGCGGAGGGCCAAAAAGTCTCCCGAACCCATGTTTCCCCTTTCGCACCTACCTCAAAAGGACAAGACTCCTTTCGCCTCCCAGGCGTCTCTGCCAGGAACATCGAACCAAACTACGACCCCACGACCGTCGTCTGTCCGCAGCAGCAACGTCTCGCGGACTCCTACAGATCGTGCCGGCCCCTCTCCGGCGGCTGCCCTGTTTAGCCATGGCGGTGGAGGGTCGCGATCTGGGCAATCGTCGCCCACGCGGCCGAGCTTCCTCAGGGGCCGGTCGTCTACTATGAGTTCGTTGGGCGGCGGCCGTGATTCCGCCGACGAGCATCATCTAGCACCCACCACCCGGACATCATCCTCGACGGGACGTAAGAGTTTTGGCGACCTCCTAGGCCTGACACGCTTGCGCCAAAATTCGGAGCTGAGCCGTCAAGGCACCATGACCCCCACAACCCCTGCCTCTGCCGCATCCCAGAGCAACTCGTTCCAAATCGCTAGGGATTCGATATCCCTTCCTGAGAAACGTGAGGACGAATCCGCCGCCAAGTATCTGAGTCGCGTCGAAGAGATCTTTAAAAGGGGCGTCATCGCGGCGGCCCTCTCCAAACATTCCGACCCCTTCTCTGCCGCTGTGCTGAGGAGTTACATGCGAAGCTTCAGCTTCTTCGAAGACCCTATGGACATGGCCATCCGCAAGCTCCTGATGGAGGCTGAGCTTCCCAAGGAGACACAGCAGATCGACAGGTATCTGCAGGCTTTTGCCAATCGATATCACGAGTGCAACCCGGGAATCTACACCAGTCCTGATCAGGCCTACTTCATTGCCTTCTCCCTCCTCATTCTCCACACCGATGTCTTCAACAAGAACAACAAATACAAGATGCAGAAGCCCGATTACCTAAAGAATACCCAGGGAGAGGGTGTATTTGACGATGTCCTGGAATGTTTTTACGATAATATTAGCTACACACCCTTCATACATGTTGAGGACGAGCTCGACGCTGCTGGTGAACGGGCCAGCATCAAGAACAAACGGAAGAACATACTGGCGGGAGCCAATGATCCCGCCAAAAGGGCCGTCAAGGAACCAATCGACCCATACACCCTGATCATCGACGGCAACCTCGATGCCCTCAGACCCAACCTCAAGGAAATATTGCCCCTCGAGGATCATTACAACTACCTAGGAACTGCCACCAGCCTTGACTTGAGGAACTTGCAGGAGACCTTCTTCAGGACGGGTGTCCTCCAGATTGTGTCGGCTCGCTCGCGCCCCGATGCCTTCATGACGGAAAAGACGGCTACCAATCCTGAAGATGCCGGACCCGGAATTGTTGATATAAAGATCACAAAGGTCGGCCTCTTGTGGAGGAAGGATCCAAAGAAGCGCAGAACGCGCTCGCCCTGGCAAGAGTGGGGCGCAATCCTCACCGGAGCGCAGCTCTACTTCTTCAGGAACACGGGCTGGGTCAAGAGCCTGATGCACCAACGTGAGAACCATGTCAAAGCTGGCAATGACGGCGTGCCCATCATCTTCAAACCACCCTTGGAACATTTCAAGCCAGACGCCCTCATGTCGACACACGGAGCGGTGGCACTGCATGACACATCGTACAAGAAGCACAAGAATGCTTTTGTTTACGTGCGACAGGGCGGACTTGACGAGGTCTTGCTCGCCGACGACGAGGACGAGCTCAACGACTGGCTGGCCAAACTCAATTACGCAGCGGCATTTAGAACGTCCGGTGTTCGAATGCGAGGTGTCTTAGGCGCAAACTACGACGGTCAGGGTCGGCGGGGGATGCGCCGTCTCGACGGTGCCGAGGCCGAGGCCCTCATCGACACGCCCTCGGGCCAGGTGTCAGTCGTCCGAGGTCGCATCAACCACCAGGAAGCCGAGGACATCCAGACGGCGAGGCGAGCTTTTATGTGCCAAAAGATTGAGGAGACGGAAGAGAATATCAAGGTGTCGCAGAAGAAGCTGGATGATCAGCTCCGGAATGCACGTCATCTTATGATTCTGGCTCCCATCCAGCCAAGGACGCGGGAGCAAGTCTTGGCATCGGCAGTCAACTTGTCTGCTCGGATCAAGTGGTCGCGGGTGGAGATTTGGAGAGAAAAGTGTCACCGTGATATCCTCAGCAAGGACCTGGATGAGGACAACCCCAGTCCTCTGTCCAGGGCGAGCCCGCTCATATCGGATCTGAATATGTCGTCTCGCGAGAGGCCATCGTCTCCGACAAGGTCTACCTCGCGGCACACCTCCAAGCTGGCAGCATCACGCAGCAGCGAGAAAGCGCCGGAGGTTCCCGGAGGGCTGCACATTGCTGTTCCCTCGGAACACGATGAGGCCTCTGCCGAGTCCCCCGGGGATGCCAAGTTTGAGACGCCACCGCAGAGTGCAGTTGAACCCAACGGCGATCGTCGCGAGTCCCGTGATGGATCGACCACGGAGGGAGATGGCTCAACGACGGCCGACACAACCACAGCCAGCGCGCCGGGCTCACCGCTGCCACTCCGTCGGGGATCGGTCGTGGCCGATGCTGGCCGACGCGCGTCCAAGTCCAGCGAGAACCAAGATGACGTAGATGCTGACGAACGCGAATTCCTGCAGCAGGCCGGCCTCGTCGAACACAGAGCCGACCTGGATTCCGAGAAGGGCACCGTGTCGACGTCGGTCGACGGCGGTGATTTCGGATCCCCGGTCGACAGGACCAAGATCCGGCGGAGTCTGCAGCGCACCCTTAGGGAAGGCGCTGGCCACCTGTCCCACCACCGCAGCAGCAGACGCGGCAGGGAAGGGCAGTCGATCGGGCCCACTGAGGATACTGTCAGCGAGAGCAGCGTCCTGCCCCGCAGCACGGGCAGCTTTGTCGTACACGGAAAGAAGGCCTCGGTCATCAACTTTGGCTCGGAGCTGCACTACGTACCCACGGAGGAGAAGATGCGCGGCCGCAAGTCGATGCCGTCGACAGAGCTCCACCAGCCCCTGTCGCCCGCTCTCAGTGCCGGCGACGACGACGACTTCTACTCGGCCACCGGCGACCCAGAGGAGGAAGAGCACTCACGACGTGAGTCTGCGGCGAGCGCCAGCACGGCCACGGCCCGCAGCTTCCGCGAGCTGCACAGGAAGTTCTCGGCCAACAATGCTAGGCGAAGCGTATCCAACAACGGCGCCGGGCGGCTGACCATCCCCTCTGACGGGGAGAGCGAAGCAGCCGTCAGCTTTTCCGAAGGACGCAGGTCGCCCCTACCTCCCATGCAGACGGAAGAAGATGAGGGTGGCGACGGAAACGAGGCGGCGGTGGGGGACGATGGCGAGACGAGCAGTACGACCCCACCGTCCAAGAAGGAGGTGAAGAAGAAGACGTCACTCCTGGCGGAGGGGGAGTCATCGGTGGAAGAGCTGCAGGTCCAACATTCGACGGATAGGCCACCATCTCAAGACACGGCGACGCTTGAAAGTCGTTCTCTACAACCAGTTAATGCATGAAGAGAAATAGGGGAGGGGAGGTCTTTCACCCTTTTTTTGATAAGCAAAAAAAAAGGGCGGATACGTCACTTACACACATATATATACTCCGACGAAGGCGTTCGTTTTGTTCATGAGAAAGGAAGGAAGGGGGAAGAGGAAAGGGGTTGCTTCATTTTTTTTATATAACTTACATGTCGTTACAATATTAGCGGTGGTTGCTGTATGTTTTTACTTTTTTCTCTACTTGATACATTAGTGGGAGGGCATAAAAAAAAGCTGGGATTTTTTTTTTCTTTTTTTCTTTGTCTGTGTATGGATCAGTACCTTTTTTCAGACATTCTTTTTCGCTGGTTTTTTGTTTTGTCTTGTTTCATATGTATACATATTTGGATTGTGGTGCCTACGCACAGGAACATTCACATTCACTCAGAGTCCATGGATAAACCAGCACAGCTTTTGTTTTTCAAATATTCGTGTTCAAGTGTAGTCCAGATGAATGAGGGGAAAAAATAAAACAGTCACAGCTCATTTCTTTCCCTTCTTCTTCTTCTTGTTGCTGTTGTTGTTGCCAGGGCCAGAACCGCCAGCCTTCTCAACCTTGACACCGCCGCCGCCTACCAGACCGAGCGTCTCCTCGTCCTTGACCGGGCCGCCCTGTGTGGATTCGGCAGCCTTCTTCCTGCCCTTCTTCCCCTTGGGACGGTACGACGAGCGGTCGCGCAGGGGCAGCCAGCGCTCCGGGTCGAGCTTCTTGCCCTCCTCGTAGTTCTTGGGTAGCTTGTTGGGCCTGCGCCTCTTGGCAGAGGGGGTGGCCCTGTTCCTGCCGTCCTGTTCGGCGGAGCGCTTGGTCCCGGCGGCGGTGGTGGTGGGGTTGATGGTGGCGACGCCGGCGTCCAGGAGTGTGCCGACGTCGACGTCGGCGATGAGGTCGTCCACCTCGGGGAGGGAGCCGACGTGCTCGTTCGCCTTGGCCAGGTCGAAGGGTGCCAGGGAGGCGACCAGCCCCGCCGAGGCGATGTGCGAGCCCTGGCTCTGGGAGAAGAGCTTCTCGAATGCGGAGCCGGCCAGCTTCAGGTCGCGTGGGTTGGAGGAGCGGAGGAGCTCGATGCCCGCCTCCTGCAGGAGCGCGCGCGACGACATGGCCGGCCTATCCTGGTCCTGCCAGTACCTGGCTGCCTTGGAGAGCTCGGACTTGGCGGCGGCGTGGCGGCCCTGGGACCGCATGAGCGAGACCACCAAAGCCACCAGGCCGGGACTGAAGCGGGCGTCGGTGACGTGGGCGGGCGTTGGAGAGGGAGCCTCGTCCTCGTCCGTGCCGACCGGCCTCTCGAGACGGCCGAGGAAAGCCTCGAGCGTCGACAGCGCGGCGCCCTGGTTCCCGGCGTCGAGGTACGTCTGCACCAACGTCAGGGCCAGACCCACGTTGTCGGGCCTCTTCTTGGTGAGCTCCTGCAGCGCACGCACGAGCTCCCTGCCCGACTTGCCGTGCGTCGAAGCCGCGGCGTGGAGCCCGGAGATGGCGTTGACGTCCGACTGCGTCGACGGGTGCTGCGCCGCCGAGATGACCTTGTCCGTGCGGTCGACCACACCGCGCACCTTGTTGGCCTGCAGGTCGATGATGAGCCCGTTGCGCCGCACCACGTCGTACTGGTGGCTGAACAGCTTGGCCGACTTGGCGCGCTGCGTCCACGACTCCGCCTGGCGCTGCACCAGGTACGGGTTCGCTGTGGCAGAGGTCAATGCCACGCGGTTGTTTTCGATGACCAGGTCCAGATCCGCATCGTTATCGCTGTGTCTAGATTAGCATACGCATATACATGTACACACGCACGCACGCACGCATGCACACACACACATATACATATATGTATATATATATATATATATGTGTGTGTGTGTGAGTGTGTGAAAGAAACAAGAGAAGACGTGACACCAAACTCACCCGGATTTGCCAAGAGTTTTGTAGAGGTTTAGCGACTCGTCAACCTTGCCGAGCCTAGCCTGAACATAGGCCTTCTGGGCGAGGATGGGCTGCATCTCGGCCTGCCTGTCCTCGTCCGTGAGATCGTCCGAGGCATCGCACAGGGTCTCTGCGCGTCGCAGGAGCAGCTCGGCCTGGTCGAGGATGCCGCGCGAGATGCAGGAACAGGCCTCATTGTAGCAGAGCTCAAAGGTGTCGAGCTGATGCACCTGGTCCTGGGCATCGTCTCCGTCGTGGGCGCTGCCGCCGAGCCACCCGGCCTGGGCGACGACGGCGCGCATGTTGATCTTGATATCGTTGTCCTCGGCTTCCGGGTCCTTCTCCAGAAGCCTCTGGTAGACGGCGTAGGCATCGTCGAACCTCTCGGCGCGGTAGGCTACCTGGGCTGCCAGGTGGCTGTGACCCCTATAGCTTGTGTCGGCGGCGGCGGCGGCATCGATGGACTTGAGAACCTCGGCGGCATCGTCAAGCTTGCCTAGCTTATAGAGCGCGTAGGCCTTCTCGAAGCGACAGGCGGCGTCGAGCTTGTCGCCTCCCTCGTCAATGGCGCGCAGAGCGTCGTCGAAGCGGTCGAGGTTGAGGAGGGCAACGGCGCGCGTGTGAAGGGCCGTCTGGTCGTCCTTCTTGGAACGGAGGGCCGCGTTGGCCGCCTTCAGGACCTCTTCGTGGTCGTCGATGGATACCCCGCGCAGGAGGGCGCCGAGCGCGGCGGCCGAGTCTTGTGGCATCGTTGTCTCGTCGTCGGTATTCTTATCTTGTATCTTCGCGCTTCCGTATTCTTCTCCCTATCCGTCTATCTCCGTCTTCCTTTCTTTGTCTTTTTTTTTTTTCTACTGCGAAGGAGGAGGAGGAAAGGTGACGGGGTAGGATTGGCGCATGACCAGACAGGTCGTGTGCACAGGAACTTGGGATGTCGGGTCTCTAGAAGGTCAAGCCTTTGTGCGTGCGTCGGATGGGAAAGAAGAGAGGGAGCGAAGGCGGGGTGATGCTCCCGGTCGTCTGGTGAGAGAAGCTCAGTCGATGGAGGTTGACGCTGTGGGAAACTCAACTGGTGATGCCGTGTCAGAGCACCGAGCCCCACCAATTCTTCTTTTTTTGGGCGTGCGCAGCGGGGCAATTTTGGCTTGTCTGGGTGTATCGCGGGGCTCGTGATCTTGTGCGGTGCCATGTGGGATCAATACAGGAAAGAAGCAATAAGTTGACGATGGGCCTCGAGAGTCCATTGTTTTCTTTCCCCGGTACAACTTGAGATCAATACGGAGATGCTATATTATTTATATTATTTAAAGCGACCCCCCCCCCCCCCCCCCCTCCCCCAAAAAGAATTGAGAAAGTTGTCAAATGAAATCTTAGTCTAGAGCTACTAGCACACACAAAAAGTTGGAAGAGCTACCGGGTAACCCACGAAGCAGTTGAGAATGTGTGTGTGTGACGCTTGAGATATCACGAATCTGATGCTGTACATGGCGTATCTTTTTTCATGAAAGGAGGAATAGGCAGGAAAGATGAATAAACACGTGTGAGTATGAATCAAAGCATTAGGGGGGGAAATAAGAAGAAAAAAAAGGAAGAAAGGAGTAACGAGCAGGTTAATCACCAAAGTATGCGGCTCAACACACGCATACACATACACAGACACACAGACACACAACGCACCCCCACGACATGACACGACATAGATAGTCAGCGGGCGGACAATTCAGCAAAGCGTGAACGGGCGCAGAAGAGAGATTAGAATGCTCGATCATCAACCTGTGGCGATGGCGCGCGCGCAGATCAGGCCAGGGTACTAGCAGGGCCCGTGTGGCTTTGCAGATTGCGGCAAAAAGACAGAGCATTGTGTGCTACGAGCCAACGAGCCTACGTGTGGTGGTGACTGGTAGATTTGCTTCGATGCCAAGAAGCCGGCGGTAAGACCGGATATGTGCACTTTCTTTCTCCCATGAGCCATGGCTATGGCTCCCAACCAGCTGTACGTATTGTTCTCTATCTGTACATCTGTACTTGCACCCCGTAGAGTCTGGGTGATGGAAGGGGGGGGGGGAGATACAGACCTCATGTTTTTTCTTTTTCATTGACAGCTCCCATTCATATTTCCACCGTACCGTGCACTACAATGATACCACACACGCACGTACGCAGCGACCGGAGGGGTGGTGGTGACCTCTCTCTCACCCTCACTCTCACATTCGAACGTGTGCGTAGCATCTACATCGGCGCGATGATGACAGCTCGTTACGACTCTGAAACTGAAACTGATCCTTTCTCTTCCAGGGATCGGATATCCATCACAGTGATGTATCGGAAAAAGATGTCGGCAACCGTTCGGGAGGGAGGGATGGGATGAGACGGGCTTCATCATTCGAATGTGGCATGCTACTCGTCATCACAGGCTGATATAATAGCATTCACGGTTCAATATTACTGCCCACGTATTAGCTCGGGTTAATGGCGACCGACGGTCGCCTCTTCTTCATTTCAATTCTTCTCCTTTCCTGTCTGACCATCCTTGGCGACGGCAAAATAGAGAGAGTAGAGGGAGTGGGAAGGCAAGGTGTGAGATGGTGGTATCGGAATATTGCGGTGACCGACGAGTGACAGTCTATTACTTGATAATTATCGAGGTACATGCAACATTTATGTCATGGCGTTATTGGAACGGAAAAGGGGGAGGGGGAGAGGGAGAGAGAGAGGGAGAGAGAGAGGGAGAGAGAGAGAGAGAGAGAATATGTCATGGCAAGGATCAAGGATGATGATATGGATGGATGGAGAGAGAGATTTTTAAAGTCGGCCCGTTAGGTTGTTAGATGGATGGACAGGATGGGGACGAGGTGCATAAGATGCATACGATACGGGGTATTACGGGGTATCAGTATTAGTAGCATTATACGATGCTTAGTATGATGGAATATGATGACGCTCGTAGTGGCAGAGTGCTCGTTCACATATTGCCGCCTGCAATACATGGTATGACGATAATGTGTGTTCTCTCGGGTTGGACAAGTTGGTGATGCTTAATCTGTACATGCTTGCTGCTGGATATTAATCGATACTCTCTGCAATGCTCGATATCAATACTATCTATCTACTATTAGTACTCACCAGGCAAGGAGCTGTCAATCACACGGCCCACGTCACGTACTATACTCGAACATGCGCATCTGCAGCTCAGCAGTCAGAGTGCAGAACCCATTGGGATTCTCTGTAGGAAGACTGTAGAGAGACTGTAGAGAGACCGCTTCGTCACTCTCGTATCAGCACATCGACCACAGGATCTGTATGGGAGGCCCGCGTCTTGACATGACTGAATAGAGAAACCCCCACGCTCTGGCGCGACTTGGCTCACGTCTTGGCCCACGTCTTGGCCCATCCCATGGGGCTTCCCTTTGCCCGCCCCATGAGCCCCATACCAAGGACCCGTTCCAGACCCCTGCACACCTCTTCTCCTCCTCCTCCTCCTCCTCCTCCTCTCTCCATCCTGATTTACCTGGCATTGTCCCCAGCCAACCCTTGCAGAGAGCCAGAGAGAGCCAGAGGGATCAACCCGCCAACCCAACCCAACTCACACCCCGGCAGAGGTCCAGAGAGCGTGGGATGACATGGCGTAATGAACCCATTGCCTGTCCGTCTTTCCTCTCCCTCTCTGCGCCCGCTGCTCTCGTGGCTGGTACATCATGACGACCTAGTCATGCTTTTGCAATGCCGTTCAAGTCGTCGGTACCCATCATGACATGAACCTTTGTAACCGTCAAGACACCAACCAGTACAGGCGTAGCAAGCCACCCCGGCACAAGTTGCCAAACCCTTACTCTGCCGCTCCCGGCTTCTCTCTCTCTCTCAGACTCTCTCTCTCTCTTCTCCTTTTCGAACTGTCGTGAAAGCCGGGAATGCTACTGGCACTACGATTGCTACCTCCTAGTATCAACTCCCAAGTAGTAATGATCGGTACTTGTAGCTCAACAATTTACATGCTGCCAAGTGAGAAGGGGGGGCTCTCCTCCTACATGCACAATATACGTATCTCGTGCCACACAAGAACAGAACCACTTACTTGTGTACATGTCATTTATCCACAGAGATAATATACAAAATGTTGGTACTGATAATACCGAGTGATATGGCAATAGCATTCAGTACATGTATGTAGATAGATGTATGACCCTTGTCCCTCTTCCCTCTCTACCTGTACGCATATATCCTTTCCCTCCCTCCCCTCATCCCTTCCACCCCACCCTTCATCCCTTTCACCTTCATGTAGAGCGGACCAGATTTCATAGAAAGAGACTGCCCATCATTTCCCCTCATGGACGCAGCATCGTGACAAGTCGCTGCCATGGCCACCATCACCTCCCCGACATCTCCAACATCGCTGACCCAGCAGCCATCGGCGCCACCTCCGCCACCTCAACGACTCGATGATACCGCCTCCCCCCAGCTGCCCCAGGGCCGGTGCCGCTACATCCTGATCGCTCCCGAGCTCAGAGGTCACCGATGCTCCTGCGTCAACTTCAGCCGCGACAGGGCCTTACCAGGAGCCATGTGCGATTGCGGTCACCTAGCCTGCTTCCACCTAGGCTCGGCCGACAGCACAACACCGTCGCCATCAGAAACGGCAGCAGCCACAGCAACAGCAAGAGCGACAGCAGAAGCAGCAACAGGAAAGGATAGCCCCAACCAGCAGCGCCGAAACATCAGCCAGGAAGACATGATGTGCATCATGGCGCGCAGGCTCTGGGTCCTAGAGCAGCAGCAGCAGCAGCAGCTACTCCCCCCGCAACAGGAGCAACAGCACGGCATGAACCATCTAGTCTCGCGCGTCAGCCAGCTCGAAGAGACGGTCGACAAGAACCGCTACGACGTCCAGGCCGAGCTCGAGGGGTCCTACCACCACATCTCGGCGGCCTGGCAGCTGATTGAGCAGCTCCGCCAGCGCATGGCGGCTGTCGAGGCCACGCACCGCATCCAGAGCGAGCAGCTCGCCCGCGCCGGCAAGGAGCTGCAGGACCTGCGGAACAGGCATCTCGAACTCCTGGAGACGGACGAGATGCTAGAGGAGAGGATCGAGAAGCTCGAGGAGGTTCCTCCCCCGGACGACGCCGTCACTTCCCCCTCACCCCCCATCGCCGCCGCCTCCGCCTCCGCCGCTGCCGCTGCCGCTGCCGCTGCCGCCACGAAGCCGTGCCTGCTCGACGGGCGTCATCGCACGCTGCTCCTCCCCTCGCAGCAGCCGCTCTCGGCACCGCCGTCGCTGTCATCGTCGCCAGTGGACGCCTGCAACCGTGACGGCCACACATCCGTCGTCGCCGGCCGGGAAGGGGACGGCGAGGCGTGGACCGTCCACGTGTCGCTCATGCCGTCCAGGGAGCGCCCCTTCCCCTACGAGAAGGACACGAACGCCTACAAGAGGTGCCTGTCGCGCGGCCTGCACCGCATGATTGCCATCCAGGGCACGTCGGGCGAGGCCTTTGCCGCCGCCGTGTCCCGCACCTTTGGCCACATCCTGGGCGACCAGGCCTGGGAGCCCCTGCGGGCCAAGACGTGCGACGCCCGCCGCCTCGAGGGCCAGACCATGCTCCGGCCGCTGGAGGCCGACGTCGTGGCCGCCGTCAGCGGGGACCGTCCCTCGCCGTACTCGCGCGCCTTCCTGCGCGATAACTGCGCCATCTGCGACGCCCACGGCAACCTGCAGGCCTTGTACCTCGCTCCGCGCCACGTTTCCTTCTCGTGGCCTACCATTCGAAACCTGCCCGTCTCGCTTGACGGCCTGGAGGCCAGCTGGGGGTATGACCAGTACCTCGATATCGACAGAGGTGACGCCGACGAGAAGGAGAACGCGCCTCCCCCATCTTCTTTTAACCGAGAGTCTCTACCCCCACCGTCGTCATGCTTCTCTCGCTCGCAGCCGCCGCAGCCGCAGCCGCCATCGGCGGCTAAGCGTGCAGCGTCGGAGATGCACACTGGTGGTGCCGTCATGAGCTACGGCGATGATGATGGTAGGATGGCCAAGAGTCGGAGAGTCATGCGCGGCATGATTGAGACCTTGTAGCCTCTTCTTAATTTTTTTTCCACCCACATTTATCTCTACTTTCAATGCTTGCTTGGGTTCTATGCAGAGGACCAGAAGAAGAAGAAAAAAGCTTGTACGGTTCATTTGGCCATCTTTTCTTTCATCTTTTATCGTGACGATTTTGTTTTCGGCCTTCTACTAGAATCCTGTTATACCCGTGAAGGAGGAATAAAGGAGAGGGGGAACAAAAAGAGAAGGGAAAATGTTGGACACTTCACACACATGAATAGACTAAAACCAATTGAGAAATGAAATGAAATATTCAATTGAAAAAGAAGAGAAGAAAGTAAAAGACCCATTGACGATCAGTATAACTAGTATTATTCCTTTTGCATGTCTGATACTTGGGGAGCTGCCAGAGCCGTTAATGTGGGGAGAGAGTGGAAGCACTTTCAGCCTGCTGAGGCAGCTCCACTCTCTTCTCTCTCCCCGAGAGCGCGTTTTCGGTCAGCCTCACTCTCTCTGCCTTTCTCTGACCGCGCATCCATCCTTTGTTCGTTTGTAACTCTCCTGCACCCCCACCACCCCCTCCCAACCACAGAACCGGGCTGTAAACAGCGCAGATCGCGCTCGTTACGGACAGACACCGACCGTCTTCTCTCCCGCTCCTACCAGTTCGTCTTTATTCTCCGACCTCGCACGGCAAGATGGATCTGGATATCGAGATGGACGATGCAGCGCAGCAGGCGCCGCTGGTAGAGGAGGAACCTTCGCACGCCGAAGACATTCTGGTACTTTTTCTTCCAACATCTAGGCTCTTGATAATGCAATGAAGACGAAATGAAGGAGAAGAAGACGAAAAGCTGACACGTTCTCTGCGCACCTAGCAACCTGACGAACCGGAAGAGCTAGGCGAAGTGATAGAGGAAGACGGCGGCGCCGGTGCGGCAGCCGCGATCGCAGACGAATCCAAGACCCTGGTCCCGACGAAAGTGCACATCCGCGGCCTCGACACCCTGAGCACCGACGACATACGCAACTACGTCAAGGCGCACTACGGCCCCGTGGACAGGGTGGAATGGATCGACGACACGTCGGCCAACCTGCTGTTTGGGGGGGAGTCGACGGCGCGGGAGGCGCTGGTCGCCCTGTCGGCCACCGAGATCGCCGACCCCACAGCCCTGGCGGTGGGTGAGATCCTCCCGGCCAAGCCCGTCGAGTCCAGGCCCGAAATCACCCTGCACGTGCGCACGGCCTTGCAGTCGGATAGGAAGCAGCCCGGCGCCGCGATGCGCAGCCGCTTCTACCTAATGAACCCAGAGTACGACCCGGAGGAGAGGCGCCGGCAGCGCAACAGCGGCAACGGCAACGGGTACCGTGACCGCGACCACCACCATCACCATCGTCGTCGTCGCGACTCGGACAGACGCCCCCCGCGCTTCGAGGCGAGCATGTACGACGACGCGCCCACTCGACCGTCCCGTTCGCGTTCGCGTTCGCGCTCCCGCGACCGTCGTCGCGACGGAGACCGCTCATACTCGCCCGACCAGCACCGTCGGCCGTACGCCCGCGAGAACAGGGGTAAAGAACTCTTCGGCGGCGGTGGCAGCGGCCGTCGTAGGGTGAGCAGCAGGTCTGCATCGCCCCGCGGAGACAGGGACATGGACGTCGACGCCGTCGACGATGACGCCCCGTCGAGCAGCAACAGCCGCGTCAGGGCACGCTCCCTGCGCGACGACAGGCATAGAAACGAGTCCAAGGAGTTGTTCCCGTCCAAGGCCAAGGCCGCGTCGGGACGCTCGGGGAGGCTGGACCGGCTCGAGACGGCGCTGGGAACCGCCCAGCTCAGGGATGAGGACATGCCCAGGATCGTGGACGGCGGGATCAAGATCCGTGGCGCGGCCGCAGGTGGTGCCGCTGCTGGACAACTGGGCTTCAACATCAAGGGCTCCGCGGCGAATGCCAGGGAGCTGTTTCCCGGGAGGTTGGGCGGGAATGGCAATGGGAGTAGCACTAATGCGGGCAAGGAGTTGCTGGATAAGAGGCCTAGCAGGCGGAAGGCCGAGGATCTTTTCGGATAGAACAAGATGCATTTGTTCTTCTCCCCTCTTTTTCTTCGTTCTGCCATGGGAAAAAAGAGGCGGGGGGGGAGGGAGCAGCAATATGAACAACAAACAACAATTGAAAAAAAAAAATTAGGACGGCATTTATCATGGTTCACGACCTCTTTTCAAATTTGGCTGTGTGCAGGGGGACACATTCTTACCACCACTTCTCCGTAATGACATTACTGGGATCCATCCTCAAATTGCCCGTCGTCAGGCCGTACGCAAACTCGTCCGTCATGGCGGGCGGACCGCAGATGTACACGAGTGTAGATGCCAGGTGGTCGTCGTCGTCCTCTCTGACCAGGCGCTCCACGTCGGCCACAGACAACCGTCTACGATGCACGTCGACCACATCCGGAAACGTGCCGTCGCCTCCCCCCGTAGCAAACAGGTCGACCGAACCCCTCACGCGGCCCTCGCGGAACAGCCCCGCTATCCTATCGAGGAAGACGACCTCCCCCTCGGACGGCAGCTTGGTCGCATACGCCAGACGCACCCGCGGCTTCCCGGGAACATCGCTGTGGCCGATATGGCTGAGCATGCTCATGAAGGGGTTCACGCCCACGCCCCCGGCGATGAGGACCAGCCTCTTCACCGTCGAGGCGAGAGGGCCGCCGACCGCGGGGGGGAACGTGAAGCTTCCCCCTATGCGCAGGTGCAGGGTCGACCCGATGATCTCGTGAGGAGGACGCCACAGCCACGCTGCGGGGGGGTTGTCGGGCGACTTCTGGACGGCCAGCTCGATGTGGGGGGTGTGCGTGGAAGTCGGGGAGGCGTCTCCCGGTGCGCTGGTGATGGTGAAGCCCCCTGCTTTCGGCGTGTCGGGGACGAAGGTGTCTACCCATTGACCTGGTAGGAAGCCGACGGGCCCCGACGTGAGGTCTAGCCGGAAGAGACGGACTCGGTCGTTGACTTGGCTGATATGGCTGAGTCTCACGCCGTGGAGTTTCTGATGGAAGCATGTTAGACGGAATGAGGAATGGGGGGGGGGGGGGGGTTGAGATGAGCGAGAGAGGGAAGTGGTAGTAGTGATAGTAGTAGCATTACCATTCCCCGCGGCTCCGCTGCCGTCCTCTCTAGATGACTTGTCTTGGGTGCTTGCTCTGACATGTTGGCTACGCCCTGTACTGACTTTTGACATCTGCTTTTGACTGAGGCAATTTGCAATCTGACGTATATGATGGTTGAGATGTTTACATGGCTCGTCAAATAAGGGAAAGGAAAGGAAAGGGACCTAACAACTAGTACCACGGTTCTATAGCTCTCAGTTGCCCATGTCTCCCCGCAGATCTGCAAGCTACACTTTTATTGCCCGGCAGAGCGACCTCACTTGTTGGTATCAATATTATGCCAAGCATTGGAAGGCACACTAATCACATTGAATGAATCACGTATACTATCCCTAGTCGGACGAACATGTGATTGAGATAGTCGATGGGAATGAGACCAGTAGCAGTGATAGTCACGATAATGTTCACGATGGCGTGGGAGTAAACAAAGCTCTGTTCAAAGGCCATTTCACTCTATAATCAACATTCCTCATCTCCTGTTATTGTCGTCCTAACCAAGGCGTCCTTGTACAATAATACCCTCTCGACTGGACAACAACCTTTTTTTCTCTCTAGTCACTCACTTTTCCACGTCCTGCCATTGTACGTGGTGAACAAAAAAAAATAAAAATAAAAAAACAAGCTTGATATACCATGTGTATTGAAAATCTAAGACGCCAAAACACCTACGATGACTCCGTCCAGTTGACCTGTTCCAGCACCGGTCCATCACTAGGGTGCGTAAACGAGATGCGCAGACGCAATCGGAGAGGCTAAAGCAGGCATAGATAGTTAGCATATGAAGAAGAGATATGAGATTTGGTTAGTCAAAACTTACCCCCTTGCATCCAGACACTCTCATAAGTTGTGTAGCCTCGGCTCCAGGTCCTACATCCGATGAAGATATGCTCTGGAGCTGCAGCTTCTGCGACTTGGGCACGGCAGCCTGGAGACCGACGTTGGTCAGGGACGCTCCAGTAGAGGTGTTCTGGAAGCGTGCCGTGGCCTGGATCATGCCCTCGGCGTTGCGTTGGGTGTGGAATGTCACGTTGAGATCGTGGCCGTTGTAGCAGGGCTGGCCACCGACGGTGGGAGCCGCGGGGGCCTGCTGCTGTTGGGGTGGCGGGGTAGAGACACTTCCCACGAGGTCAAAGTTGGACGTCTGAGGGGCCGGGGACGATGTCCCCGAGGCGCCACCACCCGATCCGAACAGGTCCATGATGTTGCTCGACGGCTGCTGCAGAGGCGGAGACACGGGACCGGGAGAGGCAGGGCCGCCGCCGAGAATGTCGGCCAGCAGATCCGAGTTGTTGGTTGAGGGTGCTGAGCTGGTAATCTCCATCGAAGGTGTGTCCATGAGGTCCAGGAGATCCTGCTCCGAGGGCTTGATGATCTTGGACTTGCGGTTGGCGGCCTTGGACTTCTTGGTCGTGGCCGGGCCCAGAACTCGGGATTCCTCCTTGATCTGGGGGGGCGGCATCTTCTCCAGCACACCCCGTCGGATCTGCTCAAAGGAAAACAGGTTGCCGTACTCGACCGCACGCTGCTGCACCTCGACATCGAGGCTGGTCTGGTGCTGCTCGAGCATGTTGCGGATGCGGCCAATCTGCCCGGGGTCCGAGAAGCGCGTCGTCAGTTTCATGAGGGCCGTTATGATGTACTCGCTAACCACCTGGGTCGCGTAGCTGCTGTTCATGATGAGGTTGAACAGGTCAACAATGTCGCTCTCCTTGACTTCCTTGACTAGCTCCTCCTCTTCGTACTGTCCGCCCCTCAAGAGCGCGTCGGCGTACTCTCCGATGCACCATGCTCCAGCCTGGGATAAACTCTCCTGGGTGATGTCCTTCTTAAGGTTCAAGTACAGCTTCTGCACAGCATATGTCTGCAGCTCAGGCGTCGTGGCAATGAGGCGCACAAATGACGAGAGGATCTGTTCCTTGACGTAGTTCCCAGCAAGAGACATGACCCGAAGCATCGTGTCAAAGTGCCAGCGTTTGTTGGGGGCAAACCTGTCGGCAGCAATGCCAATCTGGCTCGTCATGGTAGGCTTGAACTCGTTATCGGCCACCTCAAGGAAAGCCAGGAGCTCACGGATGAGCACGCGCACGTTGCTCTCATTGATGAGGGTGAAGCTCAGGTCCAAGGCCCGTCGCCTGATGCTGATATCAGGGTCCCGGAGACATTCCAAGATAGTGTTGCGGTGCCTCTGGACGGCGTTGGGCTCAATGGCTACGACTTTGATGAGCGTGTTGAGAGCGACGTAGCGGATGTTGTTGTCGCGGTTAGAGAGGAACTTGCCCAGGATATTGACACCCAAGACGCGCAGGCCCGAGTCGGCTTCGATATCGAGAATAGTTAGGACAGCCTCATACAGGATAGAGTTACCGACATTCTTGGACGAGTCCGTGTTGGTGGCAACTTGGGCCAGTATATCGTTGATCTGCTCGCTCGTCTCGGCATCGCCCACGGCCAGAACCCTCAGGAGGCGCAGGATCTTGACTTGGAGGAAGGGGTCGGTGATTCCAGTGACATCATGCTCCGGTGCATATCCCGAAGTAGAGAGGCTCTTAAGCGTCTTGACGAGGCCGGGGACGAATGCGCGGAACTTTTCCACCATGCCCTCCCCACCGCCTTCCTCCTCGTCGGCCTCGCAGAGGCTCGTCACCAGGGTCAGACCGCAGAGAAGGACACCGTGGTTTCTGTCGGACAGGAGCTGGATAGCCTTTTCAATAAAGTGCTCCTGGAGGTCAGGAACCTTGTGACATATGCGCATAGCGCAAAGGGCCGCCTTGCGTCGGATGTAAGGGTTGGACGTGGAGATGAGGTTTTCGATTTCCGGGAAGAGATCGCGCGACATTTCGACCGAGGCAATGTTTCCGAGAGTGCACAGGGCGAGCCCGACAACATATTGATTAGAGTGTCCAAGGTCACTGGCAAAGGTAGACAAGTGTCAGTGAATTTGCTACTCTCATATGAATTCGATAGGGGGGAAAGTAGCACACGAACTTACTTTTTCAAGGAATTGGTCACCAGCGTCAGCACCTCCTGGTTTTCATCGAGGAGCAAACTAGTTGCGAGGTGTCCCAGGCGCTTGTCGGCGAACCGTGGCGACGCCAGCAGTTTTAGACACTCGATCTGACCGAAATGCGTGCGCTCACCGAGCGTAAAGAGGTATAGTAGCTTGGCCACATTGTTGCGACTGTTGACCCATTATTAGTCCCTCGTTGGAAGAGGCATATGAATCGGGGCGGTCTGAAGATTCGTACCGGACATTGTGGTCATGCGTCTCTTCTCGGAAGCTGGTACGGATGGCGGCGCTCTCCTTTTGGATCACAGCTCGCTCGTCTGCGATCGTCTTGGCCGCACGAACGTTGCGGATAAACTGTTTGACTGGACACAGGGGGCAACGACAACAGTAAGCACATGCAACATCATAACAAGGGCGCTTATTCCGCTTCGGTCTTGGCCATACGGGAACTCATATCGCTCCGGGTCGACCCAACAGGATAGGATCGCCTGGTATCAATGCCGTGTGTGGCCCAGGGGGTCGGTGATCAAGAGGACGGATGGTCGTTGCAAGGATGCCACTCGGGGCGCAAGAAGAATGATAGGTGGAGGAGGAATCAGACCGGGCTCTATATCTGGGGATAAAGGCAAGAAAGAAGACAACACTCTCCAGAACCCAGGGACGTCGGTGGGAGAGAGTGTGAGCCGCGAATCTACCGTTCAAGATGGTTATGGACGGACAGAGCGCGAGCAAGCGGACACCTTGTACTGACGTGGGGCTCGTTCATACCAAATGCCCAACTGGCAACTGCCCACCACCAAGGAAGGAGCTCGTCCATTGACCATTGCAGCTTCCTAATGCTTTACTGGGAGGGTAAACCTCGGAAAAAAGTATACACCTAGCCCCGAGAGCCGCACGGCAACTTTCTCTGTGTGGCTTTGTCTGACTGGCACTATATGCACTTATCCGTAATGCCTTTAGTGTCGTATTATCGTATCATGATAATCCTGATATTATCACGTACCTGGAATGTGGCATTGGTGTTGTTCGAAGAATAGGGAAAATACGGTAATGAGTCTCCGTTTACTGGCAAATTAGAATAATATCCGGACATTGGTATCTAATTTCACCGACAAGGCCATCGACGTGGCAGTGAATACATCACGATATGGGGTAATGCAGACGCGTCCCAAGGACGAAGCCATGTATATATATATATATCGGACAAGACTCCTAGCACAACATAATTTCCTTTTTCATTTTTGCTTTTCATGAAGTTTAAACAGCTTGAGATAAGAAAGAAAGAAGAACATGCGCCCCCTCCATAGCCTAGACGCTGGAGCCCTACGGCCAAAGCACTCGAGCTTTGTGTCTCTTGGAAAGCCTCTCGATCCTTCACTTTGTCGCAACGGCCCGTGGCGCCGAGTTGGTCATCTTTGTTTATTTCTGCATCATGAGCTGCACAAACTCGTTGTCTATGTATCAAGGTGTATGATCAGTAAGGGTCCGGGGTGGAATCCAGAACGGACTTTGGGAGGGGTCGTCATACAGTCAATGCGGCCATCGCCGTCCTGGTCAGCCTCGCGAATCATCTCGTCAACCTCGTCATCGGTAAGCTTTTCGCCGATCGAGGTCATAACGTGACGCAGCTCAGCAGCCGAGATGAAGCCATTGTTGTCGCGGTCAAACACCTAGTTGTCTTGGTCAGCGCCCGCAGATGTAATACCGGCAAGGGGAGCTTCTCTGTACCTTGAAAGCCTCACGGATCTCCTCCTCAGAGTCAGTGTCCTTCATTTTCCGGGCCATCATGGTGAGGAACTCTGGACAGTATCGTTAGCAAATCTAGTGTCTCGCACCATGTATGGCGATCCAGACGGGTAAAACAAGACAACGTACCGGGGAAGTCGATGGTGCCGTTGTTGTCAGCGTCAACCTCGTTGATCATGTCCTGAAGCTCTGACTCGGAAGGGTTCTGGCCGAGGGACCGCATGACGGTACCCAGCTCCTTGGTAGTGATTTGGCCTGGTCATGACAAGTGTCAACACAGATCTCGTGCCGACTTCGTTTTCAATATACGTTGGGTTCAAGGAAAGGGACGAAAAGCGAACGCATTCAATGGAAAGGCTGTCCGAGGGGCGTGGGGACAGGGGCGCATCGTATCGAGCGGTGTGTGTGTGAGGGGCATGTGTCCGGGAAGCGATTGCAGGCAGCTACTCACCATCACCGTCCTTGTCCTATAGCGACAATGTCGAGTTAGCATTTGATCGCTAATGTGTATGCCGCCGACAAATACAAAGCCGTAGAAGAGTACTTACGAAGAGGGAGAAGGCCTCCTTGAACTCGGAGACTTGCTCCTCGGTAAGAGAATCAGCCTATAGAGAGCGTTGATTAGCACCAGCAAAACATCAAGGGGGAAGAGACAGCAACCCCTCCGACAAGACAACACGGTCAGCGGCGGCGGCGTCGATGCGATACGGTAGATGAGGACCAGAAAATGGACAACACTAAATACCAGGTCGATCGTCAGGGAAGGCCTACCATTGTTGCTAAAGTGTTGTAGCGACGGTGGTGAAAAAGTTGTAGAGAGGATTGCGCCGATGCTTGAAACGAAAGAAAGAGTCAGGAGGTTGGCGGGGTCTTTCCTGAAGATTCCCCAGAAGGGGCCAGCAGCACCAACCGGCAAATACAACAGGCAGTAGCAACCAGTGACCTCAGGGAGAGTCACAGCTAGCTGCCTTTGTTCCCGGAGGGTTGAGATGGCATCATGTATACAGTATTTTACTCGTCGCCACGTATCAACTATTAGCACTGTATTTAGTTCCTGGTGAGAGAACGTCCAATAGGGAACTAATCGTGAGGTCACAGTGCTACACATAGCGCTCATACACACTAACGTCGCGGGCCAGTTCACAGTGCACATGACCCGCTCAAGGTACCTTTCGCGTCTGGGGGTTCGACCTGCTGTCGTAACAGCTGCCAGCGGCTTACAGTAGCAAGCTCTCTGTAATTAAGCCCCGACGCTGGCCAACTTGGAACAATGATGGAATCTCGCCAACACGACGACACAGCTCCTAATATCACAACATCCCCATGACGTCTCGGCTCAAACAAACGGTAGCATTATAATCCAACCATTTCCGTCTCTCTTCCAGTTATTGGAATCTAGAGGCCTCCCCGCCGAACAACAACACAGCCAGATCAACCGCCATGTGGCGCGATCGTACAAACCTGTAACCTCTTGCCCTGTTCTCTCTCCTTGAACATTGTCCCCAACTTCAGCCAAAACTAACGGAGAGGTCCTGGGTTGTAGCTACATCTCCTATCGACAGTCGTATGCGCATCATCCGACTAAAAGAAACAAGTACGCTGTCGGTGCCTCCGGGCCCAGCAGTACGCCCTACACGGACCATGCATCCGAGGACAGCCGCGGGCTCCTGTCGGCCGGCGCATTTGACAGCGATGGCGACGCCGTCATAGAGATGGACCTCCTCCCGCCGCGGTGGGCCGACATCTCGGCCGAGATCACCGACTTGCTGGCCGATATTGCTCTCAAGGGCCAGAAGCTGGATAAGCTGCACCAGAAGCACGTCTTGCCCGGTTTCAACGATGATGACGCCAAGAGGGTCGAGGAGAGGCAGATTGAGCAGCTCACTCAAGAAATGACGAAGGGGTTCCACGAATGCCACCGGTGCATCCAGCGCATTGAGCAGATGGTCCGCGAGTCCAAACAGGCCGACACTATCTCCAGGGAAGAGGAGACCATGGCCAAAAACATACAGATATCGCTTGCCACACGGGTACAAGATTCCAGCGCAAACTTTCGGAAAAAGCAGAGTGCCTACCTGAAGAGTGAGTTTCCCTTTCTCGGCTTCCCTATTCTGTCCTCGCTCCCACCAATGTATATATATATATGTGCGTGCGTGCGTGCGTATGTGCATACATGCTAATCGAGGACAACAGAACTCCGCGGCATGAGCGGGATAGGGCCGCTATCGTCATTTTCTGGAGGGGAGCGCTCGACCACGCCGCAACCCGGCGGTTCTTCCTACCTAGATCCTTCAATAGTCGAGTCCGATGCCGACCGGTCCTTCTCTCAGTCAACGCTACAGGCCGCCTCGCAGCAAAAGATGATGCATCAGTCAAGCAACGATGCCGTCATCGCCCAGCGCGAGCGCGAGATTGAGGACATTGCCCAGGGCATCATTGAGCTGTCGGACCTGTTCCGCGACCTGCAGACCATGGTTATCGACCAGGGCACCATGCTCGACCGCATAGACTACAACGTCGAGCGCATGCACACCGACGTCAAGGGTGCCGAGAGGGAGGTCAAGATAGCTTCGGGGTATCAGCGCCGTACAACGAAGAGGAAGATTATACTCCTCCTTTTCCTCATCGTCGCCGGACTATTTATACTCCTCTTGATCAAGCCCAAGGGAGGTTAAAGACCGTTGGCGCAATGTATCAAAAGAAAACAAAAAGGAACGAAAAAGGAAAGGAAAAAAACACGTGTATAAACATGTCGGGTTTGATAAAAAATAAAGCCAGGGAGTAAACAGGTGTTAAAGGGGTTTTTTTATTTTTTATTTCTTCATACTGTCGTTTTATTCAAGAAGCCCATTTTTTTCGTGTATCTTGTATATATACAGATGTATCCATCATTTTTATTTTACATTTCTCTGGACAATAATGGTTGCCATTACTCCATGTTGCATTCCTCATATGCTGCCCCCATCACCTCCACCTCATCTTCCTCTGCCATCTCGCCTCCGTAACAAGACCTGAACAAAACTGGGTATCGTTTCCAAACGCGTGGTCGCAACCTCTCTAATTCTCTATACATCTCTTCAAGCGACGGCAATAGCGGCTTCTCCTTATCCTTGTTCTTGCTGTCGCTATTGTACTTGTCCTTTGGAGGCGCCCACGCCCTCTCAACCAGGGTCTTCACATACTTTGGCTCGACGTACTGCATATCTCGCGAGCGATGTCTTCGCCCGGGCAGTTCCCCGAGAATGATGCGAGTATAGAGTGTGTTTCTGACTGCGGCCTGATTGACAGGGACGCCGCGGTCGCGCAGCGCGGCAAGAATGCGCACGCCGCACGCGATGTCGTGCTCGGCTAGCTGGGAGGGACTGGTGCGTACCGCCACCGGCCGCTCGGCTAGTGTGTCGTCGAAACCCCATCGGACGATGTCTCGCTGGAATCCCGTGTCGAAGAGTATGCCGATGGGGTGGTGGATATGTGTGAAGCGTAGGTCACCGGGGATATAATGCGTGTCCTGCTGTTGCTGCGGCTGTTGTCTATGCGCTTCTTCCTGGCTGGGGTGACGAGGCCGCCATGTTCCGTCGTCGTCATCGTCGTCGTGTCTGTGGCGAGCGATACTATGATTCTTGGTGTCGAACCGACTGGGAGGCATATCGTTACGGTATACTGGGGCTAATCCGCCGCCTGGAGGGTGGTAAATATCCACCACCTCGAGACACAGCTGGAGGAGTTCGTCGAAGCGGCCGTGTCGACCCAGGCTGTAGAGGAGAAGCTCCCAGTACCGGATCGGTATGCCGATCTTGTGCGAAGCGATGCGACGGACGATGTCGATGGCCCTATCCAGCGCGACGTCGTCCTTTCCTCGATGGATATGCCGCTTCCACCGGGTGGGGTGCTTTGATACACCCAACAGGGCACTGTTGAGCAGAGTGGCCGCATTATGCTGGGACATGGTCACATTCAGGGCGTCCATGCGGTCCACGATCAGCTTGGCTTTGCCCAGCGGTCGTGTCTTGAGGACGTTTCGCAGCAGCATGTTCAGGCGTCGCGGGCTCTCGTCAGTCTCGAGGGCCAGTTCGACGGCCGCAAGGAGTTTCTGCCGTGCCATGTCCCGCGCACCAACGGCGTCATCCATGATTCTGCGGCGCGTTGCCGGGTCGTCAAACTCGTCTGGGTGTATGTCTGTGCGCAAGAGGCTCTGCAGAAGACCGTCTTTCCCGGTACGTGCGAAGAAGACGAGTACTCTGCAGTACGCATGCTGCGATACATGGATGCCGAGCGCATCGAGCCGAGCTATCTGCGCGGCAACGGCTCGAGCATCAGGTTCCCGGAGCGCTAGGGCCTGAAGCGACCGTGTGCCAATCACGGACACGCCGAACTTGTGCATCAGATTGATCGCGAATTCCGCAGACAGCCATGAGCTGGCGAGCCACTTAGCGACAAAGTCGTCGTGATAGATGCCCCGCAACAGGGAAGATGTGGACCGGTCGGTGGAGGCGTCTGTGGGGTTGTTGTTGTAATCGTAATGCTCGGTGTTGGCGCCGCTGGGGTTCATTGTGCCCTTAATGACTTCCTCTTCCTCTGGGGCTAGCATGATGCCGAACCGATCCATGTAGTTTATAAAGTGCCAAGCCCTCGACGAGGTCGGCTTGTCGTCGACCTGAACCATTGTCCGACGCCAGTAGCGCGTCAACCGTTCGTGGCCGGACTCGAACAGGAGCGGGACCAGACGGTCATAGAGGCTGCGCTCAGAGCTGAATATGTATATGGAGATTAAAGTCTGGCGCATTTCGGGCCTCGGATCGAAAACGAAGGCGGAGATGAGTCCGCTGAGCACGTCCGGTCCCGGTGGGAAGTGGCGCGACAGCCGCAGGTGCCATTTAACCGCCCTGTCAAACTCGTCTCTCTTTAGCAGGGCATGGACAACCTTGGCATATAACTCGGGCCACTCGCGCGAGAAGGGCTGCAGCCGTATGGCCAGCTCCAGCACAGTCTCCAGCCTGCTGTCGCTCTGCACCGCCGCATCGATAATGGCGTCGCGCATCCCGCTGCCGGCCGGAAGGAGAATAAGGTGTACCTGGTGTCGCTCGCGGACGAATCCGAAGCATGCCCAGGTCCCATCCTGCCCATGCTTCTCTTCCATCAAAGAAAATAGGCGCTTCCACGATCCAATGTCGCCCGGTATTAACTCAGTGTCAGCCATTTCGAGAGATGTCTGGATAGCCTTGCTAAACTTCCTCTCGGGCTCGCGGACCTTTTCGGTGCAAGAGAATCTCCTATGATGTCGTTCTGGGCACGAGATCGAGCGAAGCCCCGATGCCGTCACTGATCCTCGACCATCCCTCGTCTCCGCTGTGGCGGTCCATCGTGTGGTGGGCCGAGAGCCAGCTCTGGGCGGCCCATACGTAGTATTAGTGTCTGTGGGACCGGTGCATTTGAAGGAGCTGCACGCGAAATGTCGACATTGGTGTCGATGGCGGCATGCTGAAGTCGTCGTTGCCGTCGCGGTCTTTGAAGTTGACAGTCTGGCGGCAGTCAGCAGTAACCGGACGCCGGTTTGCTTCCGTTGCACACCATGGCAAGATGCCTGCATTCCTGTGGCTCACACAGGGGCAGTTGGCACATGAAGCCATAAAAGACATTCGTGAGGCTTCCAAATCTGTCATGAAACGAAGGGCAACATCTGGGGGGAAACAAGAAAACCAACAGCAAATGAAGAAGATAAATCAAATTGAGGAGAAGCCGAGTAGTAATTAACGTGGAGAGCTGGGGTTCCATGGGGAAACCAGGCTACTTTACCCCAGGACCCATATAATATTGGGGACGATTGGTGATGACCGACGCTTTGTATTTCCCTGGTATTTCATTGGCTGGCCTCGTCTCCCGGTGGTCCTCGACTCTCCTCGCAGCAATTCGCACGAAGCACCTAAGGCACCAAGGATAGAAAAATGAAAATTTGCTGACTCATCAACGGGACCTAATTCCCGAATCACATTATGGCCTCACTTTCCGCTCCCGAACCTCTCTCTTCCTACTGAACCCGGCCAGTACTTACCACCACCACCCCGACCGCAAACCTCTCCGAAGCTCTTTGCCAACAATTCGCCACAATGGGGTAAGTCGATCTATCCCTTGATTGATTCTACTGCAGAAGAGATGTTAGAGGGTTGCCGTCAATTGCGCACGCAATCTCCCCCCCCCCCCCTTCGTCGACGATCCTACTGCAAAGCAACCAAAATCGTCAAAACAAAGGGCCTGCCTACTGACCACGTCGACATGGCATGCAGTCTCATCAACGCCAAGAACAACGTTCCCTACCACCAGCGCGCCTACCAGGCCGCTTACAAGGCTCACACCCGCCTCTGGATGATCGTATGAATTTTTGGACCCATTCTCCGAATCTTTCCGTCGCTACCGGAGCAATCGATGTATAGCTGACAACGACGTCACCCACAACAGAACAGCCGCAGCCGCTTCTACATCGTCCCCTACACGGCCCTCATCTGGGGCACCTTCGCCGGTTCGTATATGCTTCATCACCGCTATGTTCTCTACAAGACGCGATCCTTGCTGACAAGCGTTTGTGACCCCCCCTTTTAGCTACCATGTACGCTGGCTGCCGCAAGGTCCTCGGCAAGAACACCTGGTTCAGCAGCTAAACAGATCGCCACGGAAAGCAATTTATGCATTGTACGGGAACGGCGTATCACCCAGAGGTGTTATTATTAGTACGAAGAAACTCAGTTACTATAGACAATCAAGTCCTCACAGATTTGCTTGACGGCCGATAGCACTCGTTCAAATGTGTTGTCCCCTTTGTCGCATCCTTCGTTTCCTCCCAACAACCCCCCTCGTCCCCGGTCCCGTAAAAAACACTATCTTCTGTAAAATACAATGTGACAAGGAGAAGGAACATGAGTACTGCACGAATAGTCGAAGTCTTAGATTATACACTTCATTTGCTTGCTCCTGATAACAGACCTTATCCTCGGAGAAATACAGATGTAAGAAGGAAAACTCTCTTCTGTTAGGGGGGACTCTGAAGCCTCCGAGGCCAAAATTCATCTCCAAAGTCACCGCAGCTCCATGTGCATGGATACCTCCCTTGGGCCCTTCTAATAGCCGGTCGCGCCAGGTGCTTTCTCGTCCTTTCGCAGGCTCATGAGGAGCTCGCGGAAGCGCTCTTTGCCAGAGCCGTTAGCTCCGCCCTTGGAACCCTTTCCGCTGACGTCGACAAGCTTGGCGATGCGGTCCCAGCTGGTGCCGCCTGAGACGGTGTCGTCCCGGTTGGCGAGGAACTCCTCGGCCTCCTTGCGCGTCTTCGCAATCTCCTTCTCCTTCTTACTGTTGTAGTTGTTGTAGAAGTCGTCGATGTTGGCCTGAGCCTCCTGTATCGTCTCTTCGCGTTGGGCGGCAAACTGCTGGGAGCGCTTCTCAATCTGCGCGTTGCGGCGCTCGCGCCACTCCTTGATGACAGCCGGCTCATCCTCGTCTTGGACGGTGGCCTGGAATCCAGAGTTGTACGTCACCGAGGGACCAGTCATCGTGGGGGCGCCGGGGAGGAGGCCAGAGCCCTGTGGGTATTGGCGGTCAGCATCATTTGATTTCTTTGTTTTTCCAATCCCCGTCATTTCTTCTGGTTTTAAAACTCACGACGGTGTGGCCAGCAAGGTCGGGGAACTGGGACTCAAACGTCGACTGTGTAGGCTCGTTCTCGCCGAGGAGGTCACCGCCTGATCCGTCGAGGACTGACACATCTTGCGCCGTCGCAAACTGGTCGGCGTCATCGCCAAGAGCAGCCTTCTCGCGGGCTAGGAAGTCATCGGTTGAAGGGTCCACCGAGGTATCCTTGACATCGGTTTGTGCTTCGGGAAGATAAATTCACGCGTTAGATTCCCTCTGTCGATAGATTAAAGTCATGTAACAAGGCAAGTACCTACCGCCCGAATCGAAGTCATCGAGAGAGGGGAATCTGTCGGCCATGTTGAATAAGGAGAGGGTGAGGTGCGGAGGCCAAAGGGTCGAAGACGATGAGGGGGTGCGGTATTTGAAACGATGCGACGCACTTTGATCGCTCGATCAACGCAAGACGGGTTGCCAGTGTGTGGTGGGCGTATGTACGATATGATCGATTGGGGCGAATAGCTTGGAAGTGTATGCTCTCCAAACGTATTCAACTAAAGCAGGTACGTGGTCGTGATCCTGATGAGGTGGAATCTGCCGGGCGGTGACTGACTACGGACAGGGGATGTGGGTCTAGCTCTGCTGTATATATTGCATAAAGCGTACTAGAGCATGGAGCCTCTATGCATTTATCATGGTTTATGCAATTATCGAGACGTATCAGGCTTGTTCAACAGATAATATATGTCAGTTGTTGCCTTCTCAATTCACAACGTAACGCTCCCCCGTGGACCATCGTTTCTATCATCATCACGGCCGTTTTCCGTCTTCTTCGATCGCTGGGACAGGCGGAGTCAGTTGGTCACTTTGAGTCCTTAGTTGCCTCAGCTCACAGTTCTTTTATTTCGCGACTTCTCGTACCTTAAGATTCCCTCTGTCTATTTGTCGTAGACGCGTTCATCGTCATAGCGACGGCGTACATCAGAGACTAAAAAAAAGAGAAAAAATCCATATGTACGAGTAGGCGCAAGCCCAGTCGAGCGGCCATCCAGAATTTTGGCGTCACAATCGCATCGAACCTTCTCATCTTCCTTTCTGGTCCAGCTTTCCAAAACTGGTTTCATTATCCGAACTCTGCAAGCATGGCCTACAACGACGACGCCGTCTTGGCCCGTCTTTCAGCCCTCAATGATAGCCATGATAGCATCGCCACGGCTGCCCAATGGATCATGTTTCACAGGTATGATCACCCAAGCTGATTTCTTACTTCCCGCCGTCTTCTCTGCGGCAGGGCAACTGATAAAATGCTGATACCACATCACAGGAGACATGCCGACAGGACAGTCCAGTTGTGGATGCAGCGGCTGAAAGACTCGTCCGCTTCACGTCGGCTAAGTCTAGTCTACTTGGTAAATGGTATGATCATCTTCCCCTTTTATCTGCTCGTAGGGACCATCTCTAACATTTGTGGACTCAATAGAGGTGGCCCAGCAATCCAGAATTCGGCACAAGGAGGACTTTATTATTGCCTTCTCCCCAGTCGTGGCTGAGGCGACGTCCATTGCGTACAAGGGAGCAGCCGCTGAAATCCAGGGTAAACTAAGGCGGGTTGTTGAAGTTTGGAAGGATCGGTCCATCTTTGAACCCCCGATCCAAGCAGCCATTGAATCTCGTCTTGACGGTATGCCTCTATGAATAATCGGTGCCTAGCGAGCGTTGGAACATGCAACTGACTTGACTGTGTAGAGCTCGACAAGGCCAGAGGCGCCTCCAAGCCCGGGTTCACCGGGTCTCCCTTTGGAAGTGCCCCCAGTATTCCCTCCGAGTTTGCACCGCTCGTGACGGCCCACCAGTCGGTGCAGAAGCTTAGCATCCCTCTCAAGGCCACCGTCTCCTCGGCGGACCAGGAATATGAGAAGCAGACGGACCCCTCCACGCTAGCGCCGTCTGCCCCGGTCTATGCGGCCCGTCTGAATGGCCTCCTCAACACGCTGGCCCACGCCGAGAGCGCGGTGGCGGACTGCGTCAAGGCCCGCGAGGGACTAGTCTCAGGGCTGGAGAAGCTCCTGGAGTCTAACCGTGCCGCCCTAGACAAGGATAGGGAGGACGCGGCGCGGTTCGCCGCCCGCAAGCAGGAGATCGAGGAAAAGAAGCAGCGGGTGGAGATGGCCATCATGCAGGCCCTTGGGTCGTCGGATAACAACAATGGCGGCCCAGCTGAGGGTGATTCTACTTCAGCGGCGGTTAACCCGGATGCTGCTGAGCCTGACCGGCCTGAGATGGAGGCTCTGACGCCGCCGTCCATGAATGGGGAGCCGGTCGAACTGCCTGCGAGTAACGATGAGTTTCAACAGCCCGAGGCCGAGACTGAAGAGCCGACGTACCAGACTTTGACGGTGACTTCCAACGGCTCCAATAAGAGACGACGTGTCGATGGCGGAGATGACTTCCCTGACCTTGGCGGCGACGATCTCGATGCCGACGTCGACGCTCTAATCAAGGATTCTTCCAAGTCTTGAGCGCAGACTCTCCGGTGTGTAATCATTTTGTCATGTTCGTTTCCTTCTGCCTTGGAGGAGTAGGGGGGGGCCTCGTTGTTCGTTTCATCGCTGTAGTACATGTATATTACCGGAATGGGAGTTGTATCACTGGAAGCTGCCGGAGGACGGGGGATTAGCTCAGATCTGTATGTGCGACGAGGAGGTGTTTCTGGCGCTGCAAACCAAAAGCGTCTTAGGGTATCAATAGCAATAGCCACAGAAAAAGACATATTTAAATTGATTACTGTTACTAAGTATTACAGAAAGGGAAACAGGGGGGGGGGGGAGGAAACATTGCCGGTAAAAGTGTCACATAATACTGTTCTCATGAAAGAAAGTGCAGCATTGACCGAAACGAGCGACTGCAAAAAATAAGCCGGAACTCCGACCGCGGCCGAGCAGCGAGGGAATTGGATTAGGAATTAGGACGGGGCGATACATGTACATGGGGGAGACGGAGGCAGGAAAGTCCTCTCCATTCAAGCTCCACCCAAAATTTCCACACCATTCTCAATCCTAACTTCGACTTCGGACCCATTTCATCATTGAGAAATCGCACCAGAAAACATCCTCCCCCTCATTCGTCAACAATCTACCACGCGGCTTGACCTCTCTGTTTTCCATCGACAATGCGCAGCTGAGCGCTCTCTGTGCGCTCTCCCGCTCCCACCCCCCCTTCCCTCTCGTCTCCTCGAAGTGGGAGATCGTGTGCGTCATGTTGTCGGGACCGGTGCGAAGAGCGCTGTTGCCGCGAGTGGCTGATGCCACGACGGTATCGGCGCCGCGGTCCATGCCGGCCTGGACCAGCAGAACCCTGCCTTCCGTCTCCAAGAGCGAAGGCCATCTTCCCTTATTGATTCGAACTCTCCATAATGCGCCGTCGTCTCCGCTGCCGGCCTTTTCCCTCTCGAAGACTGCCTACCGAAGCAGCAGGAGCAGCAAGCCAAGGGCAACATGGTCTACCCTGACGAGCACTGCTCGTCTGCCTACTGCTTCCCGTGCGTTTTCTGTCGGTCCGCGTCTCGGTGACGCAGTCAAGATGACAAAGGAAGAACAGTCCAAGACAGCATCCGAACAACAACAACAACAACACGAGGCGCCAAGCGACTTTGAAAAGAGCGAAAAGGCCGCCCGGGCGGCGCAGGTCAACCTCAGCGCCAAGCTTTCCAAGGAGGGCAAGGGCTCCGGAAGCTCGGGGTCGGGCGAGATCATACGCCTGCTCAAGGTGGCCAAGCCGGAGATTCGATGGTTGGGGCTGGCGTTTGTGTTCCTGGTCATCTCATCGAGTGTGACCATGTCGATTCCCTTCTCGGTCGGACGCATACTAGACATCTCTACCAAAGGCGACACTGAGGATATTCGGTTGTTTGGCCTGACACTCAACCAGTTCTTCGTGGGGCTGGGCACGATCCTGACGGTGGGGGCCATGGCTAACTTTGGCCGTGTGATCCTGCTGCGCATTGTGGGTGAGCGTGTCGTTGCGCGGCTCCGGTCGCAGCTGTACCGCCGCACGTACGTGCAGGACGCCGAGTTCTTCGACGCCAACCGCGTGGGCGACCTCATCTCGCGCCTGAGCTCCGACACGGTCATTGTGGGCAAGTCGGTGACGCAGAACCTTAGCGACGGTCTCCGGGCCCTGTTCAGCGGCGGCGCCGGATTCGCCATCATGGTGTGGACCAGCCCGCAACTCACTGGACTCCTGCTGCTCATGTTTCCACCCATCGCCGTGGGCGCCTTCTTCTACGGTCGGGCCATCCGAAACGTCAGCAGGTCGATCCAGAAGAACCTAGGTACCCTGACCAAGATTGCCGAGGAGCGCCTGGGTAACATCAAGACCAGCCAGGCCTTTGTCGGCGAGGTGCAGGAGGTGGGCCGGTACAACAAGCAGATCCGCCGCATCTTTGCCCTCGGCAAGAAGGAGTCGCTCATTGCCGCCACCTTCTTCGCCTCGACAGGTTGGGCCGGTAACATGACGGTCCTCTCTATGCTCGTCGTCGGAGGCAGCTTCGTCCGGTCGGGCAGCATGTCTCTGGGAGACCTGACGTCGTTTATGATGTACACGGCTTTTGCCGGGTCCAGCCTATTCGGTGTATCCGGGTTCTACTCGGAGCTGATGAAGGGCGTGGGAGCTGCGAGCCGGCTGTTTGAGCTGCAGGACCGTAAGCCCGGAATCCACCAGACCATAGGCGTGCCCGTCAAGTCGGCTCAAGGTCCCATCAAGTTCTCGGATGTGTCGTTTGCGTACCCCACTCGGCCGGCCGTCAAGATCTTCAACGGACTCGATTTTGAGATTCCCTCGGGCAGCAACGTATGCGTCGTGGGACCCTCCGGCGGCGGCAAGTCGACGGTAGCGTCGCTGCTGCTCCGGTTCTACAACCCTACTGCGGGCTCCATCAGTATCAACGGTGTGGATATCTCAACTATGAACGTCAAGTCGCTCCGTCGTCGCATCGGCATGGTATCCCAGGAGCCTGTCCTCTTCTCCGGCACGATTGCCGAGAACATTAGCTACGGACTTCCCAAGGCGTCGCGTGCGGATATCATCTCTGCGGCCCGCCGTGCCAACTGTAACTTCATCAGCGACCTCCCCGACGGCCTGGAGACGCAGGTCGGGGCACGCGGCTCGCAGCTGTCCGGTGGGCAGAAGCAGCGCATCGCCATCGCGCGCGCCCTCCTCAAGGACCCGGATATTCTGATCCTGGACGAGGCCACGTCGGCCCTGGACGCTGAGTCCGAGACGCTCGTCAACGAGGCCCTCGCCAAGCTCCTGCACGGGCACAACACCACCATCTCCATTGCCCACCGCCTCTCGACCATCAAGCGCTCCGACAAGATCATCGTTCTCAACAATGACGGCAAGGTGGCCGAGATTGGCAGCTACACCGAGCTCGCGGCCGATCCCGAGAGCGCCTTTAGCAAGCTCATGGAGTGGCAGATGAGCGGTGGCGACGTGCCATCTGACAAGAGGCCTACCGAGGCCCACGCTCATATCACTGAAGCTGAGGAGCTGGAGCAGGACCTCGAGACTCGTGAGCCGGATGAGGAGCTGGAGCGGGAAAGTGAGGAGGCTGAGAAGGAAGCTGGGGAGAAGAAGGACAGCCAATCCAAGCCGTAATTCAAGGCATCACAGTTATTTAGTTTTTTTTCTATATCTATGCATGCTTTTTCTTTGTCAAACACATGCCAAACAGAGAGGAAGACGGTGGTTTTGATTATTGTATATTTTTCTTTCATATGTCTGGCTGACGAGGCCAAGGGGGGGGGAGGGCAAAGGAAGAAAACCCGTGTGAATACGGCAGCTCTCTACTCTCTCAAAGATAGAGCATAGGACAAAAAAAAAAGGAGTACTCTAGGGGAAGCACGATGCCTTTTGTTTATATATTTGCCATGTTCTACTCTCAATAACATCTTGGGCTTTTTTTTTTTTTTTCAATCACCGGAGTTGTATGGTTGTATGATGGAAATCACACTGCCTACCACCATAGGCAGAGTATTGACAATTCCCGACAGGAGAAGCAGCCTTTAGCCAGAGTCCCACTTGCTCGGCGCCTTGTCACATGCTTATACGGAGAACCGAACGTTTCCTACAGACCGCTCGTACTCCCCACCAATTCACTCACCCGCTCACTAATTACGGCTACTGTGTCTCGTGATCGTTACATGGATTTCTACATGGCTCTTTCGGCATAAACGGGTTCATTAGCTCCTTCCTTCCAACTTTGCCTCCCTATCAATTGGTAAGCAGTCACGCTTCATTACTACCCGACGACAATTCGCTTCCTCCATCTCTGCCGTTCTCTTCTTCCATCTCACTTCCTCCTATCACCGACAGCCGTTCATCCCCTAGGAATATCAACCTCGGCGTACTTCATTCCTCTGGTACCATCCATACACACACTCGCATACACTCGCATACACATACCCTCGACATGTCGACCGACAGCGAGGGCCAGTTCGAAGTTGACGGCGTCAGGCTGTACTCGAAAACCTGGACGGTGAGGACGAGGCACGCTCGATTGAAAAAGAATGACAAGTCGGACTCTGGCTGACGAACTGCATATCAGCCCACCGGCCCCGTCAAGGCCAAGCTCATTCTCGTGCACGGATACAGCGAGCACGTCAACACCTACAATGACTTCATGCCTCTCCTGGCAGCGCGGGGCATCAAGGTCTTCAGCTGGGACCAGCGTGGATGGGGCCGGTCAGCCCGGGGGGCGTCCGAGTACGGGCTCACGGGTAACACGGACCGGGTGCTGGCCGACATTGCAGCCTTCGTGCAGGACAAGCTGAAGGCCGATCCGGTCAAGGTGCCGCTCTTCGTCATGGGACACTCGATGGGCGGCGGCGAGGTATGCACGCTCATGGGGGACACGCGCTACAGCGACCTCGTCAGCCAGGTGCGCGGCTGGGCCCTCGAGTGCCCGTTCATCGGCTTCACGCCCGATGCGGAGCCGAGCGTCCTCAAAGTCTTTCTCGGTCGCCTGGCCGGCCGCGTATTCCCCCGTCGGCAGATGAAGAATGTGATTCCGCCCGAGAACATCACGCGCGATCCCGCAGCCGTCGAGGCCATACGCAACGACCCCCTCTGCCACAACACGGGCACCCTCGAGGGCCTCGCGTCCATGCTCGACCGCACAAACCTGCTCGCCTCGGGTACGGTCCAGGTCGGCAGCAACGTCCAGAGCATCCTCCTGCAGCACGGCACCGGCGATCTTACGTGCAGCTACGATGCCGCGGTTCGTTGGGTGGATCAGCAGACCAAGGTCACGGACAGGGTCACCAAGAGCTACGAGGGGGGCTACCACCAGCTCCACACGGACCTCTGCAAGGCCGAGTTCACGGCCGACCTGGTGGCGTGGATTCTGGAGCGCAGTGAAAAGGTCGAGGCTAAGCTTTGAAGTTTTCCGTGATGAGCTTGTGTCGGCGTCTCGTCCATACCTTGTAGGTTCTCCCCCTCTGTCCATTCCTTCAGAGCATGTTTGCTAGCGATATATCGATGCTGCATTGTATGAGTAGTATGAAATGCGAAGTAGTGTATGATCTGCGCGCTGCCCCAGCAGTGTGTTGTATGTTACTATATAAGTTCCCTCTCCCTTCCCGCTGCAACTGTGAACTCTCGGACAAGGACGGGAATGAATGTTTCGTTTCGTCTTCATCCTCATCTCGCCTCGGCATACGCATCCCATTTTTCAGTGGCAGTTGTGGCAGCGAGTAAAGATGACCCCACGTCGGGGTATTCAGTGCTGGCCTTTACTATACAGCAGCAATACATGGTAGTTTTGCCAATGCTAGTCTTGCTTTACCCGCATCTAACTGCATCATGTGATGGCAGAGAGAGAGGGGGCTCACTATGGGGTGAAAATGGACATGAGAGTATCAATCAATACGTGTACAGCTTTCTGTACACGTAGCGTTGGTCACATAATACATGTATTACTCTGTAGCTCGTATAAGAATATTCCGTACTCCGTACTGGCGGGAGAATTGGGCACACGTGCTGGAATTGGCAGCAGATTATTGGTGGGATGGGGCTTTCGGTATTTATACCGCACCAACAACCACCTCTTTGGTCGATTCTAGGCAACTGCGATGGAGGGGAGGTGGGGATAATCCTCGGTATTTACGTGCACATATACGCATCATGCTCGTACTACGGAGGAGCATCAGTAAAACTCCTACTGATATCATGTCTGGGCCGTCTACGGAGTATTAGGCACGGAGTTATACTCGGTATTACCACCGGCAGTATAACGTGCAGATGCATCGATGGCGTTGGCGTGACTGGATAAGAGAGGATGTTGCAATGAACTAAAGCTCATAGAATGCAGATCATGCAAAGACAGCTGCCATGATCCATTGTCTCACTCACCCCCCCCCCCCAGTCGCGTGCTCGGCTGCCTCCCTATACTGGATGGATACGTTTTGGTCTGGCTGAACGCTACCAAAGCTTAGAGGTGAGGTGAGCTTACAGACCGCTGACAACACATGCACACACACAACTCCCCCCCACCCCTCCTCCTTCTTCTCTTCTCTCTCATCATCTCATCATCTCATCATCTCTTCTCTCTCTTTACTTTCCACATGATAGGAGAGAAGAAAGATAGAGAGAAGGTTCATATTAAATCTTGACAAACCAAAAATCCCCCAACCTCAAACCAAACCAAACCAAACCAAACAGACAAACCAAACAGACAAACCAAACAGACAAACCAAACAGACAAACCAAACAGACAAACCAAACAGACAATCAAAAAAAAAAAAATTTACCATACTACGCCATGACTCCGGACAGTTCCAACACCATAACACACCATCCAAACGTGTACAATCTACAGCACATGGATCGAGGAGGTCGCGACAGCTCAACACACTCGCCAATGGCCTTCACCTCTCACAGCACCAGCGTCGAGCACCATCACGTCGGGAATCTCCACGTCGGCGAGCACCAGCAGCAGCAAGATGCCGGCATCCCCATAGCAAGGCATCACTCCAACCCGGAGGCCACCGACGTGGAGAGCCAGGTGACGGCGGGACGACAGTCTCGTTTCCCCCACGTCAGCCTGGAGAATGATCCCTATGGTCTATCGTTAGCATACAAGACGGAATCGGATATTGCGCAGCTGAAGGCCAATACCTCGCGCAAGAGGGATGCCCTACCTTCACTCCTGTCGTCGTCATCACACAGGCAGCAGGGGCAGCAGGGGCAGCAGGGGCAGCAGCAGCAGACATCGGGGAAGAAGGGGGAGGCTGGGCCGATGGTGTCGCGACGCCAGATCCAGGGCTTCTACGAGAACCAAAACGCGATGATTGAACGGATGCTCAAGACGGTGGAGGAGCACCGCGCCGACGCGGCTCAGGAGGCGGGCGACGACCAGATGAAGGTGCGGATCGCGGTGTGGGGGTCGCTGGCGGCCAACGTCTTCCTGACGGCGCTGCAGCTGTACGCGGCCATCTCGTCCGGGTCTCTGTCGCTGTTCACGACCATGGCGGACGCGATATTCGACCCGCTGAGCAACGTGACGCTGATCCTGTCGAACCGGGCGATCGCGCGGGTGGACCCGCGTCGGTTCCCGGCGGGCAAGGCGCGGCTGGAGACGGTGGGCAACATCGTCTTCTGCTTCCTGATGACGGCCGTGTCGCTCATCATCATCGCCTTTGCGGCGCAGGAGCTGGCCGAGTCGGACGAGGCCAAGGACTTCCACCTCCCGTCCGTCATCGCCGTGTGCGTCGCCTTCGGCACCAAGCTGGCCCTCTTCCTGTACTGCTGGGCCATCAAGGACAGGTACAGCCACGTCAACATCCTGTGGCAGGACCACCGCAACGACCTCTTCATCAACGGCTTCGGCGTCCTCACCTCGGTGGGCGGCGCCAAGCTCGTCTGGTGGATCGACCCCATGGGAGCCATCCTGCTGTCCGTCCTCATCTCCGCCATCTGGCTGCGCACCGCCTTCGGCGAGTTCCTCCTGCTCGTCGGCGTCGCCGCCCCGGTCGAGAACCAGCAGCTCATCACCTACGTATGCCTGACCCACTCCGACGCTATACTGGGCATCGACACCGTGCGCGTCTATCACTCCGGGCCTCGGCTCATTGCCGAGGTGGACATTGTCATGGACCCCGAGGGTTCGCTCATCGAGGCCCACGACGTCGCCGAGGCCCTGCAGTTCAAGCTGGAGAGTCTGCCGGATATAGAGCGAGCCTATGTCCATATCGATTACGAGACTACGCATAAGCCTGAGCATGCTTTCAAGAAGGATATGTAGATGGGGTGGGGGAGGTGTTTGATGTATCATGATCTCTTCTTCCAAACTCTTTTTTTTTTTTTTCGATATTTCCTTTCTTCCCTCTCACTACTCTCACTACCGCAGTAATGGTGCTATAGATGTAGTCTTCCATTGTATGCACACAGTACCACCGTGACAGCACGCGCGCGAGCAGAGGATCATCATCGACAACAACGACAGCAGCAGCAGCAGCAGCAGCAGCAAGTCCACATTGTAAATAAATAAATAAAAGTCGGAGCCCTTGACGATCCCTTGCAAGGGTGGCGAGTCTGGGGATCCAGTGGAGCAACTCCAGGGCCTCTCTAGGGCCTCTCCAGGTCTCCATTCCTAGTGCGGGGTCCCCCCCCCCCCTTTTCCTCCCCTCTCCAATCAATCCTGACCAACAAGCTAGCGACAGGCATCAGACACTCAAGAAATGCTTTGTCCCCGTGAGCAATTGTCGATCGCGAGGGGGCGAAATTTCCAGCACCAAGGCCCAGGAGAATCTGGGGAAGCGTGAAAAAGGAAGAAGGAGACGAGGGCATGTGTGACGTGACGCTGTACTTTCTTGTCTATGATGACGTCGTGTTACGGGAGAGAGAAGCCTGAGATAGCAGCAGAGAGACAACAGCTCTTGGGTCTTGTATATATCATCTTCTCTACATGGATGGATACATGGGCAGGCTAAACAAGAGAGAGAGAAGAGTCCGTGATTCTCAACCGTTTCTCGATAGTGATAGTCAATGAATATTACGGAACACAATCAAGAGCAAGAGAAGGGGGGGGAAAAAGAAGAAGAAGAAAATACTCCTCTACTACCCTACCATGCGTGATGCAGTACTATTACATATACAAGCTGTATTCCCGCTTGTACTGTGTGTGTGTGTGTGTGTGTGTGTATGTGTGTGTGTGTGTGTGTGTATGTGTGTGTGTTGTAATTTGTAGCTAATAACTACCCGTCGTAGTAGTCAGCTGTTTTTGTTTATTGCCTCCTTCCTTCCTTCCTTCTGCCCTTTTACCTCCTTCTCTCCTCTCCTCCCTCGTTCCGACAACGTTACTCCCTTCACCCCTTACACACACACACTTGCTCGCACGTATTCTACCATCTTGATATCCTCCTCTCTTCACGCGCCCACCTCTCCTTGTCCTCTTCCGGGTCGGTCCTGGGACAGCTGTCAGTCGCTTCTTCGGCTTCCATTCTCCCGAGTATGCAACGCGCCACCTTCCAACGGCCGCAATGACGACGGTTCCCGCCCACGTCTACGCGACGGTAAATCCGTCTCCGAGTCCAATCGATACATTTCTCTTCTGACAACTGCTGCAGCTTCTACTGAACGATTCATATCTTCCCGGTAGGAATACCCGACTTCTTCACTCGTACGCCCGAACTCTCCGTCTGACTTGAACCCCCCCTAGGCGCCCTTGTTCTCGCTCACTCTCTGCGCGATGCGCACACGACGAAGCAGCTGGCCGTCCTGGTCACGCTCGACACCGTCTCGGCTGCTTCGGTAACCCAGCTCAAGGTAGATTCCCGACTCCAATTGCCTCTTTATCGCGTCCGATCCAGCTATGCTGACTGGTTTTGCCTTCCCAGACCGTCTACGACCATGTCATTCCCGTCCCGAGGATACAAAACGCCCACCCGGCAAACCTGCATCTCATGAACCGCGGTGATCTCCACTCGGCCTTCACGAAGATCAATCTGTGGAAGCAGCTTGAATTTTCCAAGATTGTCTACATCGACGCCGACGTCGTCGCTTACCGTGCCCCCGACGAGCTATTCGCCATCGAGGACCCCTTTGCCGCCGCTCCCGACATTGGATGGCCCGACCTGTTCAACACGGGCGTCATGGTCCTCACCCCCAACATGGGCGACTACTACGCCATGATGGCCATGGCCGACAGGGGGATCTCCTTTGACGGCGCCGATCAGGGCCTCCTCAACATGCATTTCCGCAACGACCACCGCCGCATTAGCTTCGCTTACAACGTCACTCCCTCGGCCCACTACCAGTATATACCCGCCTTCCGTCATTTTCAGTCTAGCATCAACATGGTTCACTTCATCGGCCCCGACAAGCCCTGGTTTTCTGGGAGGCACGCGCCCCATGGGAACTCGCCCTTTGATGAGATGGTTGGGAGGTGGTGGGCCGTGTATGATAGGCACTATCGAAAGGTACACGAGGCCATACCGCTCAGCATTCGGCACCGGCTAACAGATCATGCAACGTACAGGAATCCCCGGCAGCAGTGCCGCGAGGGCATCACGCACCGGCTACCGGCACCCACGAGCACCCAGGACATCACCCTCCAGGTGCGCCCCCTACGAGCGCAGCTCCCTCGGATCCCCCGCCGGAAACGGGCTCTTCTGTTTCTGATCCTCAGGCTGCTCTGTTCGCCTCGGAGCGCGGTCTTGCCGGAGTCGGCAAGCCTGAGCTTGAGGAGCACGCTTCCGAGCCTTCCGCCCCGTCGATACCGCCCCGTCAATATACTCATACTGAGCACCGTGCTGAGCAGCACCATGCTGAGCATCACGCTAAGTCTCCTCCCCGAGCACCAGTCATCATGGAGGAGACTTGGGATGCGCAACGGTTCGTCACAGCATTCCTTCAATGTTACCCGCCAAGTCATTACGGTGCTGATACACTCTCAAGACGGCCCCCGCCGGCCGGTTCGAAACCCGAGGCGATCGACCTCCCATCTGCGCACTACCCAATGTCGCGCGACGTTGCGCCCTTTGTCGCCCCGCCGAGGTATCCCAGCCCTCCCAAGGATATGTGGTACGAGGTTCCAAAGGAGCCGACCACGCCTGCCGAACCACCTAAACCGATGTTTCCGTGGGAGAACCGACGGCCGCCTCCCACACGGACATTTGCCGGCCAAGAAGAGCCGTCTTCTTCTTCTGCGGAACGAAGCGACCCCGTCTCGGAGCAGGGTGAGTACGGCCTTGTCACCTCATACTCGCAACTCCTTCAGCTAAATAATATCATTCCGTCACAGAGCACACTGCGTCTTCAGACAGATCCGGCAAAGCGCCGTCTACGCCGACAAAGGAGACACCCAAATCCCCGGAGCCCTCGGTTGGGCCCTGGTCATCCTTCCAGCTCAACAACGCGTGGGATCAGGTCCCCCAGATTGGCCGCTACGTCGACAGCCTGCAGAAGCACCGCCGTGTGAGGAGCCTGGGCCCGAACGCGGCGGATGTCTCTTCCCCTCAGCAGGGAGCCGCCTTCCCGTCGGGTGCCCCAAGCCTCCAACATCGACGGATAGGCGGCTTCAAGCTGACCGACTTTCCCACCGAGGCCGAACGCCCAAGCCTGCCCGTCACCCCAGCACCCATTGGCCGATCATACTTTTGGGGTCAAGATGATGACCACGGCGACAGTGGGGGTGGCGGCGAACGCAGCTTGAGCGGGCAGGGTCAGAGGCCGAGTGGTTTCGGTGCTGGAATGACGGTGCTTCCACCAGCCGAGGGGGTTCCAAACCAGTCCGACTGGGTATGTGTTCACGGGAGACGGTGGACACCCGCAGACTGCTTGTGCGCCCAAACTGACGAGGCCCACGCGCCACAAAAGGATCCAGAGCTGCAGCTCCAGAAGCTCGCCAAGCAGCAGCATGAACACATCCTCCGAAAGTTGAGTGGCGACTCTGCAGCTGCTCAAGCAGGGGGGAGAGAGATGGCGATTCCCAACCGTGAGATGCCATTCGGGTCCGAGGATGCCAGGTCACCGACGTATAGTTCTCAGATGGCGCCTAGGTCTGGTGCTTCCGGTGCTGCCGCCACCACTGCAGCGGCTGCGGGAGTGACGGAGACGACGCCCTTCTCTCCTTCCATGTCCTCTACTACCGCCGCTTCGCCTGCTGCGGATGCCGGTGCCGGTGCCGGTGCCGGTGCTGCGGATACCCAAGGCAAGGCTGTACAGTTTGGCTTCACGACGGAGGAACACGTAGCGGGGGAGAGGGGAAGAAGAGTCGGTAACCTGTACGGTTAGAGGGGAGGACTCGGGTGAGATGGCGACTCTTTCTAGAACCAAGGGGAAGGTCGCTCAAGTCTGCGATGGAGAAGGGTGCTGTCTATGTGTGTTTTTACTGTTTCTGGCCGTTTTTTTACTCTACATCTCTGTCTTGCTTTCTTTCTTTCTTTGCCAAAACGAAAATCTTTCGTGTTTTTTTTTTTTAATTCTGTCTTGTTTTTGTCGTTTTTTTTTTTTTTTGCTACAAGTATGCGAGTTATAAGCGTCTTTTATACTTTGTATGCATCCATTGTATCATCTCGTCCTTTCTTGTCATGTTGATTTTTTCTCATATAGTACTTACTCTCTATCTTGGACATCTGGTATTTTTATTCTATACACTTGCACAGACTCGTTGCCATCTAAACTGCACTTGCCCCATACCATGCCATGAGTGTAAGGGAAGCCTTTCGTAAGGAACTCTGGGACGGGTGATTTAGACGTCACTTCCCATGCACAGCCCAACACGGACAGGACAGCTTCGACAAAAAAACCTTTTTGTATCAACATATGCATGAAGTCATGATCGTGGATATCGAAAGTAGCACGTCTTGTGCGTGTGTGCTGCTACGTAGGAAGTTTGTGTTGGCATCCATCGATTGTTTTCCAAATTCACGTGCATGATATATTACTAGACGACAGTTGCAAGGTACCACCTAAACATGGAATACCTCCGAGTCGTAGCACTTACAAGGTCATGATAATATTACGCATACCTCCTCCCTCAGTGTTATGTAGGGTGAGACCAGTACCATGAGTTGGCAATGACGATGTGAAGAAGGAGAAAGTACAGGTAGATGAAATGAATACGGAGTAGTAGAAAGTAAGAGATTATGAAGGGATTGAAAAGAAGAAAGAAGAAGAAGAAGAAGAAGAAGAAGAAGAAGAAGAGAGAGAGAGTAGGAGAGAGTAGGAGAGAGTAGGAGAGAGGAAAAGACGAGAAAAAGAGAAAGGGAGGGAAGAGAAGGGGTAGAGAAAAAAAGAAAAAAAGACGAGGGATGAAGAATGAATCCAAAATTTCAATATAATAATATATATTATATTATATTATGAAATAAAATAAACCGAAAAAAAATTGATGAGAAGGAAATTGAAACCCCTTAAAAGGGAAAAAAAACCAATCGAAATTTTATAGGAAAAGCCCAACGCGGGGGTCGAACCCGCAACCTTGAGATGTGTGGAACCTTCTTGATTCAGCCGAAAAGCGTGAATAAGAGTCTCACGCTCTACCGATTGAGCTAGCCGGGCAGGCTATTGAACTGATGGACGTTTTCTGTCGTGTTTTGATCTATAGGGTGTCTCAGTCTTGTCAGGCTTCTTGGGCAGAGAGAAGAGAACGAAAAAAAAGAAGAAAATATTTATCTCCAACATTAACCAGTGCTGCACGATAACAGAGAGGGTGGAAAAAAAGGAGGGTTAAAAAAAAAGAGTTATTACATCACTTACGAGGGCTACATCATGACGGGTGAGGTGAGAGAAGAAAGAAGGACTAGTCATGATTTATTTACTTTTTTAAAAATCTCAAAGTAGAGAGGTGGACAATCTTTTTTTAGAAAAAAAAGGTTGAAAAAAAGGAAAGAATGATGGCAATAAGAACGATAAAATAAAAAAAAGCAAAAATTCGCTATAATAATGGAACAATTCTACACTACTACTCCATCCTCAATCATCCTCCTCAGACCCATCAGATGCATCCTCCACCGTGGCAGTCCTAGCCTGGGTGGTGGTGGTACTCCCCGACACCGAACCTGCCGACCCAGCCTGCGACGCGGTGTCGCCCGGGTCTAGACGGCTGGCACTGCTGCTCGCCGTGCCGAAAAGCTGCGTCGAGGCGCCCCAGTTGGGCGCCACGGGGCTCGGGCTGATCACTGGCGTCGGCTCCGCGCGGGGGGCCGAGGGGCGCGGCGAGCTGGGGCCGCCGTCAGTCCGGGACGCCGCCGTCATCTCCGCGGCTCGGGGTCTTCCCGCTCCGGCGGTGGAGGAGGTGGCGTCCTGCTGTTGCTCGGCCCCCGCTGCTGTCGCGGGGGAAGGTGGTACGGCGGCGGCGGCGGCGGCGGCGGCAGCAGCAGCGGCTGCTGGGGGTGGTGGGGGTACAGATGCGGGCGGTGCAGGTGAGAAGGCGTGGGTGTGTGATGGCTGGGGGGATGGCTGTCGGACATTGTCCAGACGCTGGAGGGGCATGAGTGACCACCCGGGCGGCAGGACCACTCCCTCGGGGAGGTCTGGGCTGCCCGCGGGGATGGACGTGGTGTACGCTGACGTCCCGTGACGTCCGAGGAAGGGGCTGCTCGCCCGGGCGGGGATGGCGCCGGCGAACCCGGGGGGGAATTGCGGGCCGAACGGCGCGTGGGGAAACGTCGCCGCGTTGGGCGGGATCAGAGGCGTCATGTTGGGAAGCTGGGGCTGGATCTGGTCGTGCTGCTGCTGGCGCTGGCGCAGTCGCTGTATCTCCGCCATGAGGAGCTGGCTGGTCTGGAGCTCATGCTGGCGGAGGTTGAGAGACTGCATCTCGCTCTGGAGAGCCTGCTCCGCCTGGAGGAGGAGAGATGCCGCCGTCTGCAGGTTGTCCCCGGGGACGGTGCCCGGCTGGGAGGTGGGGGTGGCCGCTCCTGCCGCTTGGGCGCCGTTGGTGGCGTGAGCCGCGGCTGGCGGCTGCGGCATGCCGAACTGGCGGGCCAGCTCGCGCACCTGAGCGCCGTTAGCACCGAAGCCCAGCCGCAGAGGGCCGAGGTTGAAGATGCGAGGACGGTCGCCCGGTGCGGGCTGCGGCGGGGCCTGGCCTAGCTGGGGGTTCTGGTGCTGCACGCCGCCGTGCTGGGGGTGACGGTCTGCAGGCCCGCCAGGACCCGGCTGCGGCCGCTGCTGTGGTTGCGCCGCCTGCGCCGCCTGCGCCGGACCACCGAGCTGTATGCGGAGGCCGAGGCGGCGGTTGCCGGCGGGGGCGGGGCGGTTGCGGTCCGAAGCGACCGGGCTCCTGCACGTGGGGCAGACCTGCTGCCTCTCCAGCCAGCTCTTGAGACAGCCGAGGTGCAGGGTGTGGCCGCAGGGAAGCTTCTTCGGTCGGACCCGGTCGACGGCACCCGGATTGGCGACGGGGTCCCAGGGGTGCATCTCCTCGCGGCAGATGATGCAGGTGTTCTCCTCGGCCAGCTCCTCGGCCGTGGCGTCGGGGTACTGGTTCATCTCCTGGATAGCCCGGCGGTAGCGCAGGAGGGTATTCAGCCTCTTGAGGAAGTCCCGGGATGTCATGAACAGGTCCCTTATGATGTGGATGGGCAGACCATAGAAGACGAGGAGCATGAAGAAGAAGGCACTGTAGATGGCCAACTTGATCATATCTGCCAGGGGAGTCAGCTTGGATCAGTCTGGAACGGAAGGAAGGAGCCATGGGTCTTTACCGGTAAAGAGGTCCAGCCACAGCACCCATTCACCCTTGGCAGCCCAGCCGGGCACCTCAATGTCCATCTCATCAACGTCATCCTCGTTGGGGAGGGGTTCCTGAGCGGCGGCGGCGGAGGGTTCCTCGCCTGCGGCGGCGGCTTGCTCCCTCTGACGCAGGATGGACTCCCTCTGGGCCCTGACCTCGCGCCTCCTCTCGGCTAGGCGGGAGTCGGTCTGGGACCTGATGATGCTCTGCTCGGTGACGGAGAGGAGATAGCGCAGGGCGGTGCGGGCCGAGGCGGTGGACAGGACGGCGAACTCGAAGAGGAACATGACCATCATGTTGGGGCGGGCCTGCTGGATGACGGTGTTGACGGCGTAGCGGAGGATGAGTATGTCGTAGGCGACGCTGAAGAGGACGGAGAAGCTGAGGCGCAGGTGGAAGAGGCGTGGGTTGGCGGGCGGCTGCTGCTCGAGTATGTCGACGCGGCCATCGGCGATCCAGCCCCAGATCTTGCCGCTCACCAGGGCGGTGAACATGATGAGGAACCAGGCGCCAATCTCCTCGCGGAATATCGTCATGGCCAGGCACGTTTCGGTGATGGCGAACCAGGCCCGCTCCGTCAGCTGCTCGACCTCGATGGCTCGAAGGTGGCCGAAGCACAGTCGCGTGAGGCCGTAGAGGAAGCTGCTGTAAAGGAATAATGTAAAGTTCACCAGGACCTTTTTTTTTTTTTTTGCGCCGCCAGTCAGTGTTTGCCCTCTCACCATGTCCTTCTCCTCCCCATTCTGTGCGGAGCACTCACCAGCAGGCAAAAGTTGCTCTGTGATAGATAGACCATAGCCGAGTAGAAGTTGGGTCTCTGGTGAAAGGCCGAGAGGACCACGGAGCCGGCAAGGGCGGTGGAGACCTATTATGCGGATCCAGTCAGTACTTCATATCCTCTCCGTTTCCCCTCGCATCTGGCCGTGTTGCATCGGCAGGTTCTCCGGTAGCAGGATGATTCCGGGTCGGCCGTGATATCCCCAGAGAGAGGGAGAGAGTTAGCTTAGCTGCTTACCCCGGCGTACCAGCCTAGCCGCATCTTAGGCATCGAGTATGGTGAGGGTCTGTTCGCGGAGGCAAAAGGTCGTTGGCAGCGGCTCTACACATCCATCTTTGTCGATGGGACGAGCGAGGGATTCTGAATGGAGTGCGCTCGAAGTGGTCGATGATCGTCTTGGTCAGCAGCAGCGGCGCTATCAGAACTCCTTGAAGCCACGTTCAATCGTCGCGGGACCCACTCTGGGGAATGACGCACGGCTTTGAGGCCGAGCACGTGATACGCATTTGGACTGGGGCCCATCTCGTACGTGCGATACGTGCCCGTAGGCCCATTTGGCTGCTGAAAAAAAGAAGGATTCACTATTCGTTCTTCTTGAATGAGAATGCATCTCACCATGTCTGTCTATTGACTGGAGCGGAGCTCTAGGCTTTCACAGCTGCATCTTCCCGGTGTGATTCCCTCACTCCATACTCTCGACAGTCCACTCCGTAAGATGTAATAAATCACGTAAGCTTCTTCGAATCGTGGCTACCCTGTACTTTTTGCTACGCAGAAACAAAGGGGAAGAGAGATCTGGGAATAAAGTAAGAGAGGTCTAATGAAAGAAAACAAAGACAGTGGAGGCGCTCATCATTCATCTACATGCCTTTCGGTAAACTCGATAGTGGCCAAAAACAATAGAATGTATCATCCGAAGCATGACTCGATCTTGCATCGTAACATCGAGGCTTGTCCGGGAAGGGAAGGGGTGTAAGCCAATACTACATATATATATTTCTATCATGACATCGTAGCATCTTTCTCGAGTGAAAAGAGACAGAAAAAAAAAACAAGAGAAAAAAGAAAAGAAAAAGGATGGTACATTGTAGCCACGACGGCCGAACCGTTTCCGCCATAAGCGACGGTAGCGTTGAGGGTTATACGGAGTACGGCAGTATCGAGTCTCACACAGGGCTTAGATATAATGGACGATAATGACACCTCCATTCCATCAAGCCCGACATGCCTATAATCATAATGCGTCGACAATACCGATAAGTTGAACTTTGCGGTGTACGGTTTCCCCCTCCCTCTCTGTGTGTCTTTCCCAACACCCAACACGAGAGAAGGGGGGAGCCTGACCGGCGTCCGGCCATGGTCTGTGCTTGCTGTAGGTCTTTCCTCCGCCTCACACACCCCTTCTCTCACCTCCTCCCCTTTAGATGACGAGAGAGAGAGAGGGAGAGAGAGAACGAGGCAGAGAGTCTGGAAGGGACCCTCTCTTGGCTACGGGGTGACCGGGACTGAATCAAGCTTCAACCTCGGGTGACTGTGCGGACTTTCGGCGACCGCGAGGGCTTGTTCGATGTCATCGTGTGCGTAGCAACGGTGCTGTTCTACCTCTGTCTACCGATACCAATCCATTCCTGTATCGGGGTTCCTGTGCACGGAGCAATGCATATGTATCACGTCGTATGCCAGTTGAGGTGTGCGTGATGCAGCAGTCTGTGGTGTGAGCGAAAGGCCAAGCATTTGAATGCATCGAACAAAGGAGGGGGGCATGTGCAGTACAGTACACGTTGGTAGGTCCCCCCCAACATTGAATTTTTTAAATGAGTTTTTTTTTATTTAAAAAAAAAAGAAAATATATATATATATATAAAGATGAAGGAGAGGAAAGAAAAAAAGGGAAAGAAAGAAACGCGCGGGTCTTATGTTGGGTAGTAATATTTGACAATGGGATGAAACACTGAAGGGCTGTTGTCCTTTTGTCCCGCGCGTGTTCCAGAAGGAGGATTTTTTTTTTTTTTTTAAAAAAAGAAAAATCATTTTCCATCCTTTCTCTTCTCTTCTCTTCTCTTCTTTCTCATCTGAATCCGAAAGAGAGAGGCGGTAAGCAAAGCGGCGAGTGAGATGTAATGCGTGTCGGTTGCTTCAGGCATGGCAATGACTCGTCTTCTCGATACAGTATTGCATGACGACTTCATACATGCAATGCAATACTCGTACTTACAACCAAAGCGTGGGACATGCATGTCGCAGACTCGTACATATCCGTACATGCATACATGCATGTATTACTCACTACTACGGGAAGTCATACTCGTACATGCATACCTACATGTACACATGGTGTCCGATGAGAAACACCCACCTCGAACCGGTACAGCGCCACAAAGTCTCACAGAGGCAGAGCTGCCTTCAATTCTGACGAGTCACGTCCCGCACTGTTGGATCAAAGTCGGGAACCGGGGGGGAAGAGTCTAGGCTTCGGCTGTCACCGTTGGTAGCATTGTCGCTAGAAAGACACGGGGTCTGACAAAAGGAGACATGGTATATTATCTGTACTTGGGGGATACGCACGGGGACATGGGTTCGAGGTCGAGGCTACTGCTTTGTATGTGCATATGATTGCCGCCTCTCAAGTGTGACTTTCCCTCTGGACTACCCTTGCCAGCCTTATGGGAAGAGGTGATGATAGTAATTGCATACCCGTACACGGTCAGTCTACATGGACTCTACATGGAGACAATCAACCAAACCCCGTCCCCCCCCTTCCCTCCCAACTCGACAAGGGAAGACTGCGTATACAATAATGAAGACGTAAGATAAAAGAAGAAGACAAAAAGCGAGAGAAAGAGAAAGGTTACTCCATCATACAACGGAAGAGACGGAAAGTATATCAATCTCGGGGACAGGTTCTTTTTTTGAGAAGAAGATTTAGAAAAAAAATTAAAAGGAAGAGTAAAAAAGTCCATCGCCCTCTCAGCTCGTATCGATGATGATCATGTAACACCATCATGGCTTCTCACCAACTAACCAGGAAGAAGCTCTCCCCCCTTTCCCAAGGTAAAGAGGAGGAATAAGACCCATGATATGAAAAAAAAAAAGAGGGAATGTATCCAAAAGAAGAATACCCGTCGTCCTCTCACCCTCCTCCGGACTACGGTAAGCCAGCGCGCCCGTGCCGCTTCAGTACTACTTGCTCTTTTTCGACTTTCTTGTCTGTGGTTGTTGGGAATATCTCTTGATGAAGACCACCACCACCCTATATGACACATTCAAGACGGGCGGACAGAAAGAAAGCAAGATACAACGGAATCTTTTGCCTTTGGCATCAACAAGGTCAATCCCCGTCGTAACCGTCCTGCGTTTGACGTTGCGGTTCACTTGTCTCCATGAGGATATATACCCGGGTGTAGGTTGCTGTCGCGGAAGAGAGAAAAAAGGAAAAGAAAAGAAGGAAGAAAAAAAAAAACACCCCCTCCTCTCTGTACTGTACGGGTATCGGAATGGTGTAATGGAGTGTGATGGAAAATAATAATAATAATAACCACAATCATGACGAGTATTGAGACCAGCTGGTTTACCTTTGGGGGGTTTGGGGAGAGTCAAACAGATAAGAAGTACTAGATGCGTCCTACCGTCTCGGGGGAGAGAAACAATAGCGCACAAGATATCCGTGGAATAATAATCAGATACTGTCACCTCTCGGGTGAAATCCCTATCCTACACTTGTCTATACTCCATCTTTGTGTGTGCGTGTGTGTGTGCGTGTTCCTTTTTCTTCTTTCTTGGCAGGTACCATCAAGAATGTAGGGGAAAATCGTACGATCGAAGGAGAGAGCTCCACGATTCGGTTAAGAGAATATCATGGGTAACAATCACACCATGACTTGCTAGATGGCCGACCGCGCTGTATCAGTGACATGCGAGCATGGATAGTGTAATGTCATTCTGTCTTTGGCTCATGGTGACTATGGTTTTATTTTATTTTCTTGAAAAAAAAAAAAGAAAGATGCAGGGAGACCGAGAGAGAGAGAGAGAGAGAGAGAGAGAGAGAGAGGAAGAATGAGGGAGAAGGGGAAAGGGAAGGGAAGAAGAAAAAAAGGCAGCAGTTATTGGAAAGATGATGTCATCAGGGTGTCAAGGACATCGCGCCGCACGAGCAATATGCAAGGCAAATCACCTCCCACCTCCCCCGTCTCTGCCGTTCCTCCTTCTCTTTCTCTGCCCGGAGTACAATCAGCCGGGGGGGGATGGATGCGAGAGAAAAACCGTCAGGGAACCATCTGATCGACGGCGTGGATTGACGGAGTAAGCAGTAAGTCCGGACGCCACGAGTTCTCATGGTATGTGATTATATCTGTAGAGAGTGGGGAGACACTAAACGGTACTATTAAATGGAGAGAGTTGCACCACCATCTGTCTTGAGAGCTTAGAGCGGCATATATACACATACATGTATGTACGCATATATATATACACACGCATATATGTGCATACACTCATTATATATATACACTCATATATATATATACATACCCACACCCACATATACATATACACACTCACAAGAGGAGGCGTCAAACGTAAACCTTGAAAGGACTTCGAGGTTGTTCATCGTACCTATTCTGACAAGCGCGGCCCGAAGCAATCGAGCTTCTGATCTAGTTCTCCATCTTCCGTGACTGAACGAATGAGAGAGAGGTCCGACAGAGTTTACAGGCTTATCATTAGCGTTCGCAATGTCACATAGCATCGATTGGATCGGGGGAGGGGGGAGGGGGTGCGGTCAGAGACCTCTGGCAGTCATGGATACGGAGCGACGCGGTTCTAGACACTTGAAAGAGGAAGAGGTAGTAGTAGAAGAAGAAGAAGAAACAAGGTTGGGAATGGAGGAATGGCGTAACGGCAGAGCAAAGAAGCTTTGACAGGAAGCCAGGTGAGGACGGCGGGTACGTGTCAGTGGCTGAGACACGCAGTGAGAGTGTATACGTCTCGTCGACATACTCGGGACGATGGTGATGACGATGTACTGAAGAAGAGAGAGCAGAGAGAGCAGAGAGAGCAGAGAGAGCAGAGAGAGAGAGAGAGAGAGTGTGTGTGTGTGTGTGCGTGCGTGCGTGCGTGTATGCATGTGTCTGCATCTTCTTGCGTAAAACGGAAGAAGGAAAAAAGGAAAGAGGAAAAGGAGCAGTGTCGTGTGGAATTTGTTTAATACAATGATGTCAACTGATGACGCTCACGATACTTGTTGATAGGCAACGAGTACGTACTCATTCACGGGGTTTACTACATTGCGGAGATGGTCCAACAAACCCCGGTGACGGAGAGGGAGGAAGGGAGGTAACACTCCGACACTCCGTATTCGTACAGACACAAACCTCCCCCCCCCTCCCCTTCTCCTCGGCGAGTCCGAGAAAGGGTTGGGTAGGGGGGCTGATACCGTATACCGTCATCCTCGGGAACCAATCGGGCAGCTTAGCAGGGGTTCTGGGGCGAGAGATGGTCCCTTACCGAAAGGATGGGGAGTCGACGAATCAGAGACATGTGTGCGACGGGCAGGGATTTTCTTACTCTGTATGGTAAATTATTTACTTTCGCGACGTATCATACCAAACGTTTCCGTTCAGGTGTAGTGGGCTACAGGGAATATGTATCTGGCGGGGAATCTACATGAAAAAAGAAAAAAAAATAAACGATAAAAATGGAAATGAAAGAGGCCACGTACAGATGATGATACTAGGGAAGGAAAACTAGGTCCGCCGCGATAGGAGTAGAGTCTAGGATTTCCAAGGAAAGATCCATGTCATCTCGAGCAACGGCGTGGAAATGTCATGGACAGAAAACAAAGACAAAAAAAAAAAAAGGACTCGAGAAGAGTCGTCGGCACATTGTAGCCAGTCATATTATATATACCGATTACTCCGCGACATGTACAGGATCACAGATTGCAGATTACGGCTCTGTGAGGGCGAGCAGCTCAGAAGACGGACGCCGACATGTTCTGCATGTGCTATGTGCTAGTCGCCAGGCCTGGAGTTGCGGAGTTTTTCTGCACCCTTACGAGTACAGAGATCAGCCGTCGGTCTCACCTAGGAGCTCCACGAACAGCGGCATTCCGATGTCTGCTGCATCTCGGTCTAGTACTCGTACTCGGTACAGGAATCGTACAGGTATTTACCAGTACCTGCCTTTATTTATTCCTATTCTGCCGTACGGCTACTCCGTACAGAATAGTACTAATCATGGTGCCGATGATACTGCTATATAATAAGTGATTGGTAATGCACATGATTAGATACCTAAGCACAACTTTTGCTTCTCCCTCTGTATCCTGACCATCTCCATCGTGAGTGACGATGCCCATCTTTTCACATCACGCAAGCATAAACTTTTGTCTTTGTTCTTTTTCTTTTCTCTCTCTTCTTTTCACATATACATCATGGAGAAGCGAAGCAAACCCGCCAGGATGGCAACGTCGCAGGAACGGTCAACAGAAAGTTCCACCCTGCCCCCCTGCCCCCCCTTCGACGCCCCGCGAGGCAGTGATCCGGAGAGTGTTGTTGTCATTACCTTGGGGTATCCATAGGCATGTGTTTTGCATCCCAAAAGACATGGTGCTTGCGAGGAGGCGGGGAAGATGCAGACAGATGCGTCTGCGTAATCTTGCCAATACGTCCCCTCGGTATCAACGTATCGGTATGTCTGGGGAGGGGGGGTTCGCTAGCAGTACGGGTACAGGTACGGAGGGAGCATTGATCAATGATATTAGGTTCCAGGGGATGAAGAGAGAGAGAGAGAGAGAGAGAGTACTAAATCCATGGAAATGGTTTGGCCGTTATCGCCGCCGCAGCGGAAGGGAGGAGCCGAGAGGAGGGATGAGAGCGGCTGGCCTCTCTCTGCCTCTCAGGCCTGCAGGGTGTGCTCAGGCCAGTTAATATATTAGAGTGCACGGGAGTAGTAGGGTTTTGCTTGGGGGGGGGGGGGTTTGATTTCTTCTCTTCTCTTCTCTTCAAATGTCAAATGTCGACGTTGCCAGATATAGATAATTACGAGGGTTTGTTTTTGGTTTTGATGGATAGGAGCAGATGTTTATACTCCTACTACAAGTATATTACCATGTACTGGTCGGTAGTTGATCATTAAAGATGGAGATGACTAAAGCACACACACACACACACCTATACACCCATATGCACACACACATACGTACACGTACAAGTACGTACCTACAAGATAACATCATCGACATCTCGCGCATTCAAGCTTGGGACGATACTAGCGATCCAGGGGTGGGGAGGTCAGGTTCTGGAGTCTCGGTAATGGGCATATGTACGAGTAAACAATACTCGTAGATCTACAGAGCAACGAGGCACCATCTACTGTTGAATGCCGGGGAATATTCTTTTTTAGGAAAAGAGTCTTGCCGTCCTGTCTCTCTTTATGTATTTATCTTCATGTATTTTTTTTTTCCTTTGCAGAACTGGGTCCCTCTCTCTCCCTCTCTCTCTCTCTCTGTCTCTCTCTGTCTGACCCATCGTCTGTACTAGACCAGGGAAGTTCGGACAAGGGGACTAAACTGAATGGAGTGAATCCTATCCTTGCAGTCACGTACGTACCGACTTTACGGAGGCACCCCCTGCTCTCTTCCATCGCATCCATTACCATAAATGGACTGGTGCAGCTCAAATTCTCCCCCCCCCTCCCCCCGTTTGATCTGCGGCACATACCGGGTCGCCGACTGGAAAATAAGAAACGGACAGGGGGTAGGGGTGTATGTGTGGGACATGGCGCAATTTTGCACCGCTTCATCGGATGCAGGACTTGGGTGATGATCTTATGTGTGTTTTTTTTTGGGTGGGGGGGACATATCGGTAGTAATTCTCATTTACGAGTACATGTATCCCGTAGTCCTGTAGGCTTGTCGCCCTTCCAAAGTGGTCGATGCGACTGGGGGGGATGATGTTTAGTCTGGATCGTACAGGTTTTTTCCTTCTTCTTTTTTATTTATTTATTCGGTGAATATGACAGACAGTACAGATTACTTGTATTTAAACAATTGACAGGACTAGTCTGCGTGTATGTGAGTACGGTACTAGTAGTATTATGTGCCTCCTTGTGCTCAGCCCTATGATGGGTTGTCCAAGGCATTAATCACATGTCAATGGAGAATCGAGTCCTTGCACGGAGTCATCAACCAAGGGACGGTGATGAAAAACAAGGAACAAGGCATACCGAGAGATGAGATGTGCGTGTGCAGCTGCGACGCGAGTCCTCTTCTCCTCCCCCCTCCTCCCCCCAATATTCGCACCTTCACTCGTCCGATTCTCCGGACTGGCGGGGAACGGGAACGGGGGTTTACTCTCGCATTCAAAAGGCACATGCTGTATCGTACACTCGAATAGATCCATCCCTCTCGATTGAGCCGAGGAGACTGCCGGGAACAGCACGTGCGCTGTTGCTCTCCAGGAAGTTTCCAAGCATTGGCACCAATGGTAGATGATGATGGCGGATGATGATGTGCTCAATCCATGTCTGATGACATCCATTACTCGTACAGACAGAGTAGGACAGACAGAGAGAAATCATCATCTTACAGATGCACGTCACAACTGCCCGGAACCAACCTTTTTACCACCACCATGGTTTTGCCTCGTTTCTTTTGTTTGGTCTTGCTTTTTTTTTTTTCTTTTTTTTTCTTTTTCCTCCTTCCCGAGTCACAGGGGACCACGAACAAGTTCGGTAATCACCAAGGGACACCCGAGCTGCTCATACCATACACTCGGCGACTTGGCACTTTTCTCTCTGTACCGAGTAGTCTGCTCCCCCATCCTGACATTTTAGCATCAAGCTAAAAGGAGGAGAGAAAAAAAGAAAAGAAAAGAGAGAGAGAGAGAGAAGAAAGAAGGAGACGGCAGGAAATAAATAAATACATAAATAAAAAAGCATCAAACCCCTGTCGCGCTGAGTCTGTGGATCTCCCAAGTCTGGCTAATGCAAGCAAACGACTAGGTCGGTACTCGTACGTTAGCTGCTACTATGAAAAAAGAAGAAAAAACACGCTCAACGTACAGTAGTCGATCCCCCCCCCCCCCCCCCCCAGAAGAAAAAAATTTATAGAAACAAATGAAACTAAAGGGGAGGGGGAAAAAAAGTGTCCGATGACATTTCGTCCCTGCGCAAGTCGCCCGTCCATGGTGGGGGGTTGTGGTTGGTTTTCTTTACCCTTCCTCACTCATTCTCTCTCAACGTGTGTATACGTGTGTGTGAGTGTGTAGTACCCTCTTCGCGCGTCCCCACACTATGTCTCGCTAGTAGGTAGTTGACTAGAGCTGTGGCGTCGCCTATCTTACGATAGCTTCGGATTCCGGTGCACGCAAGAGGGAGAGGAGATAGATAGGGCTGATGGCTTCAGCTTGGATGTCAGTTTCGCGATGCACCGTACCGTGGCGGTGCCATCGAGATGGACGGGATTCCAGAGGTTTGGGGGTTTGGTGGCTGTTCCCTGACGATGTGGACTTTTGATGTCGGAATGGCAGGGAACAGGTAAGCACGTAGTACTGCTGATGATGTTATCGTTGTAGATTGAAGAGAGAAAGGAGAAGGAGGAAGAAGATGATGGTGACATGTTACACCACCATGGGTGGATAAACGTCACGATCCGCGCAGCGGAATGTAATGGAGTGCACCATGATATTGTCTGCGCCTCTCGCCTACCCCGTACTGAGTACGACGAGACTTGATAGAGAGAGAGAGGAAGAGAGGAAGAGAGGGAGAGAAGGATGAATGTTTCGATGAGAATCACTGCTGCCTGGCTCTCTGCATGCTGCAACGTTGCTGCATACAGATATGTAATGCAGCGGAATGCCATCATGTAGCTTACGGGAAGGAAATACAATACGATTAGTAGACAGATTGGAACTTGGGAAGTTTGGGAGCCACCATCTCTTCCCCCTCATTTGCTTCACATGCCAGCTGAATTGTGGCGAATTGAGGCTTCATCTTGCATTTGCACCGCCTCAGGCCCAAAAATATGATGTGGCGGTGTGTTCTGTGACTTGTGGCTTATAGGCCTCTCTTAGAATGTTTCACCTGTGCAGGTACACACGTACACACACACACACACACGCACACGCACGCACGCACTTATGCATATGTATGTGTGCTTGTACGTTAGTGTATATGTATAGTAATATCCCGGCGCGGTTGACCACCTTCTTTCTTTTCTTTTTCTTTTCTTTCTTTTCTTTTCTGGCCACTCAAGATTTCGGAATCGAAGGAGGGGGGGCGTGCATCGGTGAGGCCGAGAAGTAGAAACCAATCAAGTACGAGCACTCCCAAGCTGATGGGGGGTCATCGTTGAGACTCTGCCACAGTCTCACCAACCCACACTGACTGGCACACGCAGAGAAGGAAAAAGAAAAGAAAAAAAGAAAAAAAATATCGATTACGCTAGTCCATTATTGGAGTCATGTCTCGAGATGAAGACTCGTCGAAAAGCATAATATGCATCAGGATGTGTCATGTGTGTGTGTGCGTGCGTTTGTACGTGTTCTGTTGTACGTGGCCAGAGAGAGGGAGAGAGAGGGAATATTATTATTATCCCATAGAGATTTGAGGGGAGGATTTTTTTTTTCATTCGGGAAATGAGAGGGAGAAAGGAGATAGACATATTCCCGAGACAGTTGTCTCTCTTTTTTGAGACACGAGGAAGAAAAGAGAAGGTCAAGAAGAAAACAAGAAGAATAAACAAAGTTTTTTTTTCCTGTCTCTATCCCCCCCCCCTGAGACATGGGAAAGATGGACGCAGAGAAGAAGAAGAAGAAGAAGAAGAAAAGAAGAGAAACCAACCCCCCCCCTCCCGAGGGATGTACACTACGATGCGACTACTGTAGGGATGACGGCGGGTTAGATCCTCACAAGCCTATCGGTCCCGAATGTGGTAGCATTACGTCGTACGTGCAGTTGAGTAGAGAAAGGGGGGGTTGGGTTCGGTGACGACGTCTTTCTTTTCCTTTTCTGCCCCTTTCTTTGAGAGTACGAGTACAATTCTGCTTCTTCCTTCTCCAATAGCTGCCGTTCATGCTCTGTTCAGTTGTGTGTCGTCGCAGCTGGGGGGAGGGAGTCATTTTACCCGTACGGGCCAATATTTATTTACCTTGATCTGTCACAGAGTCCTCGTAATAAAAAAAGATATTAAAAGATAAAATAAAAAGGTCCTGACCCCGTCTCCGTTGGATCCCACCCTGGCGCAAGATACAGCACCAGCACCACCCCCCCCCGCCTTACCAAATGCTCCGTAATAGCCAGTCGCGATGCTCCCAGTTTTGCGGGAGAGGGGCGAGGACGGAAGGAGAGCGTCTGGGAGGGTCAGAGACCTCACATACCACTGGGCTGGGTTGGGATCGAGGAAGCGGGTCGGTGTTTAGGGAATGGTCGGTAGTGGTGGTACTAGTGGTAGAGTACAGTGGTCGGTACAGATGTATCGTGACAGATTGTACATTGTATTACAAGGTACGGCGCGCCCGTGAGGCTTTGCGGATAGAAGAGAGCTGAGACCCTGAAAAGAAAAAAGAGGAGGAAGAAGAAGAAAAAAGAAGGTCCCGGACTTGTTCATCATACCACGACATACGAGTAATACTTCGAGTATGCTACCTTACCTGTCTTGATTTCTGGCAAGGTCGTGTATGATACTGAAACCCTGGTGATTTGGACCCTGGAAATTTTACTATGGTGAGCCTATATATAATAATACCCATCATCCATGGATCACCGTATACGTACGTCGCTAGTGATGTTCGCGTGCAGCTGTGAAAGGAACATGACAGGTAACACTCGTCACCACGTGCTCTGACAATTTATTGTATTCACATAATATCATATGTATATACATATATATTTATATGTATATATATATATATATATGTGTGTGTGTGTGTGTGTGCGTTCATATACCATGTTCATACTGAGAAATCTAGAATATATACTACTCGAATAATGACACATGATGAATCAGAAAGACATGGTGATCGCAAGGCAATACCCAAATAAGCACCTTGTAATCTGTACGTACACGGGGTAATAATCCATGGCATGTGAGGAAAAGCTCACGGTACCGCCAGCCATAGCAACTTCACTGCATTGCATCCGTAATAACATTACGGGGTATTGCTCGTACTAGCAGCCGCTACTATCACTGCTAGTGAATCTGTACTGATACCTGTAACGGCACTCAATGTATTACGCAAGCATCGATAACCCGGGCAGCCAAGGAGTCGAGGTCCAAGACCCATCATGCGGGGGCCGCAATGGGCAGCTGGCAACGGCAGCGGGAGGTGAGGCCATGGGCACGGACGCAACGGGTCGGGGATCATCTTGGGGCTCTGCTTATTATTTTTTCTTTTTCGCTCCTCTGTTCCGTCCAAGCTTGTTCCGTTTAAGGAGAGGAGAGGGGAGGGGAGGGGGAAGAGTAAGCGTATTGCTGCTATTGCTATTGCTACGCCAGGTAATAACAGAGAATTCGCAAGGGTATTAAGTTGATGGCGTACTTTCACATAATAATAAAAGTAATAACAACAACAGCAACAACAACAACAACAACAACAACAATAATAATAATAATAATAATAATAATAATAATACAAGATATAAATCAAGTGGTTTATTATATTCATAACATTTTGTGGTGTGTGTGTGTGTGTGTGTGTGCTCGGTTAGGCCTTGACTATACTCGTACTCGTACACGTAGATATCCGCCCCCCTCTTCCCCCCCCCCTGGCACCGGTCATAGTCGGCCGACCTGAAATGTCAGTCATCAGGGGTATCGGATGGTCAGAACTTAGCATCAAAGAGGAACAAGGGAAGGTGACATCAGTGAAATATGAAAGAAGAGGTCAAAAAGGGAAAAGGAAGCGAAGGGACACAGAGGCATAAAGTTAAATTGGACATTTTGAAATGTGCCATTTTACATATAACGGTGATGGAGAGTTTTTTCCCTACTTTCTGGTCTGAATTTTTTTTTTTGTTCAGGATCTATTATAAAAAGAAGAAGAAAGAAAGAAAAAAAGAAAAAGAAAAAAGAAAGGAAAAGGGATTGTGTTTTGGGCTTGGGCAGATATATGAGCCCGTACTCTGTTTTCATTTATTTTTTTACGTCGTGATACATGTACGTTTTTTCGACTCCCATCATGACCTGTACTTGGGGCGTACCTGCATTGTATGATGGATGATACATGTAGACGCGGTAGTTTCAAGTCAAGGGATGAGGAGGAGGAGGAGACTATCAGAGTACATTCTACTCAAGGTGGGAAGTGTGCACCGTAGTAATCATGATACCTATATGATAGATAGTACGATTATAATATATATATGTACGGAGCATTACCATGTAATACTATGTAATACTATGTAATACTCCATACTCCGTGGTAGCAAAAGAAGCAAGAGGAAGATGGAGATTCGAGACGAGTGTGATGGAGAAGGAAGAACGGGGACTTACCAATTCAGGTAGAGCGTCATCTGATTTCAGAAGAGAAAAAGAAAAAGAGACTAACAAAAAAAGGAATTTATAAAAAAAAAAAAAAAGAAAGAAAAAAAAGAGATCCCCATCTTATCCGTAGACGAAAACCCCCCCAGGTAAAGAAGATCCTCTCAAGAGAGGGAACCAACTTGACGGGCTAGACTGATGCTCACTGGTGGTTGGTCATTGAAAATTAGAGAGGTAAATAAGGATGGAGTACGGCGAGGTATCGTAAGTCTTACCAAAGCAGACGGGGCCGGCCACTGAACAGCTACTATTGGTGCGTGTCCGAACCGACCATCACCAATCTGGCTCCGGCATTCCTATCTGATTTGTCGCGTCCATAGCGTCGTCGCCTTTTACGTACGAGTACTCCTCGGTACATGTGCCTGTCTTTCCCTGTTAGAGGGCCAACGACCGCAGGACAATCTTGACTCTCTCGTCAACTTTTCTTTCTGATCTAACTACTGGTACGGGCAAGGCTCTCCATGTTGCCAACTATTGACCGATTAGGTGTCTGCTCCTTTCCCTTTCTTCTTCCTCCACGTCACTCGTCTATGTCTTACCTGGATATTCTCCAATACCAAGAACGAGAAGAAGAAGAAGAAGAAGAAGAAAAGTCTCCATCAGTGCCGTTGTGTTACGTGTGCTGCCAGTCACCACGCTGCGCTGCTCTCGCGGTACTGATATACTACCACTCCTACCGTGACCAGACAGGTATAAGTCTATTACGCACATGCTACGTACGTAATACTACGTCTTGTGTGTATTTTAATCAACGACACCATGTCCCCCCCACCTCCCCCCTCACTCTCCTCACCATCAAACCTCCCTGTCCCACATCAACTTTTCTCTTCTTCTTCTTCTTTTCCTGTCGTTGGTCCCCGGCAGGACGGATGCGAATGCGGATGCGTATATGCAATGCACAGTAATCTGACGTTTTTTTTTGGGGGGGGGAGGGAGGATTCCTCTTCTTCTCTCGTCCTATTCTTCTGCTTCTCTCTCCCGAGTTGCATGAGATCAATATTGATTATTAGTACCTCTACTAGTACTCTTTTTATTCTCGTGTAGCAGTACGAGTATCACCTGGCGAGTACTTGTAGATGTCATCTCCCTCTTCCCACCAAATTGTCTGATAAGAGACATTGGTGTCAGAGAGTTCAAGACAAATACAACAACAACAACAACAACAACAACAGAAGGTGGATTGAGACATTGAGAGTGTACGAGAACGTGATATTGAAAGTGGCACCTTTCCTTCCTTCTTTTTTTTCTCCTCTTTTTTTTTTCTTTTTTTCTTTTTCTTTTTCTTTTCTTCCATTGACAAGAGAACAGCTCTTCTGTGTACCGAAATAGTATGAAATAAAGTACGTGCATGGAATGATGATGAACAACCGGATCCTTATCCCTCAGTCGGGTCGGCCATAAGTCCAAAACGTCAGGCCGGGTCGAAACGTACACAGGTACGACCTGGACAGACGACAGGGGAGTCCCAAGATCGCGACGATAGTCCCGGGACTCGTTGTACGTCATGACTATGTACTCCGAGATTTGACGGTATATTAGAGAGCGGACTTGCTGCGGTTGTCGTGTGCAGGGTCTGTACGGTACGGTACGGTACGGTACGGTATGGAATAATACCGTAAAGCTCGTGGGGGATTGGACCCTCTCGTCGTTTATTATTACTATTATTGCTGTCGCCATTTACGAGAGTATACCAGAGTATACCAGCAGCTAGCACTAGGAATGAGTACGAGTATCTGTAATACTCTATTGCATCTGTACAGATTACATGCAGTACGTATCCTTTGTACATGCTATGCGAGTACCACGTAGCAGTAGGACTAATCTGTACAATCTACCAAGTATTACTATTACTCTACGTCCCCATCGCATCTAAACAACTGCCCCCCCCGACTAAGAGAAGAGAAAAGAAAAGAAAAATACGTAGATACATGTATCCGTACTCTGACCTTGAGATTTCCCTTCCCTTTCCCTCAATGAAGCCCGCCACCCCCAGCAAGCTCCGCCGATCCGACCTCCCGACAGCCATGTCTGAACAGCTCAGTATATGTGAGGTGGGTAATATTACACCACCCTTGCTTGTCCTTGTACAGACAGGCACACACATACTCTCTCCCCCTCTCTCTCCCTCCCTCCCTCTCTCTCTCTCTCTCTCTCTCTCTGATCGACTTCTGTTACCTTTTTGGAGTGAGGAGCGCGAGAGCGGATATACAAGGGGTATTGTATGGGGCATCTTCTTCTCCTTCTTTCCTTTCACGGTGTTCTGCTGTGATCCCCAGTATCAATCAACGTATGCACTCGACCACTACGTCAGGATTAAGGGGAGAGAGAGAGTGTGTGAGTGTGTGTGTGTGCAGAGTTCAGAGAGGTTCAGCATGATGATGAACATAGGATATAACTAATACGATATGATATGATATCTATGAACACGTACGTGTATGCAGTGCACAGTGACAGAAACAAAGAAAAAAAGAGAACCCATCGCCAACTTGCATCCTGGCTTTTCTCTGCCCAACCCCTGCCGACCTGTAAAGTGAGGCTTGGTTTAGGGCGGATACGATGGACGTCGCCGTCCTCAACCCTGTAGCCCTCGCACACACCCACACCACCATCTTTTTTCTTTTCTTTTCTTTTTTTTTCTATCCACACTCCTGTCCGCCCACAGCAACATACCCCCCCTCCCCCCCAATCTACTTTACCCCCCCAACCCCTGCTCTTCACATTCACACACACCCCTCCAAGTAGCAATCGTTCTGGCGGAGAGAGAGAGAGTATGTGTGTACTTTTTTTCCTCTCTTCTCCTTCCCCTACTCCGCCTTATTGTCTCCATGCCTGCTAACACTGGAGCCGTTTTTTTTTTGCTTGCTGCATAGCTCGGTCCTGCTTAGCCCCAACCTACTGGTGTAAATATATCATCGTTGGCATCTGCTCCTCTTCTCGACTTCTCTTCATTTGGTTCCTCCTCGTCTCTCATCATCTAACTCTCTCCTACCTCTATCTTTCCCCTCACATCCATATATATATATATACATATATATATCGTTTGTTTACTTCACCCCTCTCTCTATCCTACATTCGTTGTTATATATCCTCTCTCTCTCTCTCTCTCTCTTCTTTATAATACCTCTCCCTCTCTTTACCTTGGTATCTTCTGCATTCAAGGTGATTTGTTTCACAAGCTCAACATCCCGAACACACACACACACATACACACACACACACACACACGCGCGCGCGCGCACACATATCTATATACATATATTCCGAACTTGTGTATTATCGGACAACACTACTGGGGGAAAACTCGTCTCCTCACAACACTTCATCGTCATCACAATGGTTTCCTTGGCGGATCAGTCCATGACGCACGCCATCTTCACCCACCACGACACAATGTACACGGAAAACTACGATTCGAATCACAGCGAAGACACGGCTTCGCCCCCCATAGAGATGAACGGCCTCTACGACTATTCGTCCCTGACGCCCTCACAAATGACGTTTGATCACCACCTCCAGCACATCTACGCCGCCGACCCGTCTGCACAGTACGCCGAGTACGCACCGTTCGCAGCGGCACCCTCGCCCGGAGGCCTGAGCCTGTACGGAGCAGACGACGTGAACGGCATGCCCTCGTCTGGCCTGTCCACAGCCTCGGCCGACTCGTCCGCAGCGGGATCGCCGCAGTCGAACCCCGTGGGTATGACGCAGGACTGGTCGGGCCAGGGCCAGCAGCAGCAGCAGCAGATGCACCACAACCAGCACCCCGGCATCGTGGGAAACGACTACGTCTCCCCCGCCGATTTTGGCGGTGCTCCCGCTTATGCCACCCTCGACGAGTCCATGGCCGTCACCTTTGATTTCGGACAGCATCAGCCCAAGGGATTTGTCGGTACGTGTTGACCATTCTCCTCTAATTCTCCTACCCTTTTACCTTGTCCGACAGTATTGCGACCTTTCTCCGTCTTGTTTCCCTTGTTTCCCTTCCCTTCCCACCATCTTTCTCTCACCGCAGACCCACTAGGCTTTGACGTGACAAGTCATCTGCCCCTCCTTCTCAGCTGCAACACCCCTGTCTCTCCCCTCCCCCATGTTCGTCTGATTTTGTCCTGGCCATTGCATATGCTCAACGTCACTGTCTTTTTTTCTTCTTTGTACTTTCTCTCTTCTTCTTCAACCACGGTGCTGTTTTCTATGGTGATTCCTTTCCCCTTTCTCTCTTTCCTCCTGCCTCCTTTTCCACTCCACAAGGCAAGACCGTCACATTCCTTATCTGAGACATTTTGGTGCGGCTGTACGGGTCCAGTGGCTCTGTCTCTGCAATCTGGTTGGTTGGCTGGCCACTGGCAGGTCACCAGCCGTCCACTGGCTGGCGGTTGGCCATAGCATTAAGGCACCTCTTTTTCTTTTCTATTTTTTTTTTTTTTTTTACGAAAAAGTGCCCAGCACGCCATTACCGACTCGATCAACCGCTGGAGGAGAGCCGGTGTTTTACCACTGCCACTGCCACCGCTGCACCACAATGCCACTATTTTTTATTTACTACTTAACTCCATACTACGGAGTACCTTGGTGCTAGTAGCACCTTGGTAGTAAGTAGGATTACTATTCAACACACTCCATCCCCTTTCCCCCCCCCCCCCCCCCCCCCCCCCCCCCCCCCCCCCCCCCCCCCCCCCCCCCTTTCTACCTGTACTCTCTCTCTTCTCCCTCCCTTTCATTCTTTACTACTCTGGATCTTGAAGCGTCATCGTTGCATTACCCCTTCTTCAATTTATTACTGTTCCTTCTCGAAAATGGTCGACACATTTCCTTCCATCAACATGGATGCTAACTTTATCATAGCAGACCCCTCCCTCATCCATCCTGAGATCGGCGGCCCACCCATGGCTATCCCCCAGTTCAGTGCACCCTTCCAGCAGCAGCAGCAGCAACCCCACCAACCTACAAACTTCCCAGCCTCACCCTCCGTCTCTTCCTCCTCCCCCATGCTGCGAACCGACAGCGCCTCTCCCTTCTTCCAGAATGGCGCCAGCTACCACCACACGCACACTCCCTACTCCCACAGCCCTTATGCCACCCCCATCGACCCCAACGCCCGCCGTCCGAGCATGAGCAGCTTCGTCTCCCCCGGCTCGGCCGAGTACCACAGCGGCGACGAGGGCAAGGAGAAGCAGAGATGCACATACCCCGACTGCGGCAAGGTCTTCAAGGATCTCAAGGCCCACATGCTCACTCACCAGAATGAGCGGCCCGAGAAGTGCCCCATCCAGACCTGCGAGTATCACACCAAGGGCTTCGCCCGCAAGTACGACAAGAACCGCCACACCCTGACCCACTACAAGGGAACCATGGTCTGCGGCTTCTGCCCGGGATCGGGCTCGCCTGCCGAGAAGTCGTTCAACCGCGCCGACGTCTTCAAGAGGCACCTCACCACCGTCCACGCCGTCGAGCAGACGCCCCCCAACAGCCGCAAGAAGACGCCCAGCGGATCCTCGGACGGTGAGCAGAAGCTGACGGGATACGCCCCCGACGCCACCGGCAAGTGCAGCACCTGCACCCAGACCTTTGCCAACGCTCAGGACTTCTACGAGCACCTCGACGACTGCGTCCTGCGCATCGTCCAGCAGGAGGACCCCGCCGAGGCCGTCAACGCCCAGCACCTAGCCGAGGTCGAGAACGACAAGGCCGTGCTCAAGACGCTGGCCAGGCACAAGATCACCAATGTCAACCCCGCCGCCAACGACATGGACCAGCCCTCTCCCGTCGACGTGGCCGACGACGACGACGAGTCGGTGGCCGAAGAGATTGACGACGCCGACATGGCCGACCCCCAGTCTCACGACGAAGACCCCAAGGTCTTTGGCGACCAGAGGGTCAACCCGCCCAACGGCGTGCAAAAGTCGCGCGGCCTCACCCACTCGAGGGGGGGCGTGCCCATCAAGGTCAGGAGCAAGGACCGCAAGCCCAAGAGGTATCCCGCCTCGTGGGGTGACAATTCGCCCCACGCCGCCAACATGAAGAAGCGCGTCCTCGCCTGCTTCGACGGCCCCCGCCGCCTGGTCAAGGATGACATGCTCCTCTGCGTCGACCACGAGATGCGTCTCAAGCTTGGCGACGGCAAGCACTACGTCACCGACCTCGACGTCCAGACCGTCAAGCGCGCTGAGGGCTTCCTCGGTGCCACGGACGAGGAGAAGGGACCCTGGATCTCGGATGACCCCACCAAAGACCAGCTCAGGGAGATGCAGGAGATTCAGGACATGCTCACTATCGAGGGTAGTGCTTCTTCATAGCATGGGTACTCGGGTCTCTTATTTTATCTTGATTTCTTCTCCTACCCTGCTCCCTCTCCCTCCATTCCTCTCTCTCTCTCTCTCTCCCCCTCTCCCTCTCTCTGTCTTATTTGATACCCTCTTGACATCTTATCTCTCGTGACATGTTCCGAGATTGAAGAAACCTTTTTCACCCCGTCTCGGTCTTGCTGAAAGAGCTTGGCCATGGATTCTTTGTCTATATCATGTATCAGATTTGATACAATAATGTACATATATATATATATATATATATACATATATATATATACCCTTGTGTCTTTGCATCAAGGGTTGACGGATGGATGAATATTCCTAACTCATTCTGGGCGTTTTTTTTTGTTTATTCTGGTTATATGACCAAATTTTTTGGTCATCGCATGTTGGATATTGCTCTTTAAATCATTTGCTTCGCTTGAGAACTTGCTGGCTATACGAGTATCATGATTCAAGCCCAAGGTCCTTGGATTAACAATAATAAATCCTCCGCAGAGCGGTTACAACTGATATATTGCATCAAACGATTGACTGTGATCTGAATGTGAAGGTTGATATTGTTGCCATCTTTCTAGATTTTCTGCCGTCCCCCCCCCTTCTCTCCCCTCGCGGGCTCTTTGACCGTGACCTGATTATCTTGCCATGTCCTGACGTGACGTGGTGAGGGGCAGAACGACAACGACCCCACTAGACGTCCACTCATGGTTTCTCTCTCTCTCTTTCCCACGCTTGTCAGATCTCTCACCCTTTCCATCAGAGTTCAGAAAGGTCAATCTCTACCGGAATACTGACAGGATATCTTCCATGACCAGCTCAACAAAGCATACGGACATTATAGAACGCACCCTCCCACACCAACCTATTACGAGAGAAAAAGACGGGACAAGCTTTTCACTCTTTTATCCTTTCCATCTTCCTACTTGTACCTCTTCTACACTAACAACCCTCCCCCCACCGGCCCATCATGCCCCTCACGCCGCGAATAACCCTAGCGGGATCAAAGAAAGACCCACCGAACTAATAGACAGACCAAAGAAAAGAGAAGAAAAATAAAAGATCCGGAGTATGCTTCCCTCACCCCAGATCAATCTACAAGAGCAGAGGCGAGCAGGAGGCGAGCAGAGACTTAGCAAAAAAGAGAAGAGCGGAGGAGAACCCCTTCTGCCAACTAAACTCCCCTCCCCACCCCCTTTTTCCTCCCCCCCCCGGTCTCCTCGGTCCTCCACCCCGGTGCCCCCCGGTGCCCCCCGGTTCCCCTCTCCAAAAGAAGCGACCCAACATGTCACTCACATCACGAATAACCCTGACGGGAACAAATGAGGACGAGCCAGAGGACCTACTCTCCAGCGCCCTGGGCGTGATATACCCGGACGACGTGACCAACCAGCACGGAGACGCCGACCATCCCCTCTTGTACACGTCGCCGCACCTGCCCGGCCCGCCGTTGGGGTTCGACCTGATGGACCCTGATGCTGAGAGGGAGAGGATGCTGTTCAGCCATTACATGTGGAATGCTAGTCTGCTCATGGGGGAGCTGGTCGAGAGGGATACACTTGGCCTAGAGGGTGAGGGCGAGGCCGGACCCGGATTCGGACCCGGGATGAGCGAAGGTGTAAGTGGGGTTGGGGTCGGGATCGTTGACGGGACCACAGCGGGCGGAGCGAGGGACCCGAACGAAGCGGGGACAAGGACATTTGACGTCAGGGGAAAGTCAATCGTCGAGCTAGGTGCCGGTACTGCACTGCCGAGCATCATGGCCGCCATACTCGGAGCGTCGCGCGTCCTGGTCACGGACTACCCCTCTCAACCGGTGCTCGAGATGCTGAGGGGCAATGTCAGGAGGAATACGGAGGGCAGGACGGGGATTGCGATCGAGGGTACGACCACGAGCATGCCCGTCATCGAGGTTGAGGGTCACGAGTGGGGTGTGTTTGAGCGAAGCGAGGAGGAGGAAGAGAGCAAGGATGGCGAGGGCAGAGAGGACCAAGAGAACGAGAGCGAGCGCGGCGAGGACCAAAAATTGGAGAAGAAGAGAAACAAGTTTGATAGGGTGATTGCATGTGACTGTCTATGGATGCCATGGCAGCACGAAAACCTCAGGAAATCAATAGGTCACTTCCTAGCTCCCGGCCCCGAATCGAGAGCATGGGTCATTGCGGGGTTCCACACCGGCCGAGCCAAGATGGCCGGCTTCTTCGAGACGGAGGCCCTCCGACGCGATGCCGGTCTGGAAGTGGAGCACATCTGGGAGAGGGAGTGCGACGGCAAGGAGAGGGAGTGGGACCCCGAGGGGGAGGAGGAGGATCCCGGCATGAGGAAGAGGTGGCTCGTCGTTGGTATCCTCAAGAATGCCACGGGCTCATCTCAGAACCATAGCATATAGACAGAGAAGATGGAGAAAAAAATTCCTTTTTCAGAGAGGAGAGAAAAAAGGGGGGGTGGTGAAGAAGCAAAACATGCCAGTTCCAGAAAAAAAAAGGACGATACAATTGAGATAAAAACACCGTTTCACAAGTGCAAGTAACATAACTACTTCTGCTCAACCCGCTTCGACGCTACTACCCAGCTCATCAATCTTGCTGATGACATCGTGACTGACGCGCAGGTTCTGAGCGCCGTTCAGAGCCCTCCGCACGACAGCCTCGTTCTGCTCCACCACCAGGCGTCGCAGGGCGCCGACGAGGAAGCCGGACACGACGTCGACGGACCACGAGTCGGGTATCAGGCCCAGGACGTGGTCGACCTCGAACCACCGGCCGAAGCGATCCAGCAGGGCGCCCGTCTGCTCAACGCGGTCGCTCACGTCTTCTATGCGGAGGAACTCGTTTAGGACGGCGTACAGGAGGCGTTGTTGCTGGTCGGCCGGGGGCGGGGATGAAGCCGGCTCGGAGCCGGGGACTCTGCCGCTGCCCATGATACCCTTGCCTCCGCCTAGGCAGTACGACACGGCCGTGTCGTAGTCCCCCAGGCGGTGCACCAGGAGCCGCAGGGCGTCCTCGTGGTTGCGCTCCCGGCCCGACAGGATGATGGCCTCGGGTACGAGGAGGTCGGCGGGTAGGGCCGCGGCGATGCGGGCCCGTATGGCGGCCGCGTCGTACGGGTGCGGCCCGCTGAGGAGCTGCAGGAGCCGCAGCCGGCTGTGGTGCACGTCGCCCGCGTCCTCGGCCGGAGTGGGCGCGTTGTCCGCCAGGAAGTGCCGGTACGCCGGCTTGGGCGAGTCGAGCGCCCGGTACGCGTCGTACGTCGCCATGACGGCCGAGCGCCTGTCCGCCGACGACTCCAGGTCCCCCACCACCACGTCCAGGTAGTACCAGATCAGGTCACGCACGTAGCCCGTGCTGCCCTTGCCGAACACCAGGTGCTCCAGGTAGTATTTTACCGCGTCGGGCGCGTCCTCACGCAGGATGTCCACCACGTGCTCCGGCTCGAACCGCGGCGCCCGCCCGTTGTCCTCGGTGAAGACCTGCACCCCTAGCTTGGGGTTGCGACGCGCCAGCCACACCCCGTACTCCTGCACGAGGGGCTGGCTGCGGATCCGCGATAGGTACTCGCGCACCCGCAGCTCGCCGTCCCGTAGCTCCTGCCCGTCGTCGCGCTCGCCCTCGACAATGCGCCGCCACGTCGCCAGCACGTCCCCTGCCATCTTGCGGCTCTGGTACAGTCGGCTCAGGATGAAGAGCCGGTGGTATGTCTCCAGCAGACCCACCGCCCGCTCGAAGCAATCCACGCCCTTATCCACCACCTCGTTGAGCTCCTTGCGCACCGCACCGCCCGCCCCCGCCGCCCGCCCACCGGCTGTCTGGAGCGTCGACCTGTCCAGCTCCAGCAGCACCAGCAGCAGTGCCGCGTCCACCGTCCGATACACCTCTACCTCCTCCGACACGCTGGGGAGACCCTTCATCCCCCTCCACTTGATCAGGAATCGCCGCAGGAGGTGAAGTATCCGAGGACTCAGGCTGCCCACGCCGTGCCGAGACGACTCCTCAAACTCGCTGCTGCGGATGAACGCATCGGCCGTCCGCTTGATACCGCTTGATATCCATATGCCGCGGCGGCCCTGGATGATTTCGTTGCGCACCCCCGGTATCAGCGACAGCACCACCCTGGGGTCTAGGCTGCTCTCCACCAGCACCTCCTCGAGCACGCCAATCTCGCCGTCCGAGAACTCCTGTCCCGCAGGCGAGCTCAACAGGCTGGTCAGGAGGAGCAGGCCAACCTTCTGTTTGAGGTAGCTGAAGGTCAGGAACTCGAGTTCTGTCTGCGGCTCGCGCCGTCGAATAGCTCCGAGCACCGATACCACAGCACGGCGGTCAATCTTTTGCGATCCCACGTACCCTGCAGGGCATGCCGCCTCTAGTACTGAGTCATATCTCGCGACCAGTGGGTTGCGCATCGCCCACCATATGCGGTTGCCCACCCACACGGCTAGTCGTGTCTGTGTCTGGGCGAGGCGCCGTGTGAATTCTTCTGCCTCTGTATCTCGCGATGCTTCCCACCCTTCCGGCAGTGCCTCCCCGTCTTGCGAGTCCGAGTCAAACAGCTCCTTTTCTTTGGAGAGTCGCTCGATGGACAGCGCTGTGCGCGAGTCGGCGCTCTTGAGTGAGACCGTAGACGTGTCCGCGCTGATCGAGAAGGGCGTGAACTTCTTCTGACGTAGCCGGGACACGATCTCCTCCATCTCAGTTGAGTCACTGCCCGTCAGAGATCGGATCCCGTACACGACAGAACCGTCGACATCCTCGGCTTCTAGCCAGTACCGATCGTTTTCTGGCCCGTCCGAAGCATTGAGTGGCTGGATGTCGATTCCATGCCGAATCCCTTGTTCCGTCTCCTTAGCCATTGATGCCAGAACGAAGCCGTCATTATCGTCTTGCGGGGTTGGCTGCGAAGGATCTGACGAGGCGCAGTCGACAACCATTTCCTTAGGAAATCGTTCAAAGCTGACAGGGGCCCTGGTAGGATCCCCGTCCAAGTTGACAAACATGCCAATGCACGGCTCGACTGGGCTTGTACCCCTGATAACCAGGAACTCTTCAGGCGTAGGCGACGCAATGTGGGGTTTTAGGAAAACTTGTCTCTGCGGCTGAGATGGTGTGCCAGTCCTCGAAGGCGGTTGGGGCAGCGGCTTGTTGGTTGACGAAGGGGTCGCGCCATCTTCACCGGGCGGAGGACTCCTCGACGGCGTTGATGGCCCAGAGTCGGGCTGGAAGACGGATGTACCCAAGCTTGTGCTTCGACTGTGGCTCTGAGCGCCCATGGATGGTCGGTTGTGGGCCGAGGAATTACTCCTGGTGACGCCGCCGGTTGGCGAAGGGGCGGGTAGACTCTGTGCATGTCCAATTTCATCGGGAGGCGGTGACTCGTCCAATGACGAGATGCTCATCAAGGGAATTCTCAACTGCCTCTCGACATCGAGGAGCAGGTATGACTTGGAGTCGGCCACGCATGCGATGGCATCTCGGCGAACAGAGAGGGTACTTCCGGGTAGAGGAATATCCTGATAGTATTGTCAGAAAATCATCGGCCGCGACAACCACACATCAGGTATGCAGGTGACATACGTGAACTATTCGAGGCTCCTCTCCGAGCCGGATAGCCTGAATGAGCCTATTGAGCGAAACAAGAACTGTCTGGGCAGCGGGGCGGCCATCATGCGCCTGGCTGTCGAAGGGCTCATTAAGGTCAACACCGCCAATCCAGCTACAATTCCTCAATTTGCGGTTCCCGTAGGCAGGGCTGAGCTCGGGGAGAGAATAAAATGTCACGGTCCAGTTGCAGCGGATGCAGGCCTTGCCTGCGCGAGGGAGGATAAGGATCTGCTGGACACCAGGGAGCGACCCGGAAGAGGCGCCCGAGGGCTCTGCATAGTATGGGGCCAGACGAGAGGCAAGTATATATACAGGACGTCCGGTTCTATCACTAGGGTCTGGAGGGATTTTGACAAAATGTAATAGCTCGGATGCGCTGGTGCCGACGTACAGGTTGTTGTCTGCCTCAGTCAGTTATACGGCCGCCTTGCTACTAATGCTTCACGGGCCAACCTACCGTAATAGTCGACGCAGTTAATCTTGACGTCTGACTCTGACCCATCTGCCGACAGCGGCACCTCGTCGAGAAGAGGCTTTAGGATGAACGGCCCATCGACGCGCCTCGAGGGTTCCTGGGGAGCCGAGGACATGACGGTGGAAGCGACGGGTAGGTGCACAGTGAGATCATTTGGAGGGCGCAATCGTCATGGTCGCAACCGAAGGCCGACCCAGAAGGTAGCAAGAAAAGCAGGGTATTTTAAACCGCAGTAATCGAGCAGACTTGGAGGTCAATGATGACGGATGTGAAAAGCTGCGCTTGTTGGCTGTTACTTGTATGCATGGAGCTCTCGCACGAGGGGCGGGCAGGCAGGCCTCTCTTCTTCCCAAGGCTGAATTGAGGCGCAGTACGAGGCACGAAGGTGTGGCGCATAACACGGAGCTTGTAGCTGGCCCGTCAGGCGGCGAATTGCAAAGCCGTTGACTTCACCACGTTTCACATCCACGGCCTCTCTGCTGTCACTGAGCGCGCGACAATTAAACCGCACACAAGACCCTCGTTATTATTTCACGGGAATCACTGTCTACTCGCCCAGCCGATGAATCCTACTTCCCCAATAGGTTCCTCATAATGGCGGACCCAGTGAGCTTTGCGGAGGAGGCTGCTGCGGCAGCCTCGGCCGAATCGCAGCAGCCCGCGCCTACGTTCGAAGGCGAGAACAAGTTTCAACATGCCATCTCGGTATGGAGGAGTGAGTAGTCATCTCTGTCTATCCGATATTAGGACGTCCTGAACCCCTCATGGCGACGTACATGGGCGCTTACTAGAGGCGGCAGACCTCGACTTGACGACCCTCACATCTAAGCTCGATAATACGGCATCGGAAATTGTGACCTACCAACGAGACTCGACGGTCCAGCGCAAGGACCTGGCTCAGAAGACCAAGGAATTCCGCAAAATGGACGATGAGTCCAAGCTTAGCGAAGTCAAGGGATTACTCAAAGGTAAGACTACCGATCAGCTCTATCGATCGTACTGCCCAGGTCCTGATCATCAAGCAATACAGCATACCAGGGCTTCATTGATGTCCTCACGAACCACTCCAAATCTGTCAACTCGGCCTTTTTGCAGGCATATTCGTCCTTATCCGAAGTCCCCGACCCCTACCCGCTGCTGGAAGCCTCGGTCGATTCTATGCTCGTATCCGAAGACACGCTCCCCAGGCTGACCGAAGAGAATAAGCACCTTCAGCAGAACCTGTCACAGGTCACGGCGACGCTGGAGGAAACAGAGGCTAAGCTGCAGAGCGAGCGAACAGCGCGCAGGGAGATCGAAGACAACCTAGAGAAGCGTGTCAGGGATGTCGAGTCGTCATGGAATGCCGTCCTTGAGGAGAAGACGGACAACTGGGCGGCCAAGGAGAAGACGATGGAGGAAAAGGCCGAGAACCAAGAGCGTCTGCTCAATGAGATGCGGGCCAGCTACGAGGTCAGCCAGCGAATGGGCAAGAGCGGCGGGGATGAGAGTACGCAGCGTAGCCACGTCTCAAGCGTCGAGATGGAGATGCTGCACTCAGACCTTGAGCGCGCGAGCACCCGGTTGGCCGAGGTAGAGGCAAGGAATGAGCAGCTGAGGATAGACCTGGCCCAAGCTAAGTCGACCGTGTCGAACCAGACCGAGGCGTCGCTGGAGGATGACCCTGGATACATGCGCATGCGCGCAGAAAACTCGTCACTCATCCGGAAGCTCGACGGCTCCAGGGTCGAGAAGGAGGCGTTGAGACGGGAATTCGACCAGAGGCTCCGGTCCCTGGAGAGGGAGACGGCCCTTCTCAAGGAGGAGAGAGAATCTCTCAAGGCCAAAGTGGAGAAGTGGGGCGACTATGATGAGTTGAAGCAGGAGCTCGAGGTGCTCAAGAGCATCGAGTTTGCTACAGGAGATGATGGCGAAGCGGGCAACGACCTGGGTGAAGACGCCAAGAGCGGTACGAAGGACACACTGGAGACGCTTCTGCTGGCACGCAACAAGAAGCTAGGCGATGAGCTCACGGTGCTTCGTGTGTCGTACCAGGGCGTCAACACGCGACTCGAAGACCTACAGGAGGAGCTGTCGAGGACAAACGCCGAGCTAGAGAAGGCGCGCAACCTCAATGAGAAGCTGGAGGCCGACCTGGAGGCCATGCATACCGAGGGGGCCAACGCTTTCCCGTCTGGCGTATCGGTGGCTGGAACTTACGTGACGCGTGGACCGCCAGCTACTACACGCAGGGGAGGTGGCAGGAGCTCGCCGACGTCATCCATAATCAGCGGTCTGGACCCGAGGTCATCACTGGCCGGTGAGCGCGAACCAATGGGTGGGGGATCGGGCATCCTGCCCATGGTCAAGGCGCAGCGCGACCGATTCAAGAAGAAGAACTCTGAGCTGGAGCGCGAACTGTCGGAGAACCACCGGGCATTGCAGCAGCTGCGGCACGAGGTGGCAGCGCTACAAAAGGATAACCTCAACCTGTACGAGAAGACGCGATACGTGTCGACGTATAACCGCGGCGGTGCCACAGCCGCAACGTCATCAGCCTACACCGGGAGCCCGAACCCGTCGACAGTGGCCATAGGCACCAGCGGCGGCGCAGGCAGCCCGGGCATAGAGCTAGACCGGTACCGCAAGGCGTACGAATCCAACCTGTCGCCCTTTGCGGCGTTCCGGGGCCGCGAGTCGGCGCGCGCCTACCGCCGCATGAGCTTCCCCGAGCGCATCGTCTATTCTATCACGCGCATGGTCATGGCATCCCGCACCAGCCGCAACATCTTTGCCGCGTACTGTCTCGCCCTACACGTCCTCGTCTTCCTGTCACTGTACTGGCTCGGGACTGCCGATTCGGACACGCATGCCAGCCAGCTGGGATCCACTATGGCTGCTGCCGGAGGTGCCGCTGCTGGCGGGGTGGCCGGTGGGAGGACAGGAGGCGTAGGAGGAGCTGCGGCGGGGGGCAACTCGCAGAATATCCCGCAGGGCCACGGTCAATGGAAGCAGGATGGCTTCGGAGGTCGGTAACTCTCGATTGTTACCGTGCCGTGGTTCGGTGTATTCCTGTATGTATATATCGTGTGCTGTTGTAAGCAATCACTTTTCTTTTTGAGAGAGACAGTTTTGCCATTTCATTTTGCCGTCCCTTTTCTCGTCTCTCGTTATTACTTGCTTTCCCCCCCCCAAATCCTGTTTAGCCTCGATGAGAAGAGGTAGAAGACGTGACAGACAAACAAATGTCATGTGTACAGTGCTGTCTCACGAGATCCACTGTTAGGGTCAAGTTGAGAGCACGTCAATATTTTCTTCTTTGTGTGCTCTCTTTTCCATTTATTCCTTACTCGAGAGATAGATTACATACTGCAAGTCATGATGGCAGAGATAGATAGACAGCTGGGTATGCAAGGGAGATTCTGTCTTGGAGCGTTGAATGCGAGGCCATCTCGTTCTCCTACTATTGGCAGTGACTGTAGGAGTATTATTGACTATCACTGCCGATGATGATGGTACTGGTAGTAACACATGTTCTATTAACATATAAACCGTATAAGCATCCCTATTCGCACCGAAACTATTACAGATTGTGCCTGGTGGTGACTTTGGACGTGCGTGGCGCATGAGTGGCGCACCGGTAGCGGGGGTAGCAACAGCCTCGCCACGCAACCACACCGCTATAGAAGCCCTCTTGCGCCCCTTTCTCCTAGGACCTGAACTTTCCTTTCTCTTTCCTCATCGCGAAATGAACTCTTTTAGGAGCTACCCTTCCTGAACCAGTGAGGCCAGCCCGTCGCATAAACCCATCGTAACCGGCTCTAGAGCCTACCGCACGTCCTTGGGGAAGCGGCGGCTGCCGACAAGACACAGAGAGTAGTTGTCAAAAGATATGATTCAAATTGCCATGTATCTACAGCCCTGCCTAGAAATCTACACGTAGGATATATATATCACAGGCAGGCTACGGAACATCATACTGCGTTACGTGCTGAATACTTCCCTGATTAGTAATGGTTGTGCATATGCTGTGTAAACGGCGGCAGGTGCGACGACCAGCTGATTAGCTCTTTACCGTCCGTTCCCCTGGTCCGGCTGCATCGTGCAGGAAGGAGCGATGGAGCATCCTTTGGGGCCCCAAAAACTGGGTCAAGAAGCGTTAGTTCCTCCCCCCCCCCCCCCCCCCCGCCCCCCCCCGCCAAAAAAACCTGCGTCAACGTCACGTTGCTGCTTGACTTACCATTCCGTTTTATTACGGATGTATGACCCTTCACCCGCACAAACCCCTCGGCTTCTTGTGTTACGCCTCAGCGCTTGACAAAATCGTTGAATTTAGCTTGGACTCACATGTTCGGGCCTTGAGCGTTGGCACGTACACATACGCTACTATTCAATTTCTCTGTTTTCCTCACTGTGCCATGGACTGCTCCTCTTTGATCCGCATTGCATACAAGTGCGGCCTGACATCATACTCGTAGTGTACGAGCAATACATTCAGTGTCCATCGGGAGAAAGAGGAAATCGTCACCCGCCACAACACCATGGTAGACGACCGCCTGGGACTGGAATCGGCAGCAGATAATCGCCGGGAACCTGGTTCACGGACCCCCGTACAGGGGCTTGGAACCGACCCCCAAGAAGCCGGCGACGACCACGGCACTCCCCCGAGGCCTACCAAGAGATGCAGAACAATGGCCGGTGGTGACGAGGATTGCAACGCCAGCTCCGAGGCACCCGGGAAGCGATCATGGCTTGAGGGAGCCATTCCGGTTGAGATATTCGGAATCATTACCTCGTATCTCACTCGCGCCGACGTCAGGAACCTCCGTCTTGTTTGCCAGGAATTCGACAGGCAGGTTTCAGTCAAGTATTTCAGAAGTGTTGTCGTGCCTTTCCGATCTGAGCTTTACGGTAAACAACACCCTCAGAACGGCATAGCACGTCCCTCCAACTCTCTGTTCTACGATGGCATGCGCATCTTCCAGACATTCGGCCCCCACATCCTCCGCTTTGCTCTGTCTCTCGAGATCGACTACAGTTCGCTCGCGTACCCGCCAGTGAAGCTCACCCAAGAGATCGTTCCCTCGTTCTGGGGGATCTACCGCTGGCCACACGGATCGTACAGCCGCTACTTGGACCTCGAGGGCATCGAAGAGACTGCCGACGAGACGCTGGGCATGAAGGAGGCTCTCCGCTGCCTGACAACCGTCACAAACCTTGGTCTCTATTGCGATGCAGGCCTCGGTTGCATTGGCTCTCATCAGGATTATGTGCGGGCCGCCGCAAGCAGAGCAGGGCGGACGCAGCATCCGACCTTTGCTTCCTTTGCTCCGGCGGAAAACGAGCCGGGATCCCGGGACCGCCGCGACACTGTCACCGTTTCTAATGCAAACCTTCTGCGTCGTGCGAGCAGGGATGACACAAATGGTATTGCCCAGCACAACTACACGATTCTCAAGAGAATGGCTTGCGGCGCAGGGTATCGTGACGCCCAGGCTGATGAGGCAATTCGGCTCCTTCTCAATACTGAAGGTATCGATATAGAAGCCCTCTACCTAAGCACAGATCCCTTCCCTAGCTCTAATCCTGGAGACTATGACACCGGATACAGACGGGGGCAAAGTCAAGGCGAAGATCCTCGAGCTGTATTGGATCTTGAGGCCTTCCATGAGCATGGCTTTCTACCCGCCGACCCCCCTGCCGCCCCCAACATTCCTCAACATCAACACCAACAGCTGGATCAGCAACTGCAAGCGCAGCTACCAATGAACCTTCGGTTCAACACACTCTTCTCCGCCCCTTCTTCCCCCCGAGCGACGGCCACACCACTCACGCAGGCCCAAAAGGAGCTACTTCTGGAGCTGGGATGGGCTCATCGAGCCATGATCCAATCATACGTCATCTCCATGATAGACAATTCCAGGGCTGGCCTTCTCGATAACCTCACAACGTTGACGATAGCCAAGATACCGAGCTGCCATCTCAACATTCTCTACAATGACCACCTGTGGCAGAATATTCCTAGCCTGTCCAACGTGTCATTGGCTGTGATTGCAGACTGGCGGAAGATCTCGAAGCGACACGATTCAACCATTGAAGATGCCCCTGTATTTCCCGTTGAAGCGGTCCCCGGCGTCTACAAACTTCTCAACGAGTATATCAGTCGGCAGCCCGGGATAAAGAGCTTGCACTTCGAGTGGATATGCGGCGGCGAATTCGGCCTCGGTGCCTACCAGCGCAACCAGCATGTCCTCCCGGCACCCTTCTTTGCGGACCCGCAAGACATGGTCTCGGCCACTGGTGTGTTGGAGTCACTCGAGAGGCTGTTGAGGCTGCCACACATCCAGCACCTGTCTCTCAATAACTGCTGGATTTCGCCCCAGGTCTTTCTCCAGATGATGCGTCAGATGGGATTGTCATCGCTTGAAAAGCTGGCGCTCGAATCAGTGTCCCTTACCGGACCCCCGAGCCTCACACCTCAGGTGTGGTACGCAAACCCTCGGAATCTACCGGGCCTTCTGCTCAACAACCCCCCTTTGCCTGCGCCCATGGAACATGTGCCGCTCGGATATCCCGCAGAAGGGACAATGCCATATGAGCAAGGAGATCAGGTACATGGAGGCGGTGGCCCTGTGGAGTCTGTTGAGCAAACGCAGTCCCCCTTCCCCTACTGGTTCTTGTGGTCCGCACTGCTGGAACACTTTTCCCCCCGCCGCCGCGACCATTTGAGGAGCAGGTTCCGCGGAAATGCCACCACGGCAACCAGCGCTGCGGAGACGCATGACCAGTGGTGGGAGCGGTCACGCATCATGTCCTTTTCACGGCGCTTTGTACCTTGTGCGAGCCAACTGGGCAGGGATGAACTGCACTATCGGATCAAGAACATATCCGTAAAGTCATGCGGCTACATCGGTGTCGATGCTCGCCACGTCCTGACGAGAAGCCTGTTGCCGCGTAACATTTACCACCTACCCGAGGAATCCAGGAGCGGGGTCTACAGGGCCATCAACGACATGGTACTGCGGCCGCAGGACAAACTGCTCGGATGTATCATACCCTACATCCAACCCAGCGAGGTCATCAGCTTAACTGAACTAGGAATGATTTTTGGTTGGACAGGCGTTTACAGCCGAGCCATGGTGGACGAGGCCGTGGACGACGACATCCTGCGCCCAGGCAGTGGCCGATTCACCGGCGTTCTCGAGACTACCGGAACCTAGGAGGGTGTTTTTCGTCTTGTTCCCATTGCCATTTTTTCCCCTTGCTTTGCTTTGGCTTTTAGTTGCATCTCATGTTGATACCTAACAATGCGCATTGTGTCCGCGTACTCTGCCAATTTCGAGGAGCTTTTCTTGGACAATGGATGTCGGAGTTTGGGGCATTGGGGCTATTGATTACAAATTGCATGCTTTCATTTTTATACCTGGAGTATGCGGACTTTCTGTGTGAAGAGAAGGGGTTAACATGAAAATCTGCGTATGAGAATAGGAAACAATGCTGCCGTATCACTTGGAAATGGGCAGGGTACTACTACAAAGCAGACATATACGTAGGATTGGAGATTTCCTTTATTCGGGCACTCGCGATGAATCAGAAAGCCCCGGCTATTCTCCCTTGCAACCCACTCCTTTATGCCATATGCCTTTTGATAGAGTGAAAGATGGCTGGGATAAGAGAAGGGATAGTATGTCTTGTAACAGCCGAAAGGGGGGGGAGAACGGAGTGGGAGAGATGAAAACGGGAAAATGTTGCCTTTTCCACGACTTAAAAAAGAAAAAGAAAAACTCCCTCGGCTTTTTTTCTTCTTTTATTAAAACAAAAAAAAACAGACATCATTTAAATCCCTTTCTTTTTGAAAAGTTCATCGTTAGGCCCCATCATTCGATCTTTTCTCAAGTAGACTTTTTCTTTCTTTTTTTTATTCATTTCATCATCTCTTCTTTTTTTTAATGTTGTTCCCCGAGAGAGAGAAATCAGTCAAGGTAGTAAGGGAAGACAGAACGAAGTTTAATATTGAATCTATGCAGCGGTAATGGCCTGGCGGGTACGGGCACCACGCTGCCTCGAGTTGAGGCGGACCTCCTCACGACCAACGACCTGCTCGGACTTCTGGACGACCTCGTCACCCTCAGTGAGGATGAGCTCGATGTGGCAGGGGCAAGACATGTAGGGGTTGATCTGGGATTTGTCAGTTGATTGATCGAGTATGGGGGTAGAGGGGAGAAGAGAAACGTACACGACCGTGAGCACGGTAAGTGCGGCGACGTTGCTTAGGAGCCTGGTTGACCTGGATGTGCTTGACAATCAGGGCACCGGTGTCGAGACCCTTGGCATCAGCGTTGGCCTCGGCGTTCTTGAGGAGACCGAGGAGGTACTCGGCCGACTTGACGGGCCAGCGGGCCTTGGAGACACCCCACTGCTTGCCTGTTGGGAAGATGTCATGTCAGATTGAGATTTCTTTTCTCTTCTTTTTCTTCCTTGCAAGGAGAGTCTAATCGCTGTATTGCTGAGACTTTATGACATACCCTGGGCGGTACGGCCGATGGAACCGGCGTAGCGGCGGAAGGGGATAGCCTCGGTGTGCTGCTTGACGTTCTCGAGGAGGGTGATGGCGCGCTGGAGCTTCCAGCCGTTGATGGCCTGGGCAGTCTCGCGGGTGTTCTTGAACGAGACGCGGAGGTAGGAGCCGCGGGCGCGGGCCGACTTGGCGGACTCAATCTCGGTCGCAGCGTATCGCACCTAATTTGTTTTCAAACCATGTCAGCTTTCTTGTTCCGTATCTCTCATTTTCATTTTTTTTGGCTCTTTGTCATCGTGTGTGTTCGCAGTGCATCCAGATAAAGAAGAAGAGTGAACAGTCCGGGGTTGTTGAAGAAGAAGGGTGCATGTATATGTATGTGTGGCCTTTTGGCACAGAAGGAAGAGAAGAGATGTGGAAAATCTCATCACACAGACAACACAGGCGAAAGAGTGGACGTTTGTGTTTAAAGATCCATCTTCCCCATCTCTTCCTATCTTCTAACCCCCCCCCCCCCCCCCCCCCCCCTCCCGCGGCAATGTCACGACGTTCCTTCTTTCCTGTTCGAACTGGACGTAGAGAACACACGCTCTCTTTCAAGAGATATCTCGAGATAGAGACGAAAGGGGTAAATGGCAATCACTCACCATCTCGTCGGTATTGGTGGTTGTGGTGGTGACGGGGATTCGGTTCGACGTCGTCGTGGGCGGCTGAACTGAGAGATGGAGGAATTCCAACTTTTTGCCCTAAAGGTGCCTTTGCTTCCCGGGGGGTGGACAGACCACACAAAAAAGTCGCTTATCCACTTTGGGGTATTTTGTTAGGGCTTAGCTGCCCTGCGATTTTTTTCTGCAGGTGCAATGCAGTGCAGCTGTCCAGAGGGTGCGCAGGGTCTCTCACCCCAAGAGTAGAGAATTCCGGAAAACGTCTATCAAAAAAGGACTGCACGTGAATCAAAAAAAATCTATCATTCCTCCTAATGAAACAATTCCTTTTTTTTCTCGAACGGTCTGACTTTTCTCAGATCAATTGATGTGATTTCTTCCGTAGTGATAAAAAAATATTGTGCACACTTCACTTACAATCGTCGCGTAAGTCACATGACCTTACTAGAAACCAACTTCTAAGTCACGTGAACGCCACTTTGTCATTTTTGGAGGGGCAGACTTGTCAGCAAGACTGTGGCAAACATTCGGGATAAAGTTTATCCTTAAATCCCCACTTAATAATCGGAATTGGGTGGGAACACGGCCGCCAGCGGCAGAAAAAAAAAAGCTTCAGAAATTTTTCTTCCGCCTCGAGGAAGAAAAAAAGCGTCAAAGGCCCTTGCACCCAGCAACATACCTCCGTACAAAGATTTGCCCTGTCAACATCCACTCCCGACAGAACAATCAGCCCTGTTACCCTCTTGTAATACAAAGAGCAACAGGATAGTCTGGGCATCAATCTTCCCATCATCTATTACTACTAAACCAATTGCTCTCTCCGATTGAGCAATCTTTTCTCGGAGCAGACCCCCTCCCTCACATCTATACATCTCTTGATCATGCCTCCCTTCGGTGGACGTGGTGGTGGTCCTCGCGGCGGTGGCCGTGGCGGTCCTCGTGGAGGTGCTCGCGGAGGCTTTGGCGGTGGTGGCCGTGGAGGATTCGGTGGTGGTGGCCGTGGAGGAGGCTTCGGCGGTGGCCGTGGTATGTTTCATCTCTTCTCCTTCTCCTTCTTCTCCTTCTTCTCCTCCCACTGCGGATTCCCATCATCTATCCTGAGGAGAGTCCTTCTACATCGTCGATGTTGATGACGGCGATTGATGAGAACTTGTATGCTGACGAGGGATGATCGGGATAAACAGGCGGCATCGGAAAGGGTGCTCCCCGTGGCCGTGGCGGTCCTCGCGGCGGCGGTCGCGGTGGCCGTGGCGGAGGTGCCCCCGGACAGAAGGGCGGCGCCAAGGTGATTGTCGAGCCTCACCGTCACGCGGGCGTGTTCGTGATCCGCGGCGGCAAGGAGGACGGCCTGGCCACGCGCAACATCACGCCCGGCGAGTCGGTGTACGGCGAGAAGCGCGTGTCGGTGGACGAGACGCAGCAGAACGACGACGGCACCACGACGACGACCAAGGTCGAGTACCGCACGTGGAACCCCTTCCGCAGCAAGCTGTGCGCCGCCATCGCCGGTGGTGCCGACGACATCTACATGAAGCCCGGCTCGCGCGTCCTGTACCTGGGCGGCGCCTCAGGCACGTCCGTCTCCCACGTCGCCGACCTGGTCGGCCCCACGGGCTACGTCTACGCCGTCGAGTTCTCGTCGCGCTCCGGCCGCGACCTCGTCGGCATGGCGTCCAAGCGCACAAACGTCGTCCCCATCGTCGAGGACGCCCGCCAGCCGGCCCGCTACCGCATGGTCGTCCCCATGGTCGACGTCATCTTCGCCGACGTCGCCCAGCCCGACCAGGCCCGCATCGTCGCCATGAACGCAAACTGGTTCCTCAAGGCCGGCGGCGGCGTCCTCATCTCCATCAAGGCCAACTGCATTGACAGCACCGCCCCCGCCGCCGAGGTCTTCGCCAACGAGGTCCAGAAGATGCGTGCCGACGGCATCAAGCCCAAGTACCAGCTCACCCTGGGTAAGAGATTTTCTTTTCCCTTATCCCCCCCCCCTTTTTTTTCTCTTATTATTTTTTACCACTTCCCTCTACCTCCCAACTCTTCTCCCTCTACCAATCATGTCTTGCTAACCAACATCAACCCTGCAGAGCCCTTCGAGCGTGACCATTGTCTCGTCGCCGGTATCTTCAACCGTATCCAGAAGTCGACCTAAGAAATAATACTGCACGATGATGATGACAGAAAAGGAGACATGTCCGAGTTCAACCTACCCTGCATGAATCAAACATACGCATGGCAGGTTGAGCTCTTCCCCCTCCCTCTCTCCTCGTCCTTCTCTCTTTTCTCTCCCTCCCTCTCTCTCTCCCTCTCTCTCTCTCTCCATCTCGACAAAGAAGAAAAAAAATCATTTCCAGGATTGTTATACCGCCATTGACAAGTCTTTCTGGGTTGTGTGGTCTCCAAAAAAGGTGTTTTTCTAAACTTTGGCACTCCTCAATCTCGAGGTGAGGCATTGCTGTCAACACTGAACATTGGGGGTTCTTTATCAAGCAAAAAAAAGGGGGGGCTCCGTGACGATGGCTCGTCTTTTGCTTCTTGTTCCTTCTCCCACACAGCAATATACAATCAGGCGCGGGAGGCGTTTGGGTCTTTTCAGGTGTGGTTTTCCACTTTTTTGTATCGGGTTTTTTTTTCCATTACTAAAACCTACTCTGTTCCTTTTTCTTTCTCTCTCTTCTCTCCATGTTTACGCATTGCTTCTTCTTCCTCGTCGGATCTTATCGTTGATAGTGTCTCTTTTTTTTTTCTCATTTAGGCGTCACGATCAAATGTGCAAAATCATCTTCCTAAAAGAAAACCCTCCTCTAGACTCCCGAGTGTAAATACGATTTTCCCGATTCCATACAGAGTTGTAACTGTAACACCTCCACATGGACGATGTGTTTTCTTCTCCCCCAAACTTCGAACCCTCCCATCTCTCCTCCCAATCTTCCGCAAAAAAAAAAAAAAACACGTTTGTGACCTAGACTATTACACGTACGCAATGCAAGAAGCAAAGCAATGAATACGTTGTCCTCCTTCTCCTCACTCTGTATGGAAGTCGACGGCGCGTAGAGCACTCTCCCGAGTCTTCATGCCCAACGAGTCCCCCGTGATGTATGATGTGGAGTATTCGTACATGGGGGAGGGGCAGCTTCTTGGACAGGCAATTCCCACGTAGTTGTCAGTGGGTAATGGTGGTTATCGATGTGTAGAGACACGGAGACTGGGCTCAACAGGAGATAGATTGAGAGAGAGAGAGAGAGAGAGAGAGAGAGCGTGTGTATGAGAGAGAGAGTGTGTGTGTGAGAGTGAGAGAGAGAGAGATAATACCACCTTTGACCGATAGCCACGCACTTCGCAAGACTATGCATCGTGACGTTTCCATCAGTCACATCTTGCAGAAAATCGTCTAGAGTACGACCCAGACCCAGGACTCTCTCTCGCCATGCATGCTGTCTATGGTGTCACCGGGTCCTGTCATGCATGCTGTCAAGGGGATATCTTCAAGACAGCATCATGCTAGTCGTATCAGTCTGTAGTCTACCATGACCGTGATGTTTGTCACCTTCTTACTCGACACGTCTCCCGCGACTGTTTGCTAGAACTCTTCACTTTCAAATCCCACAATTACATAGGACAGCCCGAACAAGAAGCGAGGACAGCCCGATATATGCAAAGAAAGAATGGAGCCCTATAAGAGAACAAGAAAAAAAAGTCACCTGCCTCAAAAAAAGTCGCCAAGGAAACAGACACTGCATCGAAACGTGGAGAAGACAGAGGAAAACCCCCCCCATCTTCCTTTTCAACCGTGCGTCTTTCCTTTCCACCCTTCCTCAGAAGTCAACGGGCCCCATTGTCATGTCGATTCCATCTCTCCCTACTGGTTCCTATCCTTGCATATGTCGACTGGGCACTTCTCCGATTTTCGCAATCTTCTCCCCCTCTCCCCCAAATCCCGTCAAATCATATCTGTACACACAAAGAAGAGGAGGAAGAGGAGGAAGTGCGGAGCTCCTCCCTCTCGCTCCCTCTCCTTGGGCTTTACCATCCGTAATATGCAGAGTCGATACCTTTTATTTTTATTTTTATTTTTTCCGGTTTTTTTTCCTTTCCTGTTAATAGATACATTGAATAGTTGATATTGACTAGCTGTCATCGACTCCGCAGCTCTACTGTGTGCGCCTCTTGCATTTTTCTACGGAGTACAAGAGAGTATAACTTGCAGGAGGATGGGAGGACGGGAGGACGGAGACAAATTCCGTTGTTGGCCGTACGCATGCGGTGCGAGATGCCACGCGGCTGGTCTGTGAGCCGCGTCTCGGCACCCGCTCGGAGCATCTTCTCACGATCAAGACTTCTGTCGTTGCCACCATCACCTCGAGAGCATGGGCACAACGTATTCTCTCCGGAGCCGCTTCGGTTTCCCGACTTTCCCGCCGGTCCCAGGGAATGATGATCGATGAATGTCCCGATGCAACTGCTCGTACAAGCATGTAACATGTCCTCTTTTGCTAGGTCCAGCCCACCAGTGGTCGGTGCGCGAAAACGTCGGTGAGTCGCTCGTACATACGATGAGATGCCCATCCCTGATTGATAGTCAGGCTCTCGGTTGCTGTCTATCATGCATGTTCTCTCTGATAGATTGGGTCATCTCCTCTCCCACTCTTGCTCGGCAAGGAACCGTCTGTCCTGATGCGACAGCATCTGTCCACCTGCATCTGATTCCGGGAAGAGAGGGGTTGGGGTTGGGGTTGGGGTTGGGGTTGGGGTCGGGTTGGACTGGTTGATGTCGGCTGATGTAAGAGTTGGCGCTCAGCTCCAGAAGAATACCGAACATCATAATACCTCGGTCACCGCCAGAAAAACTACAAGAGGACGTACGGAGTATGGAGTACCAGCATTGTTACGGATCTCAGCAGCAGCCGACAAACCCCTGAGACCGCCGAATTCCTTGGTCGATACCAGCAGTATTCATACTTCGCCTCGGCCCTCGCTTCAGGGGGGGCCATGGTGACGACACACCGAGAACGGTAGGACATGCCGAGAGAGAACGTCAGTGTCTTCGGGTCTAGGATGGAGAACGTGGAACATGTGCCAGCTCGAACATGAAGTGTCTTTCTGTTCTCGAAAGTACGAATCACGAAAACAGAGATCAAATTACCGGAACCTCGTCTTTCCATTGTCACCCCATTACCCGATCCCGGCATGTAATACAAGTTGCTCGTACGACAACGTGGGCATAACCGAGGCTTCGAAAACCCTGCCGGATCCCCGGACATCCCCCCCATCCCCCCCCTCCTCCCCAAAGAAACGATGCGAGGAAGCCTGTTGTGGACGCACGAGTACATCATACCATGGGACGAACACAGACAGCAAGCATGCCATCATGGTATTACTCCGACACTCACGAGCATGTAACAATACTCAAAGACTTTACGTACAAAGGCGCAGGATTCAGGTGACATGCGAGCCATGCGGCCGGGGTCATCCATGGAGAAGGAGAGAGGAAGTGAGTGAGTGGGTGTCAGAATTCATTCCCCCCCCCCCTTTTTTTTTCTGGACTCGCCTGTGCTTTTTTTTTTTTTGGATCTGCCCTGGGGTGGGAAGAGGGTACGGGTAAGCTGTACGTCGTATTGGGAAGGTCGAGGTCAGTACACGGTACCAACGCTCTGGACACGGATCTGATAATAAGACGACCCCAGTAATACAACGACATGCACAACGCACTCTGTTTTCGGTTCCCCGACCCCTGCTGCTGGGGGCTTGGATCCAGGGAGGTTTCTGGATTGCCCTGAATTGAATTTTTCTTTCATTTGGAATGCTTCTTTAGTTAGCACCAGTATTGAAATAGTGTGAGGGAGGCCTGTCAGGTAGAGAGTAGCACTGCGCACAGTGTTGCCGGTCCGGTGGTTGTCACATTTCTCGAAATTTCCTCTTAATCTAAAAGATCTTATCAGATCCATCTCGGGGATCCGGAAACGGTCTCACCAGGCAGGCAGCAAACAGAACAGAGTTTTCATATTGCTTGTCTTTTCTGCTACGGGGTACCCTGAATAACACGCTAGAATATTCTGTCGCACAGGGTCCCCCCCCCCTTCTGTCTCAGTCTCACCCGACACAAGGGATATGCCTGGTTCATTAAGGGGCTGTGAATGCGAGCAGCGCAATGGCGTGTGGTACGGGTACAGTGGTAAGAGGGATTCGTACTTGGCACGTACCTGGTACGGATAGCATGCATCCACGGAGCAACAATTATTCTAGGTCTAGGAATGTCGTCATGATAGCGTCAGTGAGCAGGTAGTGGTTGAGCTTGGTAGCAGTAGCGATAGTAGTAACGATGATGGTGATGGTAATCTGTACATTTGATAATGATGACGGATAGAATAAAATAAAGAAGTGTATCACCCAACGGAAAGAAACCCCGATATGCACAGTAAATACAAGGCTGGATGCAAATACCGAATGGGGAAGTACATTGAGCACACTGCCACACGCACACGCACACATGCACACACATCGGCAAGACGGGGTGGTATTCCGTGTCATACTTGGTGCAATACGTGGATGGGTACTCATACGTCCGAGATCGGCAGAGGGGGTTATTCTACTCCCAAGAACCGAGATTACTCCGGAGTACAGATTGATAGGATTGGATTGATAAGATTCTAGGATCAGATAACGGGTTACGGGAAAAAGCAAAACAGAAAAAAAAGGAAGAAAAAAGGGGAGAGGGAAGAAGAGAAGACGAACAAGGTTGGTAAAATGAAAATCATGGAACAGAGAGAAAGTAATAAAAAAAGAAACGTTCCCACACACCGCAGAAGAAAGAGAGAAGAAGGTAGAGATGGTCTGGATGGATCCGATTGGACATGAAAGATTCCCTGCCGTTTCATTATTTAATGGTTAATATTTCTTTTTATTTATAAAAAATAAAATAACATAAAAAATCTAGTCTCTTAGAAATGGGAAACAGAGTCGTACGAGTACGAGCGTGTTGGCGTGCGACCCTTTTTGACGACCCCCCCCCCCCTCCTCCTCCCCCATCAAAAAAGCAGTCGGAAGATTAGAAATGGAACGAATAGAAATGGACGCCAGCAAAAGAAAGGAGGAGAAGAAGAAAAGAAGTAGATGGAGAGGGACGGAGAAGAGAGAGGATGACAGAAAGAAGGGGTCTATTGGATGTGGAAGAGGGCACATGACCTGGAGAGCATGCATGAACAGTGGGGGGAGGGAGTGGTGTTTTCTTTTTATTCTAGTTTATGGAGTAATATCTAATGCCTAGGACCAAGTAAGCAAGGAACTATGGAGTATAATGTACAGAGTCGAAAAAAAAAAAAGGGGGGAAAAAAGGGGGGGGGGGGGGAAAGATTCAAGAGTGGGAGTTGGGGATCCCGAGGATGCGGGTGGGACGGGTAAAGGCAGAGCAGGAAGAAAAATCAAATCGGCCAAGACCGCTGGGGAGATGGGACGGATGACGGATATGGGCGACATCCTATCGCTCGTATTCGGCATCCGGAAACGCTGTTTTCCCCTTGGACGATTGGACGATGGCGTGTTTTCATCTGAGTCTGTTGGGAAGGGGGTATACATGATGCAGGTGCTCCTGCGCACGAGTGTTACTGTTCTCTCTGCTCTAATAACGGATTTACACGTCCTGGTATGGTGGAGGAACGCACGATTGGACGTCCCGGTGCAGAATCTCTGATGAGTGATGAGTACAGTTACCGTACGCTGAAGGACAGAGGCCGATCTGGCCTGATTACTGGCCTGATTGACCTGATTGATAAAGCGGTACCCTCCCTCCCCCCGGTTCCAAGGCGTCATCCCTCCTCTTCATCCTCCAATAGAAGAATTCACTCCGCACTGTCATAGAGAAAGGGGGCAAGAGACGAGGAGCATCATGATGACTTGACACTATTCTTCTCCCTCCCTCCTCTTTCTCTCCCAACCACGACTGTACCTGCATTCATCCTCACATCACTCCCTCACATCGGTAGAGAGTCATGACTCGACGCGGCTGGTATCCGGCCGCGCTGCGCGCAGGTGCGTTGCGCTCTGCTCTCCCACCCTCTCGCCCCCCCCCCCCCCCCCCCCCCCCCCGGAACACTCTGCCCCTGCACAGCGCTGTTCGGCGGGTAGTGGTCAGTGACGGTGACGTGGTTTTAGTGGTTCCGGCGGTTGAGGTCAGTGCCCGTCCACGGTCGGGCAGTGCCTGTCCCAGCGTGCCCAGGCGGTGCCAGTGGCGTGTCCCTCTCCCCTGTACGGCGTTGATGTACGGAGTCTGTGCACCCCTCCCGTTTCCGGGGCTGTTCCCTGTAACCCCCCCGTAGACACCTGTAATGGGTCCCCTGTAAAGGATGCTGCACGTGCGCTGGAGGTGTTGCCTACGGTAGAGATGGTGCATCGGGGCTTCGGCGATGCTCGGTCAGAGGGGGGACGGGTACAGCATGTCATGATGCCGTCGACAGACAATCGGACGATCTGTCTATCTGTTCATGTATTTCCTCTGTACATGTAGTAGTAGGATAGTCCGAGCAGATGATAGAAGAAATGATGATAAAAAGGGGGGGGGGGGGGGGGGGGGTGGGAGACAAGGCAAAATCGGAATGATACCCGGATGATTGAACAATCCCCCGGGTCGTTGGGATTATCTGCTGGGACCACTTCTGGTACCATCAGCAGACGATGTACACAGTGTGAATGCCCCCACATACATCTTGCCCTTTGATTCAATCATCTTGGGACTCTCTCTTTTTTCTTCTCTGTCTCCGGCCGTCGGGCTTCGGTGCTTGCCATGACCTGCTTATTAACAGGTAGTGGCAGCCTCTACTCCGACTCCAACTTTTTTTTCTTTTTCCCTTGCATCTTTTCCCAGATTTTTATCGTATTACCACTATTGCTCCCTGCTTGTCTTGGATGTACCTTTTGTTTCCTTTATTCCTCCTTCATCCACCTCCCACACCACACCACCACAACTTTAAGTTTGGCCYCCCCCCCCCCCTCCTTTCGCTCTCCTTATTTCTTTCCCTTTCCCTCCTTCCTTCTCCTGTCTCACAAGACTTGTTTTCTTATCAATCTCTTCCTGATATCAATCAGTCATCCTTCCACCATTTCTTCTCAACCTCATGTCCTCGTCCCCCGTACACTTGGTTCTCTCTCTCGTTTCCTGACACCACCACCACCTCCTCCTTCCCTTCTTCCCACACCGGTAATACACCAGCGACACCCCTGTCCATTCCTCCCCAGCGCGCCCTACCACCAACCCACTTTACGCCAGATCACCACGTATTACCTGCCCCGCGACGCCACTCTCTCGACCTCACCACCGTTCTCTTCCACCACCACCGCTACCGGTAATAGTCTGCAGCGTGCCGCCCTCACACGCAAGCTCCTCACCGCACCCGTCACATCTGTCGGCCTTCCCACCACAATCACAATCACAACCACAGCCACCGCCACCATGACTCCGGTGACGGTCCCCGTTCACGACATGGTCGCTTCCGTGGCAGAGAGCATCGCCAACGAGCAGAAGGCCCCCTCCATCGCCCCGTCCCTCACCTTCTCCGACGACTCAGAGGACCAGGACGAGCTGCCAAAGGCTCCCCCGCAAAAGTCCCGTCACCGTCGTGCCTCGACTAGGTTGATTGCCCAGAATGCTCGCGACATCCAACGCATCACCGGCGAGACGACGGCCGAGTTCGTCCAGCGCTGCTGCGGAGGCGGCTGCTGCCTGGGCGGCTCCACCAAGCGCCCCGGCATCGTGGTCGAGCAGCCCGACAACGAGGCCTACCGATCTCTCGGCCTCGCCATCAACGAGATCCCCCTCACCCTCACCAAGGTGCCCGACCTGCCCGAGTCCACCGTCTCGTTCATCCCCATAGCCCGTCCCGCAGTCGACTCCCTCTCCATCCGCCCAGCCCAGGCCGCCCAGGCCGCCCAGGACTGTTCGCCAACCGACTCGGCCGTGTCCCTCGGCAGCGGGTCGCAGTCCCCCGTCTCCGAGACGGCGTCGGCAGCCGATGAGGAGAAGACGGAGGGCGAGTCCGAGCACGACGACGACGACGGCAACAAGGATGAGCCGACGATGACGTCGATGGCCAGCTGCTTCGTGCCCGTCGACACAGCCATCCAGCCCCCGCGCTTCGTCCAGCCTCACCCGCCATACCACGTGCACCCGGTCAGGATCCACAACACGCGCGAGCTGACCAAGCCCGGGGCCGAGAAGCGCACGTACCACTTCGACCTAGACATCACCGACTACCCCAACGAGGACGGGTCCGATTTCGTGGTGGGCGGGGCGATCGGCATCATGGCGCCCAACAGCGACGACGTGGTGGAAGACGTCCTGGACACGCTCATGGTGCCGCGGTTCCAGCGCGACAAGCCGGTGCTCATGCGGACGACCAAGGGCCGGTGGCCGACGGTGTGGGGCGACGAGAAGGCGCGGTCGCTGGTGACGACGCGCCGGGACCTGTTCCGGTGGACGGTGGACCTGCAGTCGTTCCCGCCGACCAAGGCCATGCTGCGGCTGCTGGCGGAGCACGCGGCGGCCGACAACGAGCGCAAGATCCTCGAGTACCTCTGCTCCGCCGAGGGCCAGGGCGTCTTCTGCGACTTCCGCACGGGCCCCCACGTGTCGGTGTCGCAGGTGCTGCACGCCTTCCCGAGCGCCCACCCGCCGCTGGGCGACCTCCTGTCGGTGCTCCCGCAGCTGATGCCGCGCTTCTACTCGCTCTCCAACGACCCGCACGAGGCGTACGAGACGCACGACGACAAGCAGCACCGCCTGGTGCAGGTGGCCGTGACGGTGCACGAGACGCACGACTGGAAGAGCGGCAAGCGCACGGGCGTCGGCTCGGGCTTCTTCGAGCGCCAGGCCCACCGATTCTTGGAGGAGACTCGGCTGGGCCGCACCCCGGACCTGTACGTCCCCATGTTCAAGGGCCTGATGGCCAACCCGCTGGCCAAGCAGTTCAAGGCCGACGGCCCCATGCTCCTGATCGGCGCGGGCGTGGGCATCGCCCCCTTCCGGGGCTTCGTCCAGCGCCGCCTCAAGCAGGCCAACTGCGCCAACAAGGTCTGGGTCCTGCAGGGCATCCGCGACTCGCTCGTCGACGAGATCTACAGCGGCGAGTGGGGCGTGCATGAGGACGAGGTCAAGCGCGTGGTGCAGAGCCGGCGCGGCGAAGGCCGCTACGTCCAGGAGGAGGTGCGACACCAGGCCGACCTGGTATGGCAGATCGTCAACTCCATCGACGGCCGCATCTTCGTCTGCGGCTCCAGCAGAGGCATGGGCGAGGGCGTCGAGGAGGCCCTCGTCGACGTCGCCATGGCAAAGGGGAACCTGCAGAGGGAGGAGGCCCGTAACTTTTGGGATCTGAAGAAGGAGGCTGGCCAGTACATTGCCGAGACGTGGTGAGCCTGTCACACTTTTCCTCTGGGTGAGGGCAGGGTATTGGCTTTTCCTGCCTCGTTCTCCTCGTCTCTCTCTCTCTCTCTCTCTCCCTTTCAAGTTGCCGTGATGGACGCACACCAATGTCTGACCTGGTCAGCCCTCTTCTTCCTCTCTCTAATCTCTACCTTTCCTATCTCTTCTCTCAACCCTCACGATACACCCAGGGCCCCAAAAATGCTGAGGATGATTCTCTCCAAAAACCCCCACATCGAGAATGACTCTCAAGTCCTCACTTCGAGTCTCATTCTCTCAAGACCCTCGAGGCCGGTTCGACATAGACCCACCTACCGGGCGCAAACCCGAGTCACGACTCAAGACAAAGCAAATACAGGACAGGACAGCATCAGCATCAAGCATGGCGGTGTTTTGCTCTCTACATCTTTCTTCTTCTTCTCTTCATCTCTAATCTTGTTTCTCTCTCTTCCGTCTGGTTTCTTTGGCCTAGGAAACGTTCTGGTGTGATTCTGCTTCTGCTTCTTCTTCTTGACTGTCTTATAGGGGAAAAAAAAATGGAATCGATATAACTGGATATATAAAATTGGATTTAATAGGGTTGGCATTTTTGCTTTTTCTTTTTCGATGTGTTTGCGGTTTCTCTGCTTGTGCTTGTATTAATATATGTCACCGGGTTGCTTCTCAAGTCTTTTTTTCTTTAAAAAAAAGGAAAAAGAAAAAAGTTCTAGACTCTACGGAGTGATACAACCAGTTGGAATAAAAGAATGGTCTGCATTACATCAGAACAACAACACGAGAGCAGATGGCAGATGACAGATGGAAGATGAGAGAATTCTAAGACTATTGATTAGATGTACTCATCGTACCTGCCAACGTAAGAAGAAGAAAATAATGACGTGCGTTTCGGAAAATGTCACGACAATGACACAAGGACGTCCCATCTCTCACCACGACATGCTTTGTCAGACTTGGCAACTGCCTTACAAATATCGGTGGGGACGGTCTTGTCTTTCACTGGTCTTATTGGGGGGGGGTTTCTTATATGATATATATAGATATATAAATATATAGCATATAGATATATAGATATATGAATATACCATATAGATATATAGATATATGAATATACCATATACAACCCTTGCTTGTCTCGAATGTCAAGCAGATATTAGCACCCGAGTCAATAGCAGGTGTTTGTTTGCCCGATGGCTTGGGTATTGTTGTATCCGGGCAGTCTGAATTGGTTGGTTTACCCGGGGATGAACCGGGTAATCATTTCCTTCGCAACAAGGTAAGGAAAATGCGTAAAATAGCGTCATGACGAGTAAATTGATGTGTGTTTGTTATTGATGTTCCTGCAGGCTTCATCTATGACTACGAGGGATAAGGTGCGTCATTTCTGTTCCTTTGGTGTAGGTGATCCGGAACGGAACAACGCTCATTCCGACACAATCTCTCATCACGTGCCACATCCCTGGCCACGTCCGAGACCCCCACACACCTTCATGGCTCTAAATGTAATATTACTCCCAACGTCTCTCCATCGAGTATCTCATCTCTCTTGAACATGCCTACTGTCCTCGCAAGAGTCATTACAGGGAAGATGACAAGGGAACCGTTTTCATGACAGGGAATTGTGTATGGCTCCACTTATATGTTATCATCTTCCGAGCGGATCGATAAGGCCTAATGTGACGAGCACGAGAATGCTTGTGCTATGTAAGACAACGAGTACGAGCGCGAGCACGAGCGCGACGGAATATAAAATTGAATATTATCATATAATGCTCGCTCGGCCTTCGGGTTTAGAGTGTTTTGTGTGTAGCCTACTGCCTGTATTTCCGTCAACATGTAAGAAGATGTTTAATTGAATATCCCCCCCCCCCTCCCGGACTTTACTTTTTTTTTTGTTCTTAATAGACAAATCACAGACAAATCACAGACAAGAGACACAACTCTCTCCAGAGGCAGAAAATCAAGATCAGGAAAAAAAAAAAAGCCATACAACACACACACATTCTCTCCCTCTCTCTCATCCCTTCCAAAAAAAAATGTCCAGACTATCGACAGACATGTTCCTGAACATGGTCCGGCACCGCCGCTCAGTCTATCCCCTAACTAAGGACCTGGGCAGCGTGACGGCGCAGCGCATCCTGTCCATCGTGAGCGAGACGGCCAAGCACACGCCGTCGGCCTTCAACCTCCAGGCCAACCGGACGCTCGTCCTCTTCGGCGCCGACAACGACAAGCTCTGGGAGGAGACGCGCGACATCCTGCGCGGCCTCGTCGCCCCGGACAGGTGGGAGGGCACCTCGGCGCGCATGGACATGCTCGCGGCCGCGGCCGGCACCGTCCTCTTCTTCCGCGACGAGCCCACCCTCCAGGCCGGCAGGGACAGGCTCCCCGTCTTCGCCGACAGGCTCGCCGGCTGGGCGGACCAGGGACTGGGCATGCAGCAGTGGATCACCTGGACCGCCCTCGAGCTCGAGGGCCTCGGCGCCAACCTGCAGCACTACAACCCGCTCGTGGACGGCAAGGTCAGGGAGCACTGGGGCGTGCCCGACGGCTGGGTGCTCGACGCGCAGCTCGTCTTCGGCGGCAGGGTAGAGGGCCACGAGCCGGCCGAGAAGTCGTTCGTTCCCGTCGAGGATAGGGTCAGGAGTTTTGGAGCGTAGACGGGCGGGATAGGTTGATTATTAGACTCGTTCGTATCTTCTTCTTCTTCTTCTTCTATACAAGGACGGAATAACTATAATTACACATCATGTTCTGATAGAGTATCGTGTTCTGATAGAGTATCATGTTCTGACGGAGCATCGTGTTCTGACAGAGCATCATGTTCTGATATGCAAGGGTGCAGGCACCTCACTCAATCACCCTACCTAGGGCCTGCCCCATCTTGACAGTCTGCCCCTTGTTGACGGCCCACTCCCAGCCCTTCGTCTCCCCGTCGGCGCCCTTCGCCTCGGCCGGAGCCTCGAAGACGAGCACGACGGTGCTCCCGAGCTGGAACCCGCCCATCTCGTCGCCCCTGCGGAGCGCGTGGCCGCCCAGCACGCGGCTGGCGCCCCGGAACGATGCCTCGGCGAACCCGAGGTAGGGCCGGCCGGCGCGCGAGGCCTCCTCGGCCGCCCTGTCGGCCGCCGTGTCCGTGGTGAGGCTGTTGGTGCGCAGCTCCCGGTCGAAGTTGACGACGATGGACCCGACGTTGGTCGCGCCCACCGGTATGTACGAGAAGAAGCCCCAGCGCCAGCGGCCCAGGAGGACGACGCGCTCGTTCAGCGTGAACAGCCCGGGCAGCGTGCGCTGCAGGTACGGCGACACGCTGTACAGCTCGCCCGCAAAGTGGCGCCGCCGCTCGACGACCCAGTTCGTCGGTGAGTGGAACCGGTGGTAGTCTCCCGGCGCCAGGTACACGACTGCGTAGTACAGCGACGTCGACCGCCCCGAGATGACGTCGTGCCACGGCTTGTGCTGCTGCTGCTGCTGCTGCTGCTGCTGCTCGCTGCGCGCGAGATCCGCCCCGACCACGGCTTCGGCCGTCTCGCTCTGCACGGTCGACACGTCGGCCACGGCCTTGCTCTGGCCCGACCCGCTGAGGAGCTCCGGCAGCGTGTACGGGATGCCGTTGACCCTGGCGAACTCCTCGTCGCGCAGCACGATGTCCTCTTGGCTGGAGGCTTCGCGCGTCGTCACCGTCACCGTCTTGCCGTGGCCGCTGCCGTTTCCGTCGTCGCTGGACGGGGAGGACGGGTGGATGGATGGTGTGTTGCTTCCCAGGAGGGCGTCGATGCTGTACGTCATGCCCTTGACCTGTTCGATGTCGCCGCCCTCAATCTGGCCAAATTGGATGACCCGTCCGTCCGACGGGCACAGGAGCACCTGCTTGTCCGGGTGGAGAGGTCGCGATCCGGGCTTGAGCTGTCGGTAGAAGAAGGCCGCTAGGTTGGGGTATGCCCGTAGGTCGTCCTCGGCCACTTCGGCGAGGCTGTGTTGTGGTCTCGTTGTCAGTCAATTGTCCTCTCCCGATTCGCCCTTCTTCTTCCATCCTGTGTGTGTGCGTGTGGATGCGGGTGGTGGCAACATACTTGACGCCGAAAATGTACGAGTACAGCTTGAACCCAGGAACGCGGAGGTAATAGGGAATCGTCAACTGATTGATCCGTCCCCAGAGCCGAGAGATGGCCTTGAGTGGCAGCGTAGACATGACCTGAACCTGCCTGTTTCCCCCTCCCTGTCAGTCTTCCATCTTCCCCGTCACCCCCTTGGGGAGTCTCTGTTACGATCAAGACACACACAAAGGGAAAGGAGGGTAAGGAGACATACCAAGGTCCATCGGGCCTCACTCTCGGCCTCCGTTTCGGCTTCGCAGACTCGGACTGACCATCTTCCTGTGCCTCCTGCAGCTGCTGAGGCTGCTCCTGCGACTGTCCGGCTTCAATCTGCCTCCGGTCCTGGTCCTGCTGTTGTAGCTGCTGCTGCTGCAGCTGCAGCTGCTTCTCCTGCTCCCGCGTGGAGACCTTGTAGATCTGCAGCAGGCCAAGGAAGCCGACACCTAACCCGATGGGTATCTGGTACCACTGCACCTTGCTGTTGCGGAGGGCCTCGCCCAGACGCTGGGAGAAGCGTGGTCCGGCCTGCCTGCGCGAAGACAAGGGGCGTCGTTGTTGTTGCTGTTGATACTGGCAGCGTGGCTTGTGCGGCGTCCGACGTGGCAGGATCGGTCGAACTCGTGACGGTGCCATTCGTCTACCTGCTCCTAGAGACAGGGACGCCATGGTGCGTTTGTGGGCTGGATGAGCGTTGTTACTGTCGGTGGTGTTGGTTGTAGAAGAGAGGAGGGGAAAGAGAGAGAGAGAGAGAAGAAAAAAAAACCAATCTCCCTTGCACCCTTTTTTTTTTTTTTTTTCTCTCCTCTCTTCTCTCCTAGACGCGACGACACCCCCCCCCCCCCCCCCCCCCCCCCCCCGAGCGGTACTAATAGGGGATTGGCGATGTGGGGAAGAATGCGACCGGGAGAGTATTGCGCATGTGACGCTGCAACGTACTTTGGTACCAAGGAGACCAGTTTTTTAGACGACGGCAAGGCTTCAAACACCCCACAAAGAATATTTCAAGGACGTTTACCGGGAATATTGACAGGACAGAGGCATGAGAGGTTTTTACATTGCAGTGTAGTATACAGCGACGACGAGGGTATGGCCGCACATTCAACCCATGTTGTGTGGCGTGAGCATGGATCCCCGGGCTTGACAATGGTTCGACCTCCCCACAGCTGGGAAAAGAAAACAACAAACCGTCAGCCTCTCTTCCACGTTGAGTGACCTTGTAACATGCCATGGGGGATGTCGTCTCCCCCTCGCTGGGCGTGGGCTGTTGTGAGATGGTGGCCGTCGTCCATCATCTGGGAGTCACGATACATCGAGAGAGTCTTTGCCGGTGTAATTGTGAGTGAGTCGATATCACGCTGCACGGCTGCTGCTGTCACCTTGTCTTTCTTCTTCCTTCTTCTTCTTCTTTCTTTTTTAATCTTTTTTTTTCGGCAGGACGTTGATGTGAGATGACGGTGCTGGCTGATGATGTGAGAGAACGGAAAGAAGAATGCCTTCGTCGTGAGAAACCAGGGTTCGTGTTCGTGTTGCTTGTCCGCCTACGGAGTAGTTTGACTCCCAATCGCCTACCCGAAACTGCGCTGGATACTGGAAACGGGCATCCGACGCCTTTATGCAATGGTCAGCTGGGCCACCCAAGTGCGGGCCACGCATGATTTTGCATGTCTGCTAGCTTTGACTATCAAGTAACTGCAGTCTATATGAGCAATACCAGTAGCAGTAATGCTCGTGATCCTGATCTGCACAGATGACAGATTACGTATTCGCGTGTGCGATGGTGAGTGTCATGGACTGAGCACAACAAAGGCGTGTCTCATGCTGAGGCGATATCGGCGAAGAGTGATATTACATAATCAAAGTACAGATTGCAGATTACTCGTGACAGTACTCCGTATTATTACCAGCGAATCGTGATGTACGAGGGTAGGTACCAAGTATTAAATCCACATCCAAGGAGGACTGCTTGTAGCGAGAGTGATGGAATATAATACAGGGTACTACTACGTACCGCTACAGTACGTACCTCTCTCTGTACCGGTGCCTTTGTCCCCCCGTACAGGCCTGTCAGGCGTCTGTAGGGCCTGTCTCTGTCCCTCTGAAGCCCGCGGCGGGCCCTGAGCAGCGGTCCCCAGCAGCGGTCCTTGAGTACATTAGTGGCCCTGAGCGGCGGCCCTGAGCGGCGGCGGCCCTGGCTGATGAGTGACAGCCTGTGAGGCGGCCTGAAGCCACCGTGGAAGATCTTCCACCCTGTCGCTTCGCTTATCCAGTTCCAGGAACCACCACGACGCCAACCCTGATCCCGCAACAGCATCAACAACACCGTGGCCGCACACATACAGATTCCTCGACGCGGCGCAGAAACATCTCAAGCCTCTCTCCCCCCATTATTCCGGTGCAGAGAGAGTTTTCCGCAATCTGCCGGCTGCGTCATGCCCTGTGCTGACCGCCAGTGATTTTGAATCTGGTCTCGGCTGCTCCTTGTTCGCAATAAACAAATATACGCACCCACCCACTCGGCTCTCTCCCCCTCTCTCTCTCTCTCTCTCACACATCCGTCATGGCTTCCTCCTCTTCGCCATCTGGCGGCACCTACGATAAGGACCAGCTCTGCGTCAATCTCCAGGTTGTCTCGCCCTCGGTCGGCGTCACCCGCCCTCTGATCTTCCCCGGACTGCCAGCTTCCACCACGCTCAAGCAGCTCAAGGAGAAGATCCGCCAAGCGCTGCCCTTCCGTCCTACCGACGAGAACCAGCGGCTCATCGCCAGGGGCCGGGCACTGCTACGCGATACCGATACGCTGCTCGACGTTCTCGGAGACGCCATCGTATGTCATCACCCCGACAGCAGTCACGATCGCAGGAACTGGGCCTTTCTATGCTGACAACTCCCGCCTCCAAACAGGTCCGCTCCAACGAGCAGCAGACGATGCACCTCGTCCTCAGGGAGGCGCCTGCGCCGACCGTCACCGCCGCCGCCCCGCGAGACCCGAGCCCGGCTCCCCCGATCGCAGCGTCGCAGCGACCGCCGTCGACTCTCCCGCAACAGCTCGGACCGCAGCCCCCGCCGGGCTTTCCTAGGAGAAACCCGGCCCAGCCCGCCGGCCCCTTCCCCGCGCCGCCGCCCGTGGCCACGCCGCCGGCCCCCAACAACGACGGTCTGCCGGCCGTGCAGCATCAGCACATGTCAAACTGGCTGGCTCAGCTCCAGCGGGACAGCAGGGCCCGCACCGTCGTCAACCAGAACCAGCGCACCAGGGCCATGCTGGGCATGCGCGGCATCGGAGATAACAACAACCCCGGCGGTCAGGAACCCACCAGCGGCAGGGCCAGCCCGGCCCTCGGGCACTACTACCGCGAGACGGTCGGCCCCAACGGCCAGACGTACCAGGTCGAGACCGTCATCCGCGGGTCGGCCGGGGCCGGCAGCGGTGGCGGAGGAGGTCTATCCCCGGCCGACGTCCAGAACATCCTGCGCAACGCCGACCTGGTCCAGGCCACCATGGCCACGGCCAACGCCATGCACCGGAGCGCGTCCGGCGCCTCGCTGCACTCCATGTACAACAGCCGGCCCCTCAACCAGCCCGGCGCCACGACCCCGGCCTACCCCCTCTCTGACTCGAGGGCGCCGAGCGGACGGGCCACACCGGACGCGGGCATGCGCTCCACCAGCGCCGGCAGCGCCACCCTAGCACCCCCGCGCCAGGGAACCGAGGTGTACATCCTGTCCTCCCCCGAGGGGCCCCGGGGCATCCTCGTCAACAACAACTCGGAGACGTACTACACGCCGCGCATACCCGCCCCGGCCGCCAGCTACCTCCGGCCACGGAGCCTCGTCACCACGGTCAGCACGAACCCCGGCACGCCGCACACGGAGCAGCACCTGCAGGCACCCCAGCCAAACCACCAGCATCATCCTCATCATCATCATCATCATCAGCAGCAGCAGCAGCAGCAGCAGCAGCAGCAGCAGCCGCCGGCACATGTGCAGGTGCAGGTGCAGGCCCAGCCCCCGCCACTCCAGGACGGCGTAGATGACCCCGACAACCCGCAGGAGCCCGGTCTGCCGCCACTCCTCCTGCAGGCCTGGCCGCACATCTGGCTCGTGTTCCGGCTGGCCCTGTTCGTCTGGTTCTTCACGTCCCCCCAGGCCAGCTGGGGCCGGTGGCTGTCGGTCATCGGACTGGCCGTCTTCATCTTCGTCGTGAGCATAGGTGCCCTGCAGGGCATCGTCGATGTGGCGCGCAGGCCCATCGCCCAGCACCTGCAGAATGCCGTGCCGCGACTGGAACCGCACCGCCACCACAACCCCCGCGGCGCCGGCAACGACGGAGACGACGACGACGACGACAACAACAATCCTGACCCGGCAAACATGGCTGCCAGGCTGGTGGCCCGGAGGGAGCAGACGACGTGGCTGCAGAGCCAGATCCGCCGCGCCGAGAGGGCAGGACTGCTCTTTCTAGCTAGTATCGCCCCCGGCGTAGCGGAGAGGCACATTGCCGATCTGGAGGCCGAGGCCCGCGCGGAGAGGGAGCGTGAGAGAAGGGAGGCGGAAGCTGCGGCTGCTGATGCGGCCAGGAGACGACAGGAGGAGGAGGAGGGGGAGGTGGTGGTGGTGGCGGTGGCAGGGGAAGGGACAGCAGCAGAAGCTGAAGCCGAAGCAGGAACTGAAGCTGGAGCTGGAGCTGGAGCTGAAGCTGAAGAAACGACGGCGACGACGACGGCAACTCGACCTGTCGACGAGGATGGCAATCAGCAACAGCGGTATAGAGCCAATTTGGTGGCCACGTGATGCGGGAGATGTGATGCGGGAGATGCGTGATACGAGAGAAGGCCGTGTTATGAGAAAGAATGTTTTATTTTACACGCATGAAAGGAGGGAAGAGGACATAGAATAGCATGCCATTTTTCTTATTTCTCCTCAGACTTTTCTTCAGTACGGAGTTTCTGGTCATTGGCTATTTGGAGGATTGGGCCAAATCATTTTATCATATTCACCGTGTTAACCCTTTTTTTTTTTTTTTGCTCTTTCTTTTCTCGTCTCTGTCGTTTATTCTATTGTAGAACTAGACATGGTTTAGGAAAGATGGATTGATTAAACCTGTAGCAAGATGATACACTATTAATTTATCTCATAAGCATCTCGGTCCTTTCCTAGCCATGACTTCTTTTTCCCCTTTCCGAGTACGAGGACACATGTACTCGTTCATGTGCCCTCGCGTGTCGAAGTCTCCCCGCTGCATCATGATGTCACCGCCACAGGCAACCAGCTAGATCACGTCAGCCACTCAAAGCTAGTCAACTCAGAGCAGGCAAAAAAAAAAAAAACAAAGAATCTACGGCAACCTGTCGCGAGGAAGACATATCTGAATACGTCATTTCTGTGCTTTCTCTTCTACGCAGAAGCTGAAAAAAAAGAGGAGAGGGGATAAGGTATCTCTTCTCAACAAAGAATATATATATAATATATATATATATATATATATATAAATATATATATAAACAAGAGAAAAGGAAGACTGGCCATTATGAGCGGAGGTTGGAACACGAGTACGTGGCCTTTTTTTTCTTGCTTCCTTCTTTTTTTTTTCTGGTTGTGTCTGCGCGAGGAAATCATGGCTAACATCTTCGGTACTTCCTCTCAGTTGAGTCTGATGCGGTAAGAACAAGCATGGGATCGAGGCAAAGAGAAGAGAGAGAAGACAAGAAGGGGGGGGGGGGAAGGAAAAAGAGCTAACATGTGAACCAAAAAAAAGGGTGTCTTCACCTCCCTCTTAGAGAATCTAGGCGTATCAGGCGTCCAGTTCGAAGAGCTCCTGACTCTGGACCCGACGGACCTGGCGGCCCTCCAGCCTCTGTACGGCGTCATCTTCCTATTCCGGTACCCGACCGAGACGGCGTACACGTCTCGCGAGAGGCCGCTGGACGGGGAATTCGATCGCGGCGCCTCGGACGACATCTTCTTCGCCTCCCAGACCATACAGAATGCCTGCGCCACGCAGGCCCTCCTGAGCGTCCTGCTCAACAGGAATCGAGCTCCCGCCGCCTCGTCCTCGCCCGGAGATGTCGGAGACGGCGACGTTGACCTCGGGGACGGGATGCGCGAGTTCCGCGACTTCGCCATGGCCCTGCCTCCCGAGCTCCGCGGCGAGGTCCTCGGCAACTCTGATCTGATCAGGGGCGTGCACAACAGCTTCGCCCGGTCCAGCCCCTTCGCCGACGAGACGGCCCGTGACGGCGCCGAGGGCGGCGAGGACGCCTTCCACTTCGTGGCCTACACGCCCGTCGACGGCACCCTGTACGAGCTCGACGGCCTCCAGCCGGCGCCCATCTCCCACGGCCCTTGCGACGGCGAATCCTTCCCGTCCAGGGTGGTCGACGTGCTCCGCCGCCGCGTCGAGAGGTACGCCGCCTCCGAGATCAGGTTCAACCTCCTCGCCGTCTGCAGGGACCTGAGGCTGCGGGCGCGCGAGACGGGTGACGTCGACCTCCTCGAGCGCGAGGAGCGCAAGCGCCGCGACTGGGCCTTTGAGAACGCCCTGCGCAGGCACAACTTTGTCGGCTTCGCCGGCGAGGTACTCCGCCACGTCGTGGCCGGTAAGATCGCCGAAGGCGGCGACGACGCCTGCGACCGCTGGGTGCGTGACAGCCTCGGCAGGAAGACGGCTGCTGCTAGGGCCATGCGTGGTGGTATCGAGGATGTCGATATGGCTGGGTGATCTCTTCTTCTTCTGGCTTTATCTTCCTTCTGGTCTTTTTTTCTTTCAAATTTCCTTTTCTTGTACGTGGCTTTTTATATATTACTCTTTCATCTCTTTTCTTGTCTTTACGTCTTTACGCTTTACGCATAGAATATCCGGGAAAAGCGAGTTAACTGTTCGTACAAAACTAGCTGAATACACCACAGAAGGTCATTCCGGCATCGGCATCAGATGCTGTGCCATCGGGGGCAACGGAATAGGACCTCACATCCGTCTGTGTGGCCGCGACTACGCCCAGATCCGGAAAACGTTCGTGGCATCGTGTACCTGGGGGCAGATAGCAAAATTCAGAAACGGAAAAAGAAGACCCCTTTGTTAATCCAACCTAACCCCTGCTGATTTCTATGATCAATTCCCTAAACGAAGCGAAGCTATCCACTGGAGAACGAAAAAAAGAAGGCGAGAGTAAGAACGAGGCAGCAATATACGAGAGAAAGAAGGAAAGAAGAGAAGGCGACGAGGATAAGTTGGTAGGAGGAAAGGAAGAAAGATGGAAGAGGAAGAGGAAAGAAGAAGAAGAATGACACTACAATGGTAGAGAGAAAGCCATGCCTTGAGGAAGTGATAAAAGTCGAGCGGCGTCCAAGGCGAGAGAGGAGAAGAAGGTCAAGGTAGAGAAGAATCCAGAGCGTGACGAGCAAGAGCCAAGCAAGGGGAAACATCTAGAAAGCCCCTTGTCCGATAGCCAACCCCGTCTTATTGCCAACATACATGGAGTTGCCGCGGCGTGGGGTTTGCCTATGAGCGTAAGCGTCGAAGTTGTTGCGACGTTGTCGGTGGCGGCTGACGCCGATACGCCTGGGGAACAGCAGTCTCCCGTTGCCTCCCGAGGCGGTCTTGGGCCTGCTGGCCCTGCTGGAAGCGGGCTTCTGGTCGTGCTGTCCGTTTTCGCGGACCTTGCCGTTACTGCTGCTACTGCCGCCGTCGTCGTCGCGGACCTTGTTGCTGCTGCTGCTGCCGCCGTCGTCGTCGCGGACCTTGCTGTTGCTGGCGTCGCCGCCGTTGCCGCTACCGGGAGTGGGGTGGAACGCGAAAACGTTGTCGGCAGCCATGTACTCCCTCAGGAAGTTGGTGGCGCCGTCAGTGTACCATCTGGTCAGCACGGCGAGCTGCCACTGCGGGACGGTGCCGGCGCCCGGCTCGGATAGGATGGTCGACAGCAACACGATGGCTTCCAGCACCGAGGTTCGCAGGCTGAAGAGTAGCCAACGGTCGATGAAGCCGGCCATGTCCTCGTCCTCGCGCAGCACGCGCCTGTTGACCAGCTCGTCGATATCCACCTCCTTGCGGGCGAGGTTGACCCTGCGAGCCTTCTCGGCGGGGGTCACACTGCCGACCTCGAGGGCCCTGGCCTTGTCGAGGGCCTGCTGTGGCGTGAGCGGATCCGGCTCCGAGAGGAGGTGGCTGGGCCGCGAGAGGAGCCTGCCGAAGACGGGGTGGGCGGGCATGATGCCGTCTGCGGGCATGGCCACCTCGTTCGGGAGGGGGACTTCGCCGACGTCGGTGGGTATGTGCAGCGCCATGGCCACCTGGACCGAGATGTGCCTCGGCACGAGCTCCCTGGCCTCGCATAGCTGGTGGAAGTGGCGGATGCGATGCTGGATACGCGCCATCTCGGATCTCTTGGTGGCCATGTGCACCGGGTAGTTGGCCACGAATTCGTCGAGCCCGTCTGGTATGCTGACGCCCAGAGATTTCCGGATGCCGACCACCTCGTCGCTATTCTTCTTCTTCTCCGCCATGTCATCGACCGCCTCCTCTACGACCTTCAACGTGGCCACCTCTAGCACTAGTTTCGAGAAGAGGGGGTGTACCTCATCGACCGGCCTATGCGGGGATATGCCCAGGAGCTCGGGCGGTAGCCTGTCACACTTGGCCGACGCTGATTCGTCGCCACTCGCCTGATCAGAGCTCGGCTTGTCCTGGTCGTAGTCGTAAACATCCGGGTTCTTGAGGAGGTTGAAGAAGCGAGACTCCACCGACGCCAACTCGGCCTCCTTCTCCTCCAGGGCATCCTCCAGCTCTATGTAGCCTGCGTCGAGGTCCTGTAGCTCGGTCCGCAGCGTCTGCGCCTTGTCAAAGTGATCCTGGACCTTTTGCAGCGTCTCCTGACTCGGAAGTGTCCGACACACCAGCACCGGACGGACGCTGTTCATGAGGTCATTGTCTGCCCTGTTCATCTTGAGGCGTAGCGCCTCTAGCACAGTGCGCTTGTTCTTCATCTTTCTTTTGATCTCGCTTGCCTGGTGGCGCTCGGCGTGGAGGCTGCGCCAGAGGTCTTGGACTTTGCCGCTCCATGCCTTGTAGCTCTCCTCGTCACCAGGCTGTGGCCGGACGTCGGCCGAGTCGCGACCGTCAAGGGTACGTCCATTCCTGGTGCTCTTGACGTGGCCGTACATTCCGGGGTCAAAAGGAGGTCTGATGTCGGTCCGAAGCAAGCGCTGGAATGCGGCCGCCTGTTCGTACGCGGACGAATCGCTCCCGGAATACGGGTTCGAGAGGTTGGGGACCTCATCGTAGATGATGGGCGACGACGGGAGGATTCCTTCGCCGTAGACGCTAGACTCGTGCTGCGACTGGGTGGCGACTCTGAGGCTGTCGGTCTTGTCCGAGGCCTTGTCCGAGGCCTCGGCCGTTGTGGGCGTCGCGGTCGCCTGCTCGGCCGGAGGGGCGTCGACGTCTTTGCGTGGTGGTGATGGTGCGGGCTCGGGGTGTACGGCCATGGCCTGGGAAGATATCGTGTCGGCCATCCATGGCAGGGTAGCGGCGGGGATGGCCTGGTCCAGGTCGGCGCGTCCGAGACCGAGCCCAGGGTCTCCGAGCCCAGGGTCTCCGAGACCAGAGAGACGAGGGGTAGGAGGCCGGGACCGTTGCAGCGAAGGGGGACCCACCAGGGCCGTCCCCAGGGCCGGCAGTGTCGATGGTGATGGCGATGGCGCCGACGATGGCGTCTGTGTTGGCGTGGTCGGCGAACGTACATCGACGGTGCCGGGGCCTGGGCTGGATGCAGCAGAAGCAGCATTCGTTGCTGTCGGCGCATGATTGAGGGATGACGTAGAGGGCGAGCTGAGAGAGCTGGCGGCATCGGTGCCTCTGTCGTCCGTACCGCTCAAATCCGGAGGTTGGCCGGTCTGGACCATCTCCCCCGCGTGGGGTTGTGGGTCACTTGGCCTGCCGATGGCAGGGGTAAAGTAGTGCCCGTCACCATCATTGCCACCGTTGATGATAACGTTGCTGCTGCTGGCGCCCATGCTGGAGGACGGTGGAGGAGTTGCAGGTGTAGGAGTAACGGTGTCGCCAGAAGGCGGAGGAGAGTGGGGGCTGCGTGGATGGAAGGGAAGAATGAAGCAGACGGTGCTGAGGACGGTGTGCTTGGCATCTACATTCGCCCTCCGAGTACTGTCCACAGCAGAATTTTCCGGGCTAGAAGCAGAGCCCTTTCTCTGACTGTCAAGGTCCGGCTTACCTCGGCCGTGACGAGAGAATGGGGAGAAGACATGACGAAAACGGAAGGGAATCCGTTCTTGGGAACGGTCGATTGCTCGTACCATGTCAAGTGAGCACAGGGCACAGGGGCTATCAGGGTTTCAGGGGGGAGTTACGTCGGAGATTCTGATTAAGACAATAACCATGGCTAAGATGTCCTGTCGCGCTATACGGGATACTACCTATTATCACTTACGTACGCTCGGGCTTTAGAAGACTATGAGTGGCGCCTAACGTAGACAGTTGTAATTGCATATGTTTTACGAGTAAGTAATCTGTACAAAATAATTAATACGCAAGGCTTTAGCCGCACCCCATAATGGGGTGGCGCTGACGGCTGACTATATGATCTGCTGGCAGTACAACAAGCTTCGGCACGCGCCATCAATCCAACGATTAGAGACCTACGTCACAATCCTTCATCACGCCTACTCGTATAGGCCACTATGGGCAAGTAGTCGAGACAGAATACCACCCATACTCTTATAACCAGGACCCTGCCTGCTGCCTCTTGATGTTGCGCGTATTACTGGTAGTAGACATTTGTACTAATTGCACCCCCCCCCTCCCATGATGTATAGACGTCACAACTCATCCCAGGCAAAGATCTACGCGTATCCTGGCCAATAGCTGCGACTTCCTGGTACACCATCATCATCTTAGTGGCACCAGTATGTCGCACAACCCATGTCTCAGGCTTTAGCGAAGCTGATTACCCTGGCTCACAATTTATGGGTCCGAGATGATATGATTGAACGGCAAGTACAATCTCAAGCACGATGCATGCATACCTCAAGTTCTTTCTGTTATCTCCCATCATGCTTGGCATGGAAATACCTGCACACCGGTTTTAGCGGGCAGCACCGTAATGAGAATCTAAACCCCGAGATTGTACAGCCACACTATGCAGAGTAAAATGTACAGATCTGGAATATCAATGTGCACAACTGATCGGGCTCTTTCTTCTCACAGGGTCCTTTTTCTATGCAGAGGGGCGTCAGCAGCACTCTTGGCAGCGACAGCTGTACTGCTCCTAGTGGTGAAGGGTGGTAGTGCTCTGATCACCGCTATATCATTACGATCACGAGCACGGTGTCGGATAAATTCACCATGGCAAACAGCGGTGCAACAATATCGCTGTACATGTCGTGTACGAGTGCGCATATACAGCCTATAAACAATAGCAGTTGCTACTACGTCATAATAGCCCCACTCCTCATCGTAACAGGACTCTCTCTCCAACATCTTCACCACCGCTCTTTACCACTCACGTATTGCTCTTCGCGGACAGAGTACTGGTCGGCACCTGTTTCATCACATAGAGCAATGTGATAGATATCACATCACACCAACCTGTCACCCATGAGCCATCCCTCCCCTCCCCCCCTTTCGCATCCCACTCAACCTGCTAAGCCCCCCCGAAACCGTGCCTACATTGACGATGACGACCAGGCCCTTGGCGGGATCGGCGCTATCCAGACACTTGATCTTGCATCGGCCCATCTATTCCGCTTCCGCACCCAACCACCTCCGATGCAAAAATTGCACCTCTGGCCTTGGACCCTTGGCACGTCCTCTCCTAGGCGTCGGCCCGACCAGACATCTTGAAACATTGTCTGAGCATTACCGTGTTATGTCCCGCGCGTGACGCCGGTCTCCATCGTCGTCTCGCTGGGCCCGTCTAGACCATCACCTTCTTCCTACGAATTAGCTCCCTTCGTCCTTCGTGCTCACCCCCCCCCCCCCCCCCCCCCCCCCCCCCCCCCCCCCCCCCCCCCCCCCTCTTCGTCTCTGCCGTGTCATGTGTGACCTGACGTGGATGGTAGACGAGCCAGTTGCCATCTCCTGCGCAGGCTCGGACGAAGGAGTGAGCATGGAGGAGACGCGGATGCCTCGTCTGCCTCCTGACGCCTCGCCGACCGACAAATCGGTTGGCTGGAGGTCCAGCAGACCTGCCCCCCCCCCCCCCCCCCCCCCCCAGGAACAGCAGTATCGGTAGGGAGGAGCAGCCGGACCGCAGAGCAACCGAGGGAGAAGGAAGAGGGACCAACGAGCCAGAAGAAGACTGCTGTTTTTGGGAGGTCAGACAAGCCCCGAATGAAGGGAAGCCCGTCTATACGTATGGATGCCCAACCGAGATGAGAGGCTGCCAGGCTCTCACCCACCCAAACTCTGAACCAGTCCTCCGCGTACACGGTATGATCGCAAAGAGTTCGAGATCAAGTCTGCTCTCTATGTCGATCAAGCGCCGGTCCGTCCAGACCCTGCGTCATCGCCCACATTGGATCGGGCATTCACGCTACGCGCCACTATCCACTATACCCTAGCGTATACTCATCACCCAACAGCACCCCTCATGGTTAGCTCAGGCAGACAGGCGTTCGAGCAAAGACGTTCGCGGCCCGCCCCGCATCCCTGCTGTCCTATTGCCGTTGACTGACGACCCTGTATCCTCTCGGCCCGTGATTTTGAGCCGCATCTGTCATCTACAAGAAGCCGTGCTTTTTTTCATAGGACCGCTTAGGTTCACCCTGGTAGAGAGTAAGGAGTACCACATCCGCTAACTTTACCTGGAGATCAAGTCTCCCTGGAACATTTTGAAATATCCACCTCCGTTCTCCTGTCATTTATCACGTCAGCCCTACCCGCAAACCCTCACCGGAGACCTAACCCCCGGGAAAGAGGAAGACTGTAATCTGTACGCGTACCTTCTCTGCACTATTGCTCCACCTCACTATGGGCAGAGGCTCTGAGAGCGATGGTGATGTCATACGGAGCGAGTGGTCGAACTGGATACACGACAAAGACAGGAATGAATACTACCACATCCGATACAATAGTCTAGGTTCGTATCCCAACTCCACGACGGAACCTGCTGTACTTGACACATGCTAATCTCCGACCTCTTCTGCTCTCCCGCCCGTTTCCTCTCGAGAAGGAGAGGATTTCTGCGAATACTACCATGGCGACGGCCAGCAGGCTCTCCGAACAGAAGGAGCGGCTGGGGATATCCAGGACGCAATCGGACAGGCTTCGGCTGGAATGCAAGAATTACACCTCGTCAACTCTCCAGACGGTATATATGACCCATCACCTCTGTACCCCAGAGCATGCCGAGCCCAGCTAACCGGGCATGCGTGCCATCGGTGCGTGTAAGGAATCAACTACTCGCTTACCGACGACTTGGCGGACAAAGCAGACATTCCAGCTAATGAGTACGAACAAAATGGGGATGGTTCGTATATCCCAGCCATGCATCCCCCCATCTTGTACGCATCCGGGTCAGGTCGCTGACTGTATTGAAGAACTGGGAGAACAGGAATTTGCCTACGGCGGTTCTGATGAGCACGGCGCTGCTTCCGCCGCAGCTGCCAGATACTATCTTGAACAGGCTTCCCATGATGACCAAGCTCACGGTATCTGAAATCTGGCTCCCCTTTTCCTTCTTCTAGTACCGGAGGCCGGAGGCTCACTGCGTAGCAGGTAAAGCCCATGGTAAATTGAGCGAGAGGATCACAGACGCCCTCGATCCCAGTTGGTCTACCATCTCCCCTCGTACCTGCTCACGGCCTGCTCGTGTATTGACGGAGGACTGCAGGATTCCAGAAACATCACTCGAGAAAATTCACTCCTGGAATGGTAGGTTCGAGGAGGTCCGAGGAGTGCCTACAAGCATGACAAGACGACCCGCTGGCTGACAGATGACACGTATGCGCCTCAGGTGGTCAAGGTATACTGGCCCCAGCCGCGAGGCCACGGCGACCTGTCCACCACGGCCCGGGATTTCAAGGATGAAGAAGAGCTCATAAACTCGAAAATCAGGCGTTTCATCATCGTCACCCAGGACAATGGCCACTCGATTGGGGTGTAGGTCTCACAGCCATAGACCGTGCATACGGAGAGAGAGACCGGGAGGCTGACGAGAGACATCCAGGCCAATCTCGACGTACTCGGGCCGGGCCACCCTCAAGAAGGGGTTGAAGCCGGAAAAGCACGGGGCCATCTACGATGAGCGCAGGAACCTCGTCCTCAAGCACGGGGAGCCAGCGCTGGGCTTCGAACCCGTCCGTGTTCGCATGTCTGACAAGGACGATACGCTGCTTGCCGAATCTCGCGTCAACTACTCCAAGATGGTGACGATTGAGCACAACTACCTAGTCTGGTTCATCGGGAAGATCATCGAAGACGATTACCACATCGTCAAAAACGCCTACGAGGAATGCTGGATCAAAAGTAACCACGACAGCAGCTACAGCAAGGGCAACGAACACAGGCACGGCAAGCACGACAGGCACGACAGGTACGACAGGCACGACAGGCACGACAGGTACGACAGGCACGACAGGCACGACAGGCACGACAGGCACGACAAGTCGAGCCGCAAGGGCCGTCATTGACCTATCCCATACTCATCGTCGGCATGGGAAGTAACAAGGCAGAGAGCACTGGAGCGCTGGCTTGTTCATTTTATACGTTACTCTTTACGCACGGCCCACACAGAAGTTGACCTGACCCGGTACTTGTTGACGGGTTCAGAAATTTCCTTTTTTTGTGTCTTCCGTTATTATCTTACGTTTTTTTTTTCTATCTCGCGTTTGACTTATCTCTCCTTCCATCTGGTTGGAACGCAGATATCATGAGTGTAGCCTTGCGTCTCTCTATAGGGGCCGCAGCCTTCCTCTACACGTTGATCTTTTATGACGAGGGGCGATTTGTGGGATGAACGAAATCCGGGGAATCTCTCATGATTACGTGTGTGTACGTTCTTCTGTCCTCTCGCTGGGAATTTTTTCCTTTTTTTTCTGTTCTCCCTCTTCGTCACTTTCTATTATTTTCTTTATTTTTGGAAACAGATTGTCTACTTGCCGTCTCCTTTCTCTCTCATCCTCTCTCTCCCAGCTGGGGAGTTGAAGAGGTTGAGGTGAGAGTGAGGGGGGTCCACAAATTCCAAGCCTCGGCACATTCGCGAACCTCTCCCACTGTAATCTGTAATCTGTACAGAGCATTAAGATGATAATACTCCGTACCGTAATGCCTGTAATGCTCTGTGAAAGTCCCGTGGATTAGTGATGTCAGCCTCCCCTGATGACGGCCGAGGTTGAATCCCCAGCTACCCCCCACGTTCTATTCACCTGCCAAGAAGACGATCCTGTTTTTTCTTCTTCCTTTTTTTTTTTTCCCCACCCTTCATCAACATCCGATTTTTTTGGGGGTTCTACCATTGTTATTCGAGATTGTGGAATCTCTCCCTTGAATCAATATATATATATATAATAAGCCACAACTGTCTAACAATAACGGAAAGAAAAGCAATCAAGATGGCTGCCGCCGACGTACAGCTCCACGACTTCCAGTCCCTCTTCTCCCTCAAGGGCAAGGTAGCCGTTGTAACGGGAGGATCACGAGGTCTAGGACTGAGTTCAGCATCAGCGTAAGTAGGAGAGTAGGAGAGGGAAGAAGAGGAAAAGAGGAAGGATAAGAGGACGTTCAAAGAAGAGAGAGAGAGAGCAGAGAGAGTAGAGAAAACTGACATGTGATGGATCACAGACTCCTCCAAGCCGGCGCATCCAAAGTCTTCATCTCGTCGCGCAAGGCAGCGGCGTGCGACGAGGCGGTCAAGCTCCTCAACGGGCTCCCGAACCTGGCGGACGGGGCGGTGGCCGTCGCGGTGCCGGCGGACCTGTCGACGCTGTCGGGGGTGGAGAAGCTCCTGTCGGCGGTGAGCGCGCAGACGGACCGGGTGGACATACTGATGGCCAACGCGGGGGCGACGTGGGGGGAGAAGCTGTCGACGCACGGGGACGCCGCCTTTGCCAAGGTCATGGACCTGAACGTCCGGTCCGTCTTCAACACCATCCGCCTCTTCGCGCCGCTGCTCGAGAGGTCAGGCACGCTCGACGACCCGGCGCGGGTGCTCATCACGTCGAGCGTGGCCGGCAGGGGGGTGGGCACGCTGGGCCGTCAGGCCACCTTTGGCTACTCGGCCAGCAAGGCGGCCGTGCTGCACCTGGGCCGCAACCTGGCGGTCGAGCTGGGGCCGCGCCACATCTCGGTCAACTCCATCTGCCCTGGCTTCTTCCCGTCCAAGATGTCCAACGGGCTGCTCAGCATGTCGGGCGGGGCCGAGCTGTTCGCCAGCAAGAACCCCATGAGGAGGCTGGGGAGGCCCGAGGACATGGCCGGCGTGGTGGTCTACCTCTGCAGCAGGGCCGGCGCACACGTCAATGGTGAGGGCATCGCCGTTGACGGTGGTGCCATGTGGGTCACTGGGGAGTTGGCCATGGCTGGTGGGGAGCCAAAGTTGTAGTCTTACATGAGGGTATGTGGGTATGTGGGTGTGTGCGCGTGCGCGTGCGCGTGTGTATTGTCGTTATGTTACATGATGGATGTTTCCTGTCTAAGAGAAGAGAAGACTATCTAAGAGACGAGGAGATAGAGAGGGAAAAGAAAGGAAGAAGAGAAAAAAAAGATGTGAAGAGGTTGTCTGCGAATCAAGACGTCGTTATGGGTGCTTCCATGTCTACATGACGGCTGACCTTCCTGGCAACCCAGGTGCTGGACCTGTACACGGTCTGGAGCATGCTGTCCCTATCCTGGATGTAGGGCGTCTCGACGTCGTCCCGCCTAGACTCGATGCGGAACCCGACGGCCTCGAGGAGGGCCATGACCTCGTCGTTTGCCAGCTCGAAGCTCCCCGGGTCGGCTATGCCCGACGAGCTGCGCGAGTCGTGCTGGCCGTCGCCGTCGTCGTCCTGGCCGCCGTTGCCGGGGGCGTTGTTCTCAAAGTGCCACAGCAGGGGTCCTACGTTGACGAGGATGCCGCCCGGCCTCAGGCAGCGGTGTACCACGTCCAGGTAGCGGGCCAGGTTGGGTGCCGTGTCGAGGAAGAAGACGGTCGCCACGGCGTCGTAGGCCTCGGCGTGCTCCTCGTCGCCGTAGACGCAGAGGAAGTCGGCGGCGCACATGGACATGGACCCCTTGGGGTCCGGGTGGAGAGACAGCGCCGTGGCCGGGTGGATGTCCGGGACGGCGTAGGAGCGCAGGTGGTTGGACCGCACGCGGTGGTTGGAGAAGCTGTGGACCCAGGGGAAGATGCGGTGGTGGCCGGCCGAGGGGCACTCGTTCAGGATGTACGACGATGCCAGGAGGGAGTGGTACGATATCTCGTTGCCCTCGGCCGAGAAGCCGCGGTAGCACAGGTCGAACACCAGCCTTCCCAGACCTGCTCCCGGGACCAAGACTTTGAACTCCCCGTCCTCCTCCGTCGTCTCCCCGTCCGCCTCCCTGGCCGTGCCGTGCCTCCTTCGACGGGACCTCTCGGCCTCCAAGGCTTCCAAGACGGGACCGAACGAGGCCTGGCGCTCCCCCGACCCGTCGGCCGTCCAATCCCGGTAGAACTGCCGGAGCGTGCTCCTGGCCTTGTCAATGTCCGAGTGCTTGGCCACGCCGACCCAGGCGCGGGGCATCTCGGTCAGGCCGAACGACCTCAGACCAGAGGCGACGATGTCACGCGCCAGCTCGGCGTTGCGGTCGATGGCCGCGTCGGTCCTATCGAGGGTGTCGAGGAAGTTGAAGGGTAGAGAGGCGAGCATCTGCCACTGAGATTGGGGGAGAGCGTAGAACGAGCGACGACGGAGGTGCGTCACGTTGAAGTGGGCAACCTTGGCATATTGGCTGTGTTCTCTCTGTCTTTAGCACGCAGCATCATGTACTCGTATATCAGATCTGGGCAGATGGGAGAGAGAGCAGGAGAGAGGGAGAGGGATGGACGGAGAGAGTAGTGGGACGTACGCAAAAGAGTCCAGTGCACTGAACATGACTCTCATCTCCTCCGGGTCTTCCATCGTCTGCTCGACGGTCGACCAGGCGCTCTCGCCCTCTGCGACGGTGCCTTGCGCGCCGATCTCCGAGTCCATTGAGGGGTTGGTGACCCGTGATGTCTCAGAATCCAGAGAACATGGTTTGGGGATGGGGGGAGAGAATGGTAATTACAGTCAGCGATATATTAATATGATTTATCAAGGCAGGAAAAGGAGAAGTAAAAGTATTAAAAAATTTGGGGGGTTTTTTTTTAAAAAAAAAAAAAAAGAAAAGAAAAGAAAAGAAAAAAGAAAAGAGGAGAGAACAGCTCGACGTCGCGGGACACAATGTGGGGTTGAATGAGCTGCCGGAGGGGGGAGCCGCTAGGATGAGACCTATTACAGCAGCTGCTTGCTGTTTGGGCGGTTTTCGGGCAGCGGGAAAAAAAGAGAGAAAAGACACACATATGATGGCCTCCACCATCATGTGACGACGGCTCTCGTCTCTTCAACACTATCGTTTGCGTCAACGACGTCTCTCACCTGGTCTCGTCTTGGACGGCACACACGCGCACGCGCACGCACGCACGCACGGCAAGACTAGGGGTAGAAGAAAAATGGATGCTACTACTCTGCAGGACGGGACCACAGAGGTCTCCATCCCGCTCCCGCGGTCTCTCGACACACGCATCTACATCCGCCTGTCGACACGCACGCGGGCCGTCGTCGTGTGCCTGACCACAGCGTCGGAGGATGATCACGGGGCGGCAGTCCCCATGGGGTCGTTCGTCTATGCCCTTCCCAATGTGAGTGGCCTAAATACAGTATAGCGGGCTGGTAGGACCCCGGTGCACCAGCAGCGGAAAGAAGAGGAGAGGAGAGGAGAGGAGGAGGAGAGGGGAGTCGTGTGCTGACGCCCCCGACTAGAGGGTCGACTCTAGCCAGCCTCTGTCCACGGCCCTCTTCCCCCACGAGCCAACGTTGGAATTCACGACGCGCATGGCCAAGCTCCTGGCCCGCAAGACGGATCTCCCAGTCTACGTGACCAACTCGATCAGCTTCGTCAACGCCGGCATGGGCGGCACGGTGGAGGAGGAGATGGAGGCCTTCAAGAGTATCGTCCAGGTTGCTCTGGAGCACATCAAGGATGTCGGGGGAAAGGCAGCGGCGGACGGGAACCGATCCTGAGCCACGACACCTGCACAGCAAGGCCGTCCGAGGGGAGGAGGAAGGAGGACCGAGAAGGTTGATGTGCAGCGGTGCCGCACGCACCCACCTCGGGTCGGCCGCTTATCTACGGGACCTGACGCTTCCCCTGTCCCCTGGACCGACGAGACATTCCCCCCTCGACTCGCACTGCATCAGCGAGACCGGCCACACAAGGAGGATACGAACGTCGTACACGCCACCCGTACAGCCTTGCCCACCGCCCTCCCCCCCCTCCCTTCATCTCGCTTGCCAGATCACACCTGCTGGGCCGCTGGTGGCACGTTGGCCGCTACCGTCCACGTCGCCGATGTCCAGGCGCAGACTAGGCGGTACGGTCATGATGCATGCACGACTCCCTACGCTAGACCTGTACAGGTCGCCTGGTGCTGCGATGACAAGCAAGGCGCTGCCAAGCGGAGCGGAGAAGGCTGCGGACCTGACTTGTTTACCGTGATGCTGCCAGCAGCTACTGATACTACGTCGTGGCACTGTGCCACGGCATCTTCAGGCTTGAGACTATCACCATCGAAGATGCCTGTACTCGGGTGTGGGTGGCTCCTTGTGTGCTGGGTACGATGAGGGGGCACTTCTGTTCCCTGCAACGCTGGGTACACAATACGGTCCGCAGATATTGACACTATGGAGCTGCATCTTTGAATATACGGAATAGCACGATGAACTGAATCTGTAGGGTCCTGCTTCGGTAACACGTTATGCCTCTCCTTCACATGCAGTCACATGCCTGTTCACTGAGTATCCTCGACTCAGGGTCCAGTCCAGGTTGAGTGAGACGCATGCCAGGTACCACCCGAGCTATCGTTATCGCCTTCTCTCCCTCGCTGCACCCCGCTCTAAAAAAAAAATTAGCACCTGGGAGCGTCTCAGTGGCTGGCTTGGTGGGGGGTGGGGTTTACTGTTCCGCTCTTCTTCTTTTTTTTCTTTTCTTTTACCGTATCACTGTAGGCTGGTGCAGCCCGTCAACTGATTCCCACTGTGATGGACACTACGTATATACTTATATTCAGTGGTCGGGTGGATCGTAGCGGCTACCTTGGTACTACATAGTATGTAGGAATAGTGAGCACTGGGCCGCTGACAGCGGGCTGGTGACGGCGTCGGTAGGCGTCCAGCGGGTGATGGCACGTCCAGTTTAATAATAGTGGACTGTCTAGGGCCCCTCGCAAGCCCGTCTCAGGCCCCTCCCCGGGCCCCTCCCCTCCCTCTCTCACAGGGCCCAGGTGATGCATTGTCCCGTCCACCCACCTTCCCATACACACACCTACTCTCTCTCTCTCCCTCCCAGCACCGAGCTCTCTCTCTACCCTACCTACTAGTACCCTTGACCCTGCCTTCATTCCTTTTCTCCTATTCTTATTCCATATACGTTGCCCGTACCAAGGGGCATCCAGCAGACGAGCTAGACAGATCATCGACGTCGGCGAGCTCTCGTGTGGAGATTCTGTGAGTTACAAAGAATCAAC